>NC_139156.1:77950844-78369928 GCF_964270905.1 Leucopleurus acutus
CTCACCGCTATCTGATGCCCCTTCGCAGGAGCTCTAACTCTCAGCGCTATGTGTTGCCCCTTCTCAGCAACGCTAAATCTCACCACTCCGTGTTGCCTCTTCAACGCAGCTCTAATTCGCAGCGATCCCTGGTGCCCCTTCACAGGAGCGCTGACTGACTCTCAAGCGTTGTCTGCTGCCCCTACACAGCAGCTGTAACTCTAAGTGCACTCAGTTGCCCCTTCTCAGCAGCTCTAACTTCCAGTGCTCTGTGTTGCCCCTTCACAGCAGCTCTAACTTCCAGTGCTCTGTGTTGCCCCTTCACAGCAGCTCTAACGCTGAGCTCTCTCAGTTGCCCCTTCAATGCAGCTCTAACTCACAGCGCTCTGTGTTGCCCCTTCAACGCAGCTGTAACTCTCACGGATCTCTGTTGCCCTTTCACAGCAGCTCTAACTCTAAGAGCTCTCATTTGCCCCTTCAATGCAGCTCTAACGCACAGCACTCTGGGTTGCCCCTTCAGTGCAGCTCTGACTAAATCTCAGCGCTCTGTGTTGCCCCTTCACAGAAGCTTTCTCAGAGCTCTGTGTAGCCCCTACACAGCAGCTCTAAATCTCACCGCTGTGTGTTGCCCCTTCACAACAGCTCTAACTCTCCCCACTCTGTTTCTGCTTCACAGCAGCCCTCACTCTCAACGCTCTGGGTTGCCCATCAACACAGCTGTAACTCGGCGCTCACTGTTGCCCATTCATAGTAGCTATAACTCTCAGCGCTCTGTTGACCCTTCATTGTAGCTCTGACTAAATCTCAGCGCTCTCTGTTGCCCCTTCACACGAGCTCTATCTCTCAGCACACCGCGTTGCCCCTTCAACTCAGCTCTAACTCAGAGCGCTCTCTGTTTCCCCTTCACAGCAGCTCTAACTCTAAGCGCTCTCAGTTGCCCCTTCAATGCAGCTCTATAACTCACAGCACTCTCTGTTCCCACTTTAACGCAGCTCTAACTCTCACCGCTCTCTGTTGCCCTTCAGAGCAGCTCTGACTAAATCTCAGCGCGCTGTGTTGCCCCTTCACAGAAGCTCTCTCAGCACTCTCTGTTGCCCCTTCACAGCAGCTCTAACTCTCAGCGCGCTCTGTTGCCCTTCAGAGTAGCACTGACTAAATCTCAGCGCTTTCTGTTGCCCCTTCACAGCAGCTCTAACTCTCAGAGCGCTCTGTTGCCCCTCCAGAGGAGCTCTGACTAAATCTCAGCGCTCTCTGTTGCCCATTCATAGCAGCTCTAACTCTCAGCGCTCTGTTGCCCCTTCATAGCAGCTCTGACTGAATCTCAGCGCTCTCTGTGTCCTCTTCACACCAGCTCTATCTCTCAGCGCGCTGTGTTGCCCCTTCACAGAAACTCTCTCAGCACGCTCTGTTGCCCCTTCACAGCAGCTCTAAATCTCAGCGCGCTCGGTTGCCCTTCAGAGTAGCACTGACTAAATCTCAGCGCTTTCTGTGGCCCCTTCACAGCAGCTCTAACTCTCAGAGCGCTCTGTTGCCCCTTCAGTGCAGCTCTGACTAAATCTCAGCGCGCTGTGTCGCCCCTTCCCAGCATCTCTAAATCTCAGCGCTGTGTGTTGCCCCTTCACAACAGCTGGAACTCTCACCACTCTCTGTTTCCCCTTCACAGCAGCTCTAACTCTCACCAATGTCTGTTTCCGCTTCACAGCAGCCCTGACTCTCTACGCTCTCTGTTGCCCCTTCACAGCGGCTTTAACTCTAAGCGCTCTCAGTTGCCCCTTCACAGCAGCTCTAACTCTCAGAGCGCTCTGTTGCCCCTTCAGAGGAGCTCTGACTACATTTCAGCGCTCTCTGTTGACCATTCATAGCAGCTATAACTCTCAGCGCTCTGTTGCCCCTTCAGAGCAGCTCTGACTAGATCTCAGCGCTTCTGTTTGCTCTCCAAAGCAGCTTGAACTCTCAGTGCTCTCTATTGCCCCTTCACAGGAGCTCTGACTAACTCTCACCGCTCTGTTTGCTACTGGAGAGCAGCTCTAAATCTAAGCGCTCTCATTTACCCCTTCAATGCAGCTCTAACTCACAGCACTCTTTGTTGCCCCGTTAACGCAGCTCTAACTATCAGCGCTCTCTGTTTCCCCTCCACAGCAGCTCTATCTCTCAGCACTCTGTTTGCTTCTTCAGAGCAGCTCTAATTCTAAGCGCTCTCAGTTGCCCCTTCACAGCAGCTCTGAACCTCAGCGAGCGCTGCTGCCCCTTCACAGCAGCTCTAACTCTCAGCGCTGTGTGTTGCCCCTTCACAACAGCTCTAACTCTCTCCACTCTCTGTTTCCCCTTCACAGCAGCTCTATCTCTCACCACTCTGTTTCCGCTTCACAGCAGCCCTGACTCTCAACGCTCTGTGTTGCCCCTTCAACGCAGCTCTCACTCTCAGCGCTCGCTGTTGCCCCTTCAGTGCAGCTCTCACTAAATCTCAGCGCACTGTGTTGCCCCTTCACAGAAGCACTCTCAGCGCTCTCTGTTGCCCTTCAGAGCAGCTCTGACTAAATCTCAGCGCTCTCTGTTTCCCCTCCACAGCAGCTCAATCTCTCAGCGCTCTGTTTGCTTCTTCAGAGCAGCTCTAATTCTAAGCCCTCTCAGTTGCCCCTTCACAGCAGCTCTAAACCTCACCGAGGTTCACAGCAGCTCTAACTCTCAGCGCGCTCTGTTGCCCTTCAGAGCAGCTCTGACTAACTCTCCGTGCTTTCTGTTGACCCTTCAGATCAGTCTGACTAACTCTCAGCGCTCCCGGTTGCCCCTTCACAGCAGCTCTAACTCTCAGCGCCCTGTGTTGCCCCTTCAACGCAGCTCTAATGCTCACCACTCTTTACTGCCCCTTCACAACAGCAATAAATCAGCGCTCTCCGTTGCCCCTTCACAGCAGCTCTGACTCTCAGCAACCTGTGTTGCCACTTCAATGCAGTTCTAATTCTCAGCACTCTTTATTGCCCCTTCAGAGCAACTCTAACACTCAGAGCACTCTGTTGCCCTTTAGAGCAGCTCTGACTAAATCTCAGCGCACTGTTTCCCCAAGGCAGCTTTAACGCTCAGCGCTCTCTATTGCCCCTTCACAGGAGCTCTAACTCTCACCGCTCTGTTTGCTACTTGAGAGCAGCTCTAATTCTAAGCGCTCTCACTTGCCCCTTCACAGCAGCTGTAAACCTCAGCGAGCTCTGTTGCCCCTTCACAGCAGCTCTAACTCTCAGCGCTCGCTGTTGCCCCTTCAGTGCAGCTCTGATTAATCTCAGCGCGCTGTGTTGCCCCTTCACAGAAGCTCTCTCAGCGCTCTCTGTTGCCCCTTCACAACAGCCCTAACTCTCACCACTCTGTTTCCGCTTCACAGCAGCTCTGTTGCCCCTCCAGAGGAGCTCTGACTAAATCTCAGCGCTCTCTGTTTCCCCTTCACAACAGCTCTAACTCTCACCACTCTGTTTCCGCTTCACAGCAGCCCTGACTCTCAACGCTCTGTGTTGCCCCTTCAACGCAGCTCTAACTCTCAAAGCGCTCTGTTGCCCCTTCAGAGGAGCTCTGACTAAATCTCAGCGCTCTCTGTTGCCCATTCATAGCAGATATAACTCTCAGCCCTGACTGTTGCCCCTTTAGAGCAGCTCTGAATAAATCTCAGCGCTCTCTGTTGCCCCTTCACACCAGCTCTATCTCCCAGCGCTCTGTGCTGCCCCTTCAACGCAGTTCTAACTCTCACCTCTCTCTCTTGCACAGTCACAGCAGCTCTAACTACCTCTCACCGCTATCAGTTGCCCCTTCTCAGCAGCTCTAACTTCCAGTGCTCTGTGTTGCCCCTTCACAGCAGCTCTAACTTCCAGTGCTCTGTGTTGCCCCTTCACAGCAGCTCTAACGCTGAGCTCTCTCAGTTGCCCCTTCAATGCAGCTCTAACTCACAGCGCTCTGTGTTGCCCCTTCAACGCAGCTGTAACTCTCACGGATCTCTGTTGCCCTTTCACAGCAGCTCTAACTCTAAGAGCTCTCATTTGCCCCTTCAATGCAGCTCTAACGCACAGCACTCTAGGTTGCCCCTTCAGTGCAGCTCTGACTAAATCTCAGCGCTCTGTGTTTCCCCTTCACAGAAGCTTTCTCAGCGCTCTGTGTAGCCCCTACACAGCAGCTCTAAATCTCACCGCTGTGTGTTGCCCCTTCACAACAGCTCTAACTCTCCCCACTCTGTTTCTGCTTCACAGCAGCCCTCACTCTCAACGCTCTGGGTTGCCCATCAACACAGCTGTAACTCGGCGCTCACTGTTGCCCATTCATAGTAGCTATAACTCTCAGCGCTCTGTTGACCCTTCATTGTAGCTCTGACTAAATCTCAGCGCTCTCTGTTGCCCCTTCACACGAGCTCTATCTCTCAGCACACCGCGTTGCCCCTTCAACGCAGCTCTAACTCTCAGAGCTCTCTCTGTTTCCCCTTCACAGCAGCTCTAACTCTAAGCGCTCTCAGTTGCCCCTTCAATGCAGCTCTATAACTCACAGCACTCTCTGTTCCCACTTTAACGCAGCTTTATCTCTCACCGCTCTCTGTTGCCCCTTCAGTGCAGCTCTGACTAAATCTCAGCGCGCTGTGTTGCCCCTTCACAGAAGCTCTCTCAGCACTCTCTGTTGCCCCTTCACAGCAGCTCTAACTCTCAGCGCGCTCTGTTGCCCTTCAGAGTAGCACTGACTAAATCTCAGCGCTTTCTGTTGCCCCTTCACAGCAGCTCTAACTCTCAGAGCGCTCTGTTGCCCCTCCAGAGGAGCTCTGACTAAATCTCAGCGCTCTCTGTTGCCCATTCATAGCAGCTCTAACTCTCAGCGCTCTGTTGCCCCTTCATAGCAGCTCTGACTGAATCTCAGCGCTCTCTGTGTCCTCTTCACACCAGCTCTATCTCTCAGCGCGCTGTGTTGCCCCTTCACAGAAACTCTCTCAGCACGCTCTGTTGCCCCTTCACAGCAGCTCTAAATCTCAGCGCGCTCGGTTGCCCTTCAGAGTAGCACTGACTAAATCTCAGCGCTTTCTGTGGCCCCTTCACAGCAGCTCTAACTCTCAGAGCGCTCTGTTGCCCCTTCAGTGCAGCTCTGACTAAATCTCAGCGCGCTGTGTCGCCCCTTCCCAGCATCTCTAAATCTCAGCGCTGTGTGTTGCCCCTTCACAACAGCTGGAACTCTCACCACTCTCTGTTTCCCCTTCACAGCAGCTCTAACTCTCACCAATGTCTGTTTCCGCTTCACAGCAGCCCTGACTCTCTACGCTCTCTGTTGCCCCTTCACAGCGGCTTTAACTCTAAGCGCTCTCAGTTGCCCCTTCACAGCAGCTCTAACTCTCAGAGCGCTCTGTTGCCCCTTCAGAGGAGCTCTGACTACATTTCAGCGCTCTCTGTTGATCATTCATAGCAGCTATAACTCTCAGCGCTCTGTTGCCCCTTCAGAGCAGCTCTGACTAGATCTCAGCGCTTCTGTTTGCTCTCCAAAGCAGCTTGAACTCTCAGTGCTCTCTATTGCCCCTTCACAGGAGCTCTGACTAACTCTCACCGCTCTGTTTGCTACTGGAGAGCAGCTCTAAATCTAAGCGCTCTCATTTACCCCTTCAATGCAGCTCTAACTCACAGCACTCTTTGTTGCCCCGTTAACGCAGCTCTAACTATCAGCGCTCTCTGTTTCCCCTCCACAGCAGCTCTATCTCTCAGCACTCTGTTTGCTTCTTCAGAGCAGCTCTAATTCTAAGCGCTCTCAGTTGCCCCTTCACAGCAGCTCTGAACCTCAGCGAGCGCTGCTGCCCCTTCACAGCAGCTCTAACTCTCAGCGCTGTGTGTTGCCCCTTCACAACAGCTCTAACTCTCTCCACTCTCTGTTTCCCCTTCACAGCAGCTCTATCTCTCACCACTCTGTTTCCGCTTCACAGCAGCCCTGACTCTCAACGCTCTGTGTTGCCCCTTCAACGCAGCTCTAACTCTCAGCGCTCGCTGTTGCCCCTTCAGTGCAGCTCTCACTAAATCTCAGCGCACTGTGTTGCCCCTTCACAGAAGCACTCTCAGCGCTCTCTGTTGCCCTTCAGAGCAGCTCTGACTAAATCTCAGCGCTCTCTGTTTCCCCTCCACAGCAGCTCAATCTCTCAGCGCTCTGTTTGCTTCTTCAGAGCAGCTCTAATTCTAAGCCCTCTCAGTTGCCCCTTCACAGCAGCTCTAAACCTCACCGAGGTTCACAGCAGCTCTAACTCTCAGCGCGCTCTGTTGCCCTTCAGAGCAGCTCTGACTAACTCTCCGTGCTTTCTGTTGACCCTTCAGATCAGTCTGACTAACTCTCAGCGCTCCCGGTTGCCCCTTCACAGCAGCTCTAACTCTCAGCGCCCTGTGTTGCCCCTTCAACGCAGCTCTAATGCTCACCACTCTTTACTGCCCCTTCACAACAGCAATAAATCAGCGCTCTCCGTTGCCCCTTCACAGCAGCTCTGACTCTCAGCAACCTGTGTTGCCACTTCAATGCAGTTCTAATTCTCAGCACTCTTTATTGCCCCTTCAGAGCAACTCTAACACTCAGAGCACTCTGTTGCCCTTCAGAGCAGCTCTGACTAAATCTCAGCGCACTGTTTCCCCAAGGCAGCTTTAACTCTCAGCGCTCTCTATTGCCCCTTCACAGGAGCTCTAACTCTCACCGCTCTGTTTGCTACTTGAGAGCAGCTCTAATTCTAAGCGCTCTCACTTGCCCCTTCACAGCAGCTGTAAACCTCAGCGAGCTCTGTTGCCCCTTCAACGCAGCTCTAACTCTCAGCGCTCGCTGTTGCCCCTTCAGTGCAGCTCTGACTAAATCTCAGCGCGCTGTGTTGCCCCTTCACAGAAGTTCTCTCAGCGCTCTCTGTTGCCCCTTCACAGCAGCTCTAACTCTCAGCGCGCTCTGTTGCCCTTCAGAGTAGCACTGACTAAATCTCAGCGCTTTCTGTTGCCCCTTCACAGCAGCTCTAACTCTCAGAGCGCTCTGTTGCCCCTCCAGAGGAGCTCTGACTAAATCTCAGCGCTCTCTGTTTCCCCTTCACAGCAGCTCTAACTCTCACCACTCTGTTTCCGCTTCACAGCAGCCCTGACTCTCAACGCTCTGTGTTGCCCCTTCAACGCAGCTCTAACGCTCAGCGCTCGCTGTTGCCCCTTCAGTGCAGCTCTCACTAAATCTCAGCGCACTGTGTTGCCCTTTCACAGGAGCATTGACTGACTCTCAAGCGCTCTGTGTTGCCCCTTCACAGCAGCTGTAACTCTAAGTGCTCTCAGTTGCCCCTTCTCAGCAGCTCTAACTTCCAGTGCTCTGTGTTGCCCCTTCACAGCAGCTCTAACTCTCGGCGCTCTCTATTGTCCCTTCACAGGAGCTCTGACTAACTCTCACCGCTCTGTTTGCTCCTTCAGAGCAGCTCTAATTCTAAGCGCTCTCAGTTGCCCGTTCACAGCAGCTGTAAACCTCATCGCTCTCTCTTGCCCCTTCAACGCAGCTCTAACGCTCAGCGCTCGCTGTTGCCTCTTCAGAGCAGCTCTGACTAAATCTCAGCGCTGTGTTGCCCCTTCAACGCAGCTCTAACTCTCAGCGCTCGCTGTTGCCCCTTCACAGCAGCTCTATCTCTCGGCGCTCTGTGCTGCCCCTTCAACGCAGTTCTAACTCTCACCTCTCTCTCTTGCACAGTCACAGCAGCTCTAACTACCTCTCACCGCTATCTGATGCCCCTTCGCAGGAGCTCTAACTCTCAGCGCTATGTGTTGCCCCTTCTCAGCAACGCTAAATCTCACCACTCCGTGTTGCCTCTTCAACGCAGCTCTAATTCGCAGCGATCCCTGGTGCCCCTTCACAGGAGCGCTGACTGACTCTCAAGCGTTGTCTGCTGCCCCTACACAGCAGCTGTAACTCTAAGTGCACTCAGTTGCCCCTTCTCAGCAGCTCTAACTTCCAGTGCTCTGTGTTGCCCCTTCACAGCAGCTCTAACTTCCAGTGCTCTGTGTTGCCCCTTCACAGCAGCTCTAACGCTGAGCTCTCTCAGTTGCCCCTTCAATGCAGCTCTAACTCACAGCGCTCTGTGTTGCCCCTTCAACGCAGCTGTAACTCTCACGGATCTCTGTTGCCCTTTCACAGCAGCTCTAACTCTAAGAGCTCTCATTTGCCCCTTCAATGCAGCTCTAACGCACAGCACTCTGGGTTGCCCCTTCAGTGCAGCTCTGACTAAATCTCAGCGCTCTGTGTTGCCCCTTCACAGAAGCTTTCTCAGCGCTCTGTGTAGCCCCTACACAGCAGCTCTAAATCTCACCGCTGTGTGTTGCCCCTTCACAACAGCTCTAACTCTCCCCACTCTGTTTCTGCTTCACAGCAGCCCTCACTCTCAACGCTCTGGGTTGCCCATCAACACAGCTGTAACTCGGCGCTCACTGTTGCCCATTCATAGTAGCTATAACTCTCAGCGCTCTGTTGACCCTTCATTGTAGCTCTGACTAAATCTCAGCGCTCTCTGTTGCCCCTTCACACGAGCTCTATCTCTCAGCACACCGCGTTGCCCCTTCAACGCAGCTCTAACTCAGAGCGCTCTCTGTTTCCCCTTCACAGCAGCTCTAACTCTAAGCGCTCTCAGTTGCCCCTTCAATGCAGCTCTATAACTCACAGCACTCTCTGTTCCCACTTTAACGCAGCTCTAACTCTCACCGCTCTCTGTTGCCCTTCAGAGCAGCTCTGACTAAATCTCAGCGCGCTGTGTTGCCCCTTCACAGAAGCTCTCTCAGCACTCTCTGTTGCCCCTTCACAGCAGCTCTAACTCTCAGCGCGCTCTGTTGCCCTTCAGAGTAGCACTGACTAAATCTCAGCGCTTTCTGTTGCCCCTTCACAGCAGCTCTAACTCTCAGAGCGCTCTGTTGCCCCTCCAGAGGAGCTCTGACTAAATCTCAGCGCTCTCTGTTGCCCATTCATAGCAGCTCTAACTCTCAGCGCTCTGTTGCCCCTTCATAGCAGCTCTGACTGAATCTCAGCGCTCTCTGTGTCCTCTTCACACCAGCTCTATCTCTCAGCGCGCTGTGTTGCCCCTTCACAGAAACTCTCTCAGCACGCTCTGTTGCCCCTTCACCGCAGCTCTAAATCTCAGCGCGCTCGGTTGCCCTTCAGAGTAGCACTGACTAAATCTCAGCGCTTTCTGTGGCCCCTTCACAGCAGCTCTAACTCTCAGAGCGCTCTGTTGCCCCTTCAGTGCAGCTCTGACTAAATCTCAGCGCGCTGTGTCGCCCCTTCCCAGCATCTCTAAATCTCAGCGCTGTGTGTTGCCCCTTCACAACAGCTGGAACTCTCACCACTCTCTGTTTCCCCTTCACAGCAGCTCTAACTCTCACCAATGTCTGTTTCCGCTTCACAGCAGCCCTGACTCTCTACGCTCTCTGTTGCCCCTTCACAGCGGCTTTAACTCTAAGCGCTCTCAGTTGCCCCTTCACAGCAGCTCTAACTCTCAGAGCGCTCTGTTGCCCCTTCAGAGGAGCTCTGACTACATTTCAGCGCTCTCTGTTGACCATTCATAGCAGCTATAACTCTCAGCGCTCTGTTGCCCCTTCAGAGCAGCTCTGACTAGATCTCAGCGCTTCTGTTTGCTCTCCAAAGCAGCTTGAACTCTCAGTGCTCTCTATTGCCCCTTCACAGGAGCTCTGACTAACTCTCACCGCTCTGTTTGCTACTGGAGAGCAGCTCTAAATCTAAGCGCTCTCATTTACCCCTTCAATGCAGCTCTAACTCACAGCACTCTTTGTTGCCCCGTTAACGCAGCTCTAACTATCAGCGCTCTCTGTTTCCCCTCCACAGCAGCTCTATCTCTCAGCACTCTGTTTGCTTCTTCAGAGCAGCTCTAATTCTAAGCGCTCTCAGTTGCCCCTTCACAGCAGCTCTGAACCTCAGCGAGCGCTGCTGCCCCTTCACAGCAGCTCTAACTCTCAGCGCTGTGTGTTGCCCCTTCACAACAGCTCTAACTCTCTCCACTCTCTGTTTCCCCTTCACAGCAGCTCTATCTCTCACCACTCTGTTTCCGCTTCACAGCAGCCCTGACTCTCAACGCTCTGTGTTGCCCCTTCAACGCAGCTCTAACTCTCAGCGCTCGCTGTTGCCCCTTCAGTGCAGCTCTCACTAAATCTCAGCGCACTGTGTTGCCCCTTCACAGAAGCACTCTCAGCGCTCTCTGTTGCCCTTCAGAGCAGCTCTGACTAAATCTCAGCGCTCTCTGTTTCCCCTCCACAGCAGCTCAATCTCTCAGCGCTCTGTTTGCTTCTTCAGAGCAGCTCTAATTCTAAGCCCTCTCAGTTGCCCCTTCACAGCAGCTCTAAACCTCACCGAGGTTCACAGCAGCTCTAACTCTCAGCGCGCTCTGTTGCCCTTCAGAGCAGCTCTGACTAACTCTCCGTGCTTTCTGTTGACCCTTCAGATCAGTCTGACTAACTCTCAGCGCTCCCGGTTGCCCCTTCACAGCAGCTCTAACTCTCAGCGCCCTGTGTTGCCCCTTCAACGCAGCTCTAATGCTCACCACTCTTTACTGCCCCTTCACAACAGCAATAAATCAGCGCTCTCCGTTGCCCCTTCACAGCAGCTCTGACTCTCAGCAACCTGTGTTGCCACTTCAATGCAGTTCTAATTCTCAGCACTCTTTATTGCCCCTTCAGAGCAACTCTAACACTCAGAGCACTCTGTTGCCCTTCAGAGCAGCTCTGACTAAATCTCAGCGCACTGTTTCCCCAAGGCAGCTTTAACTCTCAGCGCTCTCTATTGCCCCTTCACAGGAGCTCTAACTCTCACCGCTCTGTTTGCTACTTGAGAGCAGCTCTAATTCTAAGCGCTCTCACTTGCCCCTTCACAGCAGCTGTAAACCTCAGCGAGCTCTGTTGCCCCTTCAACGCAGCTCTAACTCTCAGCGCTCGCTGTTGCCCCTTCAGTGCAGCTCTGACTAAATCTCAGCGCGCTGTGTTGCCCCTTCACAGAAGCTCTCTCAGCGCTCTCTGTTGCCCCTTCACAGCAGCTCTAACTCTCAGCGCGCTCTGTTGCCCTTCAGAGTAGCACTGACTAAATCTCAGCGCTTTCTGTTGCCCCTTCACAGCAGCTCTAACTCTCAGAGCGCTCTGTTGCCCCTCCAGAGGAGCTCTGACTAAATCTCAGCGCTCTCTGTTTCCCCTTCACAGCAGCTCTAACTCTCACCACTCTGTTTCCGCTTCACAGCAGCCCTGACTCTCAACGCTCTGTGTTGCCCCTTCAACGCAGCTCTAACGCTCAGCGCTCGCTGTTGCCCCTTCAGTGCAGCTCTCACTAAATCTCAGCGCACTGTGTTGCCCTTTCACAGGAGCATTGACTGACTCTCAAGCGCTCTGTGTTGCCCCTTCACAGCAGCTGTAACTCTAAGTGCTCTCAGTTGCCCCTTCTCAGCAGCTCTAACTTCCAGTGCTCTGTGTTGCCCCTTCACAGCAGCTCTAACTCTCGGCGCTCTCTATTGTCCCTTCACAGGAGCTCTGACTAACTCTCACCGCTCTGTTTGCTCCTTCAGAGCAGCTCTAATTCTAAGCGCTCTCAGTTGCCCGTTCACAGCAGCTGTAAACCTCATCGCTCTCTCTTGCCCCTTCAACGCAGCTCTAACGCTCAGCGCTCGCTGTTGCCTCTTCAGAGCAGCTCTGACTAAATCTCAGCGCTGTGTTGCCCCTTCAACGCAGCTCTAACTCTCAGCGCTCGCTGTTGCCCCTTCACAGCAGCTCTATCTCTCGGCGCTCTGTGCTGCCCCTTCAACGCAGTTCTAACACTCACCTCTCTCTCTTGCACAGTCACAGCAGCTCTAACTACCTCTCACCGCTATCTGATGCCCCTTCGCAGGAGCTCTAACTCTCAGCGCTATGTGTTGCCCCTTCTCAGCAACGCTAAATCTCACCACTCCGTGTTGCCTCTTCAACGCAGCTCTAATTCGCAGCGATCCCTGGTGCCCCTTCACAGGAGCGCTGACTGACTCTCAAGCGTTGTCTGCTGCCCCTACACAGCAGCTGTAACTCTAAGTGCACTCAGTTGCCCCTTCTCAGCAGCTCTAACTTCCAGTGCTCTGTGTTGCCCCTTCACAGCAGCTCTAACTTCCAGTGCTCTGTGTTGCCCCTTCACAGCAGCTCTAACTTCCAGTGCTCTGTGTTGCCCCTTCACAGCAGCTCTAACGCTGAGCTCTCTCAGTTGCCCCTTCAATGCAGCTCTATAACTCACAGCACTCTCTGTTCCCACTTTAACGCAGCTCTATCTCTCACCGCTCTCTGTTGCCCTTCAGAGCAGCTCTGACTAAATCTCAGCGCGCTGTGTTGCCCCTTCACAGAAGCTCTCTCAGCACTCTCTGTTGCCCCTTCACAGCAGCTCTAACTCTCAGCGCGCTCTGTTGCCCTTCAGAGTAGCACTGACTAAATCTCAGCGCTTTCTGTTGCCCCTTCACAGCAGCTCTAACTCTCAGAGCGCTCTGTTGCCCCTCCAGAGGAGCTCTGATTAAATCTCAGCGCTCTCTGTTGCCCATTCATAGCAGCTCTAACTCTCAGCGCTCTGTTGCCCCTTCATAGCAGCTCTGACTGAATCTCAGCGCTCTCTGTGTCCTCTTCACACCAGCTCTATCTCTCAGCGCGCTGTGTTGCCCCTTCACAGAAACTCTCTCAGCACGCTCTGTTGCCCCTTCACAGCAGCTCTAAATCTCAGCGCGCTCGGTTGCCCTTCAGAGTAGCACTGACTAAATCTCAGCGCTTTCTGTGGCCCCTTCACAGCAGCTCTAACTCTCAGAGCGCTCTGTTGCCCCTTCAGTGCAGCTCTGACTAAATCTCAGCGCGCTGTGTCGCCCCTTCCCAGCATCTCTAAATCTCAGCGCTGTGTGTTGCCCCTTCACAACAGCTGGAACTCTCACCACTCTCTGTTTCCCCTTCACAGCAGCTCTAACTCTCACCAATGTCTGTTTCCGCTTCACAGCAGCCCTGACTCTCTACGCTCTCTGTTGCCCCTTCACAGCGGCTTTAACTCTAAGCGCTCTCAGTTGCCCCTTCACAGCAGCTCTAACTTCCAGTGCTCTGTGTTGCCCCTTCACAGCAGCTCTAACTTCCAGTGCTCTGTGTTGCCCCTTCACAGCAGCTCTAACTTCCAGTGCTCTGTGTTGCCCCTTCACAGCAGCTCTAACGCTGAGCTCTCTCAGTTGCCCCTTCAATGCAGCTCTAACTCACAGCGCTCTGTGTTGCCCCTTCAACGCAGCTGTAACTCTCACGGATCTCTGTTGCCCTTTCACAGCAGCTCTAACTCTAAGAGCTCTCATTTGCCCCTTCAATGCAGCTCTAACGCACAGCACTCTGGGTTGCCCCTTCAGTGCAGCTCTGACTAAATCTCAGCGCTCTGTGTTTCCCCTTCACAGAAGCTTTCTCAGCGCTCTGTGTAGCCCCTACAAGCAGCTCTAAATCTCAGCGCCGTGTGTTGCCCCTTCACAACAGCTGGAACTCTCACCACTCTCTGTTTCCCTTTCACAGCAGCTCTAACTCTCACCACTCTGTTTCTGCTTCACAGCAGCCCTCACTCTCAACGCTCTGGGTTGCCCATCAACACAGTTGTAAGTCGGCGCTCACTGTTGCCCATTCATAGCAGCTATAACTCTCAGCGCTCTGTTGCCCCTGCATAGCAGCTCTGACTAAATCTCAACGCTCTCTGTTGCCCCTTCACACCAGCTCTATCTCTCAGCACACCGCGTTGCCCCTTCAACGCAGCTCTAACTCTCAGAGCTCTCTCTGTTTCCCCTTCACAGCAGCTCTAACTCTAAGCGCTCTCAGTTGCCCCTTCAACGCAGCTCTATAACTCACAGCACTCTCTGTTCCCACTTTAACGCAGCTCTAACTCTCACCGCTCTCTGTTGCCCTTCAGAGCAGCTCTGACTATCTCTCAGTGCTCTGTTTCCCTAAGGCAGCTTTAACTCTCAGCGCTCTCTATTGCCCCTTCACAGGAGCTCTAACTCTCAACGCTCTGTTTGCTAATTGAGAGCAGCTCTAATTCTATGCGCTCTCAGTTGCCCCTTCACAGCAGCTGTAAACCTCAGCGAGCTCTGTTGCCCCTTCAACGCAACTCTAACTCTCAGCGCTCGCTGTTGCCCCTTCAGTGCAGCTCTGACTAAATCTCAGAGCGCTGTGTTGCTCCTTCACAGCAGCTCTGACTAACTCTCACCGCTATCTGTTGCCCCATCACAGCCGCTCTAACTCTCACCGCTATCTGTTGCCCCTTCGCAGGAGCTCTAACTCTCAGCGCTATGTGTTGCCCCTTCTCAGCAATGCTAAATCTCAGCTCTCTGTGTTGCCCCTTCACAGCAGCTCTAATTCTCAGCGCTGTTTCCCCATCACAGCAGCTCGAACTCTCAGCGCTCTCTGTTTCCCCTCCACAGCAGCTCTATCTCTCAGCACTCTGTTTGCTTCTTCAGAGCAGCTCTCATTCTAAGCGCTCTCAGTTGCCCCTTCACAGCAGCTCTGAACCTCAGCGAGCGCTGCTGCCCCTTCACAGCAGCTCTAACTCTCAGCGCTGTTTCCCCATCACAGCAGCTCGAACTCTCAGGGCACTGTGTTGCCCCTTCAACGCAGCTCTAATTCTCAACGATCCCTGGTGCCACTTCACAGGAGCGCTGACTAACTCTAAAGCGCTCTGTATGGCCCCATCAACGCAGCTCTAACTCTCAAGCCCTCTCTGTTGCCCCTTCACAGGAGCTCTAACACTCAGCCCCCTCTGTTGTCCCTTCCGAGCAGCTCTGACTACATCTCAGCGATCTGTGTTGCCCCTTCACAGCAGCTCTAAACTCTAAGCGCTCTCAGTTGCCCCTTCACAGCAGCTGTAAACCTCAGCGAGCTCTGTTGCCCCTTCAACGCAGCTCTAACTCTCAGCGCTCGCTGTTGCCCCTTCAGTGCAGCTCTGACTAAATCTCAGAGCGCTGTGTTGCCCCTTCACAGAAGCTCTCTCAGCACTCTCTGTTGCCCCTTCACAGCAGCTCTAACTCTCAGCGCGCTCTGTTGCCCTTCAGAGTAGCACTGACTAAATCTCAGCGCTTTCTGTTGCCCCTTCACAGCAGCTCTAACTCTCAGAGCGCTCTGTTGCCCCTCCAGAGGAGCTCTGACTAAATCTCAGCGCTCTCTGTTTCCCCTTCACAACAGCTCTAACTCTCACCACTCTGTTTCCGCTTCACAGCAGCCCTGACTCTCAACGCTCTGTGTTGCCCCTTCAACGCAGCTCTAACTCTCAAAGCGCTCTGTTGCCCCTTCAGAGGAGCTCTGACTAAATCTCAGCGCTCTCTGTTGCCCATTCATAGCAGATATAACTCTCAGCCCTGACTGTTGCCCCTTTAGAGCAGCTCTGAATAAATCTCAGCGCTCTCCGTTGCCCCTTCACACCAGCTCTATCTCTCAGCGCTCTGTGCTGCCCCTTCAACGCAGTTCTAACTCTCACCTCTCTCTCTTGCACAGTCACAGCAGCTCTAACTACCTCTCACCGCTATCAGTTGCCCCTTCACAGGAGCTCTAACTCTCAGCGCTATGTGTTGCCCCTTCTCAGCAACGCTAAATCTCAGCACACCGTGTTGCCTCTTCAACGCAGCTCTAATTCTCAGCCATCCCTGGTGCCCCTTCACAGGAGCGCTGACTGACTTTCAAGCGTTGTCTGCTGCCCCTACACAGCAGCTGTAATTCTAAGTGCACTCAGTTGCCCCTTCTCAGCAGCTCTAACTTCCAGAGCTCTGTGTTGCCCCTTCACAGCAGCTCTAACGCTGAGCTCTCTCAGTTGCCCCTTCACAGCAGCTCTAAGTCTCAGCCCTGTCTGTTGCCCCATCACAGCCGCTCTAACTCTCACCGCTATCTGTTGCCCCATCACAGCCGATCTAACTCTCACCGCTATCTGTTGCCCCATCACAGCCGATCTAACTCTCACCGCTATCTGTTGCCCCTTCGCAGGAGCTCTAACTCTCAGCGCTGTGTTGCCCCTTCTCAGCAATGCTAAATCTCAGCTCTCTGTTGCCCCTTCACAGCAGCTCTAATTCTCAGCGCTGTTTCCCCATCACAGCAGCTCGAACTCTCAGCGCTCTCTGTTTCCCCTCCACAGCAGCTCTATCTCTCAGCACTCTGTTTGCTTCTTCAGAGCAGCTCTAATTCTAAGCGCTCTCAGTTGCCCCTTCAAAGCAGCTCTGAACCTCAGCGAGCGCTGTTGCCCCTTCACAGCAGCTCTGAACCTCAGCGAGCGCTGTTGCCCCTTCACAGCAGCTCTAACTCTCAGCGCTGTGTGTTGCCCCTTCACAACAGCTCTAACTCTCTCCACTCTCTGTTTCCCCTTCACAGCAGCTCTATCTCACACCACTCTGTTTCCGCTTCACAGCAGCCCTGACTCTCAACGCTCTGTGTTGCCCCTTCAACGCAGCTCTAACTCTCAGCGCTCGCTGTTGCCCCTTCAGTGCAGCTCTCACTAAATCTCAGCGCACTGTGTTGCCCCTTCACAGAAGCACTCTCAGCGCTCTCTGTTGCCCTTCAGAGCAGCTCTGACTAAATCTCAGCGCTCTCTGTTTCCCCCCCACAGCAGCTCAATCTCTCAGCGCTCTGTTTGCTTCTTCAGAGCAGCTCTAATTCTAAGCCCTCTCAGTTGCCCCTTCACAGCAGCTCTAAACCTCACCGAGGTTCACAGCAGCTCTAACTCTCAGCGCGCTCTGTTGCCCTTCAGAGCAGCTCTGACTAACTCTCCGTGCTTTCTGTTGACCCTTCAGATCAGTCTGACTAACTCTCAGCGCTCCCGGTTGCCCCTTCACAGCAGCTCTAACTCTCAGCGCCCTGTGTTGCCCCTTCAACGCAGCTCTAATGCTCACCACTCTTTACTGCCCCTTCACAACAGCAATAAATCAGCGCTCTCCGTTGCCCCTTCACAGCAGCTCTGACTCTCAGCAACCTGTGTTGCCACTTCAATGCAGTTCTAATTCTCAGCACTCTTTATTGCCCCTTCAGAGCAACTCTAACACTCAGAGCACTCTGTTGCCCTTCAGAGCAGCTCTGACTAAATCTCAGCGCACTGTTTCCCCAAGGCAGCTTTAACTCTCAGCGCTCTCTATTGCCCCTTCACAGGAGCTCTAACTCTCACCGCTCTGTTTGCTCCTTCAGAGCAGCTCTAATTCTAAGCGCTCTCAGTTGCCCCTTCACAGCAGCTGTAAACCTCAGCGAGCTCTGTTGCCCCTTCAACGCAGCTCTAACTCTCAGCGCTCGCTGTTGCCCCTTCACAGCAGCTCTATCTCTCGGCGCTCTGTGCTGCCCCTTCAACGCAGTTCTAACTCTCACCTCTCTCTCTTGCACTGTCACAGCAGCTCTAACTACCTCTCACCGCTATCTGATGCCCCTTCGCAGGAGCTCTAACTCTCAGCGCTATGTGTTGCCCCTTCTCAGCAACGCTAAATCTCACCACTCCGTGTTGCCTCTTCAACGCAGCTCTAATTCGCAGCGATCCCTGGTGCCCCTTCACAGGAGCGCTGACTGACTCTCAAGCGTTGTCTGCTGCCCCTACACAGCAGCTGTAACTCTAAGTGCACTCAGTTGCCCCTTCTCAGCAGCTCTAACTTCCAGTGCTCTGTGTTGCCCCTTCACAGCAGCTCTAACTTCCAGCGCTCTGTGTTGCCCCTTCACAGAAGCTTTCTCAGCGCTCTGTGTAGCCCCTACACAGCAGCTCTAAATCTCACCGCTGTGTGTTGCCCCTTCACAACAGCTCTAACTCTCCCCACTCTGTTTCTGCTTCACAGCAGCCCTCACTCTCAACGCTCTGGGTTGCCCATCAACACAGCTGTAACTCGACGCTCACTGTTGCCCATTCATAGTACCTATAACTCTCAGCGCTCTGTTGACCCTTCATTGTAGCTCTGACTAAATCTCAGCGCTCTCTGTTGCCCCTTCACACGAGCTCTATCTCTCAGCACACCGCATTGCCCCTTCAACGCAGCTCTAACTCTCAGAGCTCTCTCTGTTTCCCCTTCACAGCAGCTCTAACTCTAAGAGCTCTCAGTTGCCCCTTCAATGCAGCTCTATAACTCACAGCACTCTCTGTTCCCACTTTAACGCAGCTCTAACTCTCACCGCTCTCTGTTGCCCTTCAGAGCAGCTCTGACTAAATCTCAGCGCGCTGTGTTGCCCCTTCACAGAAGCTCTCTCAGCACTCTCTGTTGCCCCTTCACAGCAGCTCTAACTCTCAGCGCGCTCTGTTGCCCTTCAGAGTAGCACTGACTAAATCTCAGCGCTTTCTGTTGCCCCTTCACAGCAGCTCTAACTCTCAGAGCGCTCTGTTGCCCCTCCAGAGGAGCTCTGACTAAATCTCAGCGCTCTCTGTTGCCCATTCATAGCAGCTCTAACTCTCAGCGCTCTGTTGCCCCTTCATAGCAGCTCTGACTGAATCTCAGCGCTCTCTGTGTCCTCTTCACACCAGCTCTATCTCTCAGCGCGCTGTGTTGCCCCTTCACAGAAACTCTCTCAGCACGCTCTGTTGCCCCTTCACCGCAGCTCTAAATCTCAGCGCGCTCGGTTGCCCTTCAGAGTAGCACTGACTAAATCTCAGCGCTTTCTGTGGCCCCTTCACAGCAGCTCTAACTCTCAGAGCGCTCTGTTGCCCCTTCAGTGCAGCTCTGACTAAATCTCAGCGCGCTGTGTCGCCCCTTCCCAGCATCTCTAAATCTCAGCGCTGTGTGTTGCCCCTTCACAACAGCTGGAACTCTCACCACTCTCTGTTTCCCCTTCACAGCAGCTCTAACTCTCACCAATGTCTGTTTCCGCTTCACAGCAGCCCTGACTCTCTACGCTCTCTGTTGCCCCTTCACAGCGGCTTTAACTCTAAGCGCTCTCAGTTGCCCCTTCACAGCAGCTCTAACTCTCAGAGCGCTCTGTTGCCCCTTCAGAGGAGCTCTGACTACATTTCAGCGCTCTCTGTTGACCATTCATAGCAGCTATAACTCTCAGCGCTCTGTTGCCCCTTCAGAGCAGCTCTGACTAGATCTCAGCGCTTCTGTTTGCTCTCCAAAGCAGCTTGAACTCTCAGTGCTCTCTATTGCCCCTTCACAGGAGCTCTGACTAACTCTCACCGCTCTGTTTGCTACTGGAGAGCAGCTCTAAATCTAAGCGCTCTCATTTACCCCTTCAATGCAGCTCTAACTCACAGCACTCTTTGTTGCCCCGTTAACGCAGCTCTAACTATCAGCGCTCTCTGTTTCCCCTCCACAGCAGCTCTATCTCTCAGCACTCTGTTTGCTTCTTCAGAGCAGCTCTAATTCTAAGCGCTCTCAGTTGCCCCTTCACAGCAGCTCTGAACCTCAGCGAGCGCTGCTGCCCCTTCACAGCAGCTCTAACTCTCAGCGCTGTGTGTTGCCCCTTCACAACAGCTCTAACTCTCTCCACTCTCTGTTTCCCCTTCACAGCAGCTCTATCTCTCACCACTCTGTTTCCGCTTCACAGCAGCCCTGACTCTCAACGCTCTGTGTTGCCCCTTCAACGCAGCTCTAACTCTCAGCGCTCGCTGTTGCCCCTTCAGTGCAGCTCTCACTAAATCTCAGCGCACTGTGTTGCCCCTTCACAGAAGCACTCTCAGCGCTCTCTGTTGCCCTTCAGAGCAGCTCTGACTAAATCTCAGCGCTCTCTGTTTCCCCTCCACAGCAGCTCAATCTCTCAGCGCTCTGTTTGCTTCTTCAGAGCAGCTCTAATTCTAAGCCCTCTCAGTTGCCCCTTCACAGCAGCTCTAAACCTCACCGAGGTTCACAGCAGCTCTAACTCTCAGCGCGCTCTGTTGCCCTTCAGAGCAGCTCTGACTAACTCTCCGTGCTTTCTGTTGACCCTTCAGATCAGTCTGACTAACTCTCAGCGCTCCCGGTTGCCCCTTCACAGCAGCTCTAACTCTCAGCGCCCTGTGTTGCCCCTTCAACGCAGCTCTAATGCTCACCACTCTTTACTGCCCCTTCACAACAGCAATAAATCAGCGCTCTCCGTTGCCCCTTCACAGCAGCTCTGACTCTCAGCAACCTGTGTTGCCACTTCAATGCAGTTCTAATTCTCAGCACTCTTTATTGCCCCTTCAGAGCAACTCTAACACTCAGAGCACTCTGTTGCCCTTCAGAGCAGCTCTGACTAAATCTCAGCGCACTGTTTCCCCAAGGCAGCTTTAACTCTCAGCGCTCTCTATTGCCCCTTCACAGGAGCTCTAACTCTCACCGCTCTGTTTGCTACTTGAGAGCAGCTCTAATTCTAAGCGCTCTCACTTGCCCCTTCACAGCAGCTGTAAACCTCAGCGAGCTCTGTTGCCCCTTCAACGCAGCTCTAACTCTCAGCGCTCGCTGTTGCCCCTTCAGTGCAGCTCTGACTAAATCTCAGCGCGCTGTGTTGCCCCTTCACAGAAGCTCTCTCAGCGCTCTCTGTTGCCCCTTCACAGCAGCTCTAACTCTCAGCGCGCTCTGTTGCCCTTCAGAGTAGCACTGACTAAATCTCAGCGCTTTCTGTTGCCCCTTCACAGCAGCTCTAACTCTCAGAGCGCTCTGTTGCCCCTCCAGAGGAGCTCTGACTAAATCTCAGCGCTCTCTGTTTCCCCTTCACAGCAGCTCTAACTCTCACCACTCTGTTTCCGCTTCACAGCAGCCCTGACTCTCAACGCTCTGTGTTGCCCCTTCAACGCAGCTCTAACGCTCAGCGCTCGCTGTTGCCCCTTCAGTGCAGCTCTCACTAAATCTCAGCGCACTGTGTTGCCCTTTCACAGGAGCATTGACTGACTCTCAAGCGCTCTGTGTTGCCCCTTCACAGCAGCTGTAACTCTAAGTGCTCTCAGTTGCCCCTTCTCAGCAGCTCTAACTTCCAGTGCTCTGTGTTGCCCCTTCACAGCAGCTCTAACTCTCGGCGCTCTCTACTGTCCCTTCACAGGAGCTGTGACTAACTCTCACCGCTGTTTGCTCCTTCAGAGCAGCTCTAATTCTAAGCGCTCTCAGTTGCCCGTTCACAGCAGCTGTAAACCTCATCGCTCTCTCTTGCCCCTTCAACGCAGCTCTAACGCTCAGCGCTCGCTGTTGCCTCTTCAGAGCAGCTCTGACTAAATCTCAGCGCTGTGTTGCCCCTTCAACGCAGCTCTAACTCTCAGCGCTCGCTGTTGCCCCTTCACAGCAGCTCTATCTCTCGGCGCTCTGTGCTGCCCCTTCAACGCAGTTCTAACTCTCACCTCTCTCTCTTGCACAGTCACAGCAGCTCTAACTACCTCTCACCGCTATCTGATGCCCCTTCGCAGGAGCTCTAACTCTCAGCGCTATGTGTTGCCCCTTCTCAGCAACGCTAAATCTCACCACTCCGTGTTGCCTCTTCAACGCAGCTCTAATTCGCAGCGATCCCTGGTGCCCCTTCACAGGAGCGCTGACTGACTCTCAAGCGTTCTCTGCTGCCCCTACACAGCAGCTGTAACTCTAAGTGCACTCAGTTGCCCCTTCTCAGCAGCTCTAACTTCCAGTGCTCTGTGTTGCCCCTTCACAGCAGCTCTAACTTCCAGTGCTCTGTGTTGCCCCTTCACAGCAGCTCTAACGCTGAGCTCTCTCAGTTGCCCCTTCAATGCAGCTCTAACTCACAGCGCTCTGTGTTGCCCCTTCAACGCAGCTGTAACTCTCACGGATCTCTGTTGCCCTTTCACAGCAGCTCTAACTCTAAGAGCTCTCATTTGCCCCTTCAATGCAGCTCTAACGCACAGCACTCTGGGTTGCCCCTTCAGTGCAGCTCTGACTAAATCTCAGCGCTCTGTGTTTCCCCTTCACAGAAGCTTTCTCAGTGCTCTGTGTAGCCCCTACACAGCAGCTCTAAATCTCACCGCTGTGTGTTGCCCCTTCACAACAGCTCTAACTCTCCCCACTCTGTTTCTGCTTCACAGCAGCCCTCACTCTCAACGCTCTGGGTTGCCCATCAACACAGCTGTAACTCGGCGCTCACTGTTGCCCATTCATAGTAGCTATAACTCTCAGCGCTCTGTTGACCCTTCATTGTAGCTCTGACTAAATCTCAGCGCTCTCTGTTGCCCCTTCACACGAGCTCTATCTCTCAGCACACCGCGTTACCCCTTCAACGCAGCTCTAACTCAGAGCTCTCTCTGTTTCCCCTTCACAGCAGCTCTAACTCTAAGCGCTCTCAGTTGCCCCTTCAATGCAGCTCTATAACTCACAGCACTCTCTGTTCCCACTTTAACGCAGCTCTAACTCTCACCGCTCTCTGTTGCCCCTTCAGTGCAGCTCTGACTAAATCTCAGCGCGCTGTGTTGCCCCTTCACAGAAGCCCTCTCAGCACTCTCTGTTGCCCCTTCACAGCAGCTCTAACTCTCAGCGCGCTCTGTTGCCCTTCAGAGTAGCACTGACTAAATCTCAGCGCTTTCTATTGCCCCTTCACAGCAGCTCTAACTCTCAGAGCGCTCTGTTGCCCCTCCAGAGGAGCTCTGACTAAATCTCAGCGCTCTCTGTTGCCCATTCATAGCAGCTCTAACTCTCAGCGCTCTGTTGCCCCTTCATAGCAGCTCTGACTGAATCTCAGCGCTCTCTGTGTCCTCTTCACACCAGCTCTATCTCTCAGCGCGCTGTGTTGCCCCTTCACAGAAACTCTCTCAGCACGCTCTGTTGCCCCTTCACAGCAGCTCTAAATCTCAGCGCGCTCGGTTGCCCTTCAGAGTAGCACTGACTAAATCTCAGCGCTTTCTGTGGCCCCTTCACAGCAGCTCTAACTCTCAGAGCGCTCTGTTGCCCCTTCAGTGCAGCTCTGACTAAATCTCAGCGCGCTGTGTCGCCCCTTCCCAGCATCTCTAAATCTCAGCGCTGTGTGTTGCCCCTTCACAACAGCTGGAACTCTCACCACTCTCTGTTTCCCCTTCACAGCAGCTCTAACTCTCACCAATGTCTGTTTCCGCTTCACAGCAGCCCTGACTCTCTACGCTCTCTGTTGCCCCTTCACAGCGGCTTTAACTCTAAGCGCTCTCAGTTGCCCCTTCACAGCAGCTCTAACTCTCAGAGCGCTCTGTTGCCCCTTCAGAGGAGCTCTGACTAGATCTCAGCGCTTCTGTTTGCTCTCCAAAGCAGCTTGAACTCTCAGTGCTCTCTATTGCCCCTTCACAGGAGCTCTGACTAACTCTCACCGCTCTGTTTGCTACTGGAGAGCAGCTCTAAATCTAAGCGCTCTCATTTACCCCTTCAATGCAGCTCTAACTCACAGCACTCTTTGTTGCCCCGTTAACGCAGCTCTAACTATCAGCGCTCTCTGTTTCCCCTCCACAGCAGCTCTATCTCTCAGCACTCTGTTTGCTTCTTCAGAGCAGCTCTAATTCTAAGCGCTCTCAGTTGCCCCTTCACAGCAGCTCTGAACCTCAGCGAGCGCTGCTGCCCCTTCACAGCAGCTCTAACTCTCAGCGCTGTGTGTTGCCCCTTCACAACAGCTCTAACTCTCTCCACTCTCTGTTTCCCCTTCACAGCAGCTCTATCTCTCACCACTCTGTTTCCGCTTCACAGCAGCCCTGACTCTCAACGCTCTGTGTTGCCCCTTCAACGCAGCTCTAACTCTCAGCGCTCGCTGTTGCCCCTTCAGTGCAGCTCTCACTAAATCTCAGCGCACTGTGTTGCCCCTTCACAGAAGCACTCTCAGCGCTCTCTGTTGCCCTTCAGAGCAGCTCTGACTAAATCTCAGCGCTCTCTGTTTCCCCTCCACAGCAGCTCAATCTCTCAGCGCTCTGTTTGCTTCTTCAGAGCAGCTCTAATTCTAAGCCCTCTCAGTTGCCCCTTCACAGCAGCTCTAAACCTCACCGAGGTTCACAGCAGCTCTAACTCTCAGCGCGCTCTGTTGCCCTTTAGAGCAGCTCTGACTAACTCTCCGTGCTTTCTGTTGACCCTTCAGATCAGTCTGACTAACTCTCAGCGCTCCCGGTTGCCCCTTCACAGCAGCTCTAACTCTCAGCGCCCTGTGTTGCCCCTTCAACGCAGCTCTAATGCTCACCACTCTTTACTGCCCCTTCACAACAGCAATAAATCAGCGCTCTCCGTTGCCCCTTCACAGCAGCTCTGACTCTCAGCAACCTGTGTTGCCACTTCAATGCAGTTCTAATTCTCAGCACTCTTTATTGCCCCTTCAGAGCAACTCTAACACTCAGAGCACTCTGTTGCCCTTCAGAGCAGCTCTGACTAAATCTCAGCGCACTGTTTCCCCAAGGCAGCTTTAACTCTCAGCGCTCTCTATTGCCCCTTCACAGGAGCTCTAACTCTCACCGCTCTGTTTGCTACTTGAGAGCAGCTCTAATTCTAAGCGCTCTCACTTGCCCCTTCACAGCAGCTGTAAACCTCAGCGAGCTCTGTTGCCCCTTCAACGCAGCTCTAACTCTCAGCGCTCGCTGTTGCCCCTTCAGTGCAGCTCTGACTAAATCTCAGCGCGCTGTGTTGCCCCTTCACAGAAGTTCTCTCAGCGCTCTCTGTTGCCCCTTCACAGCAGCTCTAACTCTCAGCGCGCTCTGTTGCCCTTCAGAGTAGCACTGACTAAATCTCAGCGCTTTCTGTTGCCCCTTCACAGCAGCTCTAACTCTCAGAGCGCTCTGTTGCCCCTCCAGAGGAGCTCTGACTAAATCTCAGCGCTCTCTGTTTCCCCTTCACAGCAGCTCTAACTCTCACCACTCTGTTTCCGCTTCACAGCAGCCCTGACTCTCAACGCTCTGTGTTGCCCCTTCAACGCAGCTCTAACGCTCAGCGCTCGCTGTTGCCCCTTCAGTGCAGCTCTCACTAAATCTCAGCGCACTGTGTTGCCCTTTCACAGGAGCATTGACTGACTCTCAAGCGCTCTGTGTTGCCCCTTCACAGCAGCTGTAACTCTAAGTGCTCTCAGTTGCCCCTTCTCAGCAGCTCTAACTTCCAGTGCTCTGTGTTGCCCCTTCACAGCAGCTCTAACTCTCGGCGCTCTCTATTGTCCCTTCACAGGAGCTCTGACTAACTCTCACCGCTCTGTTTGCTCCTTCAGAGCAGCTCTAATTCTAAGCGCTCTCAGTTGCCCGTTCACAGCAGCTGTAAACCTCATCGCTCTCTCTTGCCCCTTCAACGCAGCTCTAACGCTCAGCGCTCGCTGTTGCCTCTTCAGAGCAGCTCTGACTAAATCTCAGCGCTGTGTTGCCCCTTCAACGCAGCTCTAACTCTCAGCGCTCGCTGTTGCCCCTTCACACCAGCTCTATCTCTCGGCGCTCTGTGCTGCCCCTTCAACGCAGTTCTAACTCTCACCTCTCTCTCTTGCACAGTCACAGCAGCTCTAACTACCTCTCACCGCTATCTGATGCCCCTTCGCAGGAGCTCTAACTCTCAGCGCTATGTGTTGCCCCTTCTCAGCAACGCTAAATCTCACCACTCCGTGTTGCCTCTTCAACGCAGCTCTAATTCGCAGCGATCCCTGGTGCCCCTTCACAGGAGCGCTGACTGACTCTCAAGCGTTGTCTGCTGCCCCTACACAGCAGCTGTAACTCTAAGTGCACTCAGTTGCCCCTTCTCAGCAGCTCTAACTTCCAGTGCTCTGTGTTGCCCCTTCACAGCAGCTCTAACTTCCAGTGCTCTGTGTTGCCCCTTCACAGCAGCTCTAACGCTGAGCTCTCTCAGTTGCCCCTTCAATGCAGCTCTAACTCACAGCGCTCTGTGTTGCCCCTTCAACGCAGCTGTAACTCTCACGGATCTCTGTTGCCCTTTCACAGCAGCTCTAACTCTAAGAGCTCTCATTTGCCCCTTCAATGCAGCTCTAACGCACAGCACTCTGGGTTGCCCCTTCAGTGCAGCTCTGACTAAATCTCAGCGCTCTGTGTTGCCCCTTCACAGAAGCTTTCTCAGTGCTCTGTGTAGCCCCTACACAGCAGCTCTAAATCTCACCGCTGTGTGTTGCCCCTTCACAACAGCTCTAACTCTCCCCACTCTGTTTCTGCTTCACAGCAGCCCTCACTCTCAACGCTCTGGGTTGCCCATCAACACAGCTGTAACTCGGCGCTCACTGTTGCCCATTCATAGTAGCTATAACTCTCAGCGCTCTGTTGACCCTTCATTGTAGCTCTGACTAAATCTCAGCGCTCTCTGTTGCCCCTTCACACGAGCTCTATCTCTCAGCACACCGCGTTGCCCCTTCAACGCAGCTCTAACTCAGAGCTCTCTCTGTTTCCCCTTCACAGCAGCTCTAACTCTAAGCGCTCTCAGTTGCCCCTTCAATGCAGCTCTATAACTCACAGCACTCTCTGTTCCCACTTTAACGCAGCTCTAACTCTCACCGCTCTCTGTTGCCCCTTCAGTGCAGCTCTGACTAAATCTCAGCGCGCTGTGTTGCCCCTTCACAGAAGCCCTCTCAGCACTCTCTGTTGCCCCTTCACAGCAGCTCTAACTCTCAGCGCGCTCTGTTGCCCTTCAGAGTAGCACTGACTAAATCTCAGCGCTTTCTGTTGCCCCTTCACAGCAGCTCTAACTCTCAGAGCGCTCTGTTGCCCCTCCAGAGGAGCTCTGACTAAATCTCAGCGCTCTCTGTTGCCCATTCATAGCAGCTCTAACTCTCAGCGCTCTGTTGCCCCTTCATAGCAGCTCTGACTGAATCTCAGCGCTCTCTGTGTCCTCTTCACACCAGCTCTATCTCTCAGCGCGCTGTGTTGCCCCTTCACAGAAACTCTCTCAGCACGCTCTGTTGCCCCTTCACAGCAGCTCTAAATCTCAGCGCGCTCGGTTGCCCTTCAGAGTAGCACTGACTAAATCTCAGCGCTTTCTGTGGCCCCTTCACAGCAGCTCTAACTCTCAGAGCGCTCTGTTGCCCCTTCAGTGCAGCTCTGACTAAATCTCAGCGCGCTGTGTCGCCCCTTCCCAGCATCTCTAAATCTCAGCGCTGTGTGTTGCCCCTTCACAACAGCTGGAACTCTCACCACTCTCTGTTTCCCCTTCACAGCAGCTCTAACTCTCACCAATGTCTGTTTCCGCTTCACAGCAGCCCTGACTCTCTACGCTCTCTGTTGCCCCTTCACAGCGGCTTTAACTCTAAGCGCTCTCAGTTGCCCCTTCACAGCAGCTCTAACTCTCAGAGCGCTCTGTTGCCCCTTCAGAGGAGCTCTGACTACATTTCAGCGCTCTCTGTTGACCATTCATAGCAGCTATAACTCTCAGCGCTCTGTTGCCCCTTCAGAGCAGCTCTGACTAGATCTCAGCGCTTCTGTTTGCTCTCCAAAGCAGCTTGAACTCTCAGTGCTCTCTATTGCCCCTTCACAGGAGCTCTGACTAACTCTCACCGCTCTGTTTGCTACTGGAGAGCAGCTCTAAATCTAAGCGCTCTCATTTACCCCTTCAATGCAGCTCTAACTCACAGCACTCTTTGTTGCCCCGTTAACGCAGCTCTAACTATCAGCGCTCTCTGTTTCCCCTCCACAGCAGCTCTATCTCTCACCACTCTGTTTCCGCTTCACAGCAGCCCTGACTCTCAACGCTCTGTGTTGCCCCTTCAACGCAGCTCTAACTCTCAGCGCTCGCTGTTGCCCCTTCAGTGCAGCTCTCACTAAATCTCAGCGCACTGTGTTGCCCCTTCACAGAAGCACTCTCAGCGCTCTCTGTTGCCCTTCAGAGCAGCTCTGACTAAATCTCAGCGCTCTCTGTTTCCCCTCCACAGCAGCTCAATCTCTCAGCGCTCTGTTTGCTTCTTCAGAGCAGCTCTAATTCTAAGCCCTCTCAGTTGCCCCTTCACAGCAGCTCTAAACCTCACCGAGGTTCACAGCAGCTCTAACTCTCAGCGCGCTCTGTTGCCCTTCAGAGCAGCTCTGACTAACTCTCCGTGCTTTCTGTTGACCCTTCAGATCAGTCTGACTAACTCTCAGCGCTCCCGGTTGCCCCTTCACAG
The DNA here is from genome assembly GCF_964270905.1 of Leucopleurus acutus. Taxonomy (NCBI): domain Eukaryota; kingdom Metazoa; phylum Chordata; class Mammalia; order Artiodactyla; family Delphinidae; genus Leucopleurus; species Leucopleurus acutus. The sequence goes on from NC_139156.1 coordinate 77,978,714, forward strand.
CAGCTCTAACTCTCAGCGCCCTGTGTTGCCCCTTCAACGCAGCTCTAATGCTCACCACTCTTTACTGCCCCTTCACAACAGCAATAAATCAGCGCTCTCCGTTGCCCCTTCACAGCAGCTCTGACTCTCAGCAACCTGTGTTGCCACTTCAATGCAGTTCTAATTCTCAGCACTCTTTATTGCCCCTTCAGAGCAACTCTAACACTCAGAGCACTCTGTTGCCCTTCAGAGCAGCTCTGACTAAATCTCAGCGCACTGTTTCCCCAAGGCAGCTTTAACTCTCAGCGCTCTCTATTGCCCCTTCACAGGAGCTCTAACTCTCACCGCTCTGTTTGCTACTTGAGAGCAGCTCTAATTCTAAGCGCTCTCACTTGCCCCTTCACAGCAGCTGTAAACCTCAGCGAGCTCTGTTGCCCCTTCAACGCAGCTCTAACTCTCAGCGCTCGCTGTTGCCCCTTCAGTGCAGCTCTGACTAAATCTCAGCGCGCTGTGTTGCCCCTTCACAGAAGCTCTCTCAGCGCTCGCTGTTGCCCCTTCACAGCAGCTCTATCTCTCGGCGCTCTGTGCTGCCCCTTCAACGCAGTTCTAACTCTCACCTCTCTCTCTTGCACAGTCACAGCAGCTCTAACTACCTCTCACCGCTATCTGATGCCCCTTCGCAGGAGCTCTAACTCTCAGCGCTATGTGTTGCCCCTTCTCAGCAACGCTAAATCTCACCACTCAGTGTTGCCTCTTCAACGCAGCTCTAATTCGCAGCGATCCCTGGTGCCCCTTCACAGGAGCGCTGACTGACTCTCAAGCGTTGTCTGCTGCCCCTACACAGCAGCTGTAACTCTAAGTGCACTCAGTTGCCCCTTCTCAGCAGCTCTAACTTCCAGTGCTCTGTGTTGCCCCTTCACAGCAGCTCTAACTTCCAGTGCTCTGTGTTGCCCCTTCACAGCAGCTCTAACTTCCAGTGCTCTGTGTTGCCCCTTCACAGCAGCTCTAACGCTGAGCTCTCTCAGTTGCCCCTTCAATGCAGCTCTAACTCACAGCGCTCTGTGTTGCCCCTTCAACGCAGCTGTAACTCTCACGGATCTCTGTTGCCCTTTCACAGCAGCTCTAACTCTAAGAGCTCTCATTTGCCCCTTCAATGCAGCTCTAACGCACAGCACTCTGGGTTGCCCCTTCAGTGCAGCTCTGACTAAATCTCAGCGCTCTGTGTTTCCCCTTCACAGAAGCTTTCTCAGTGCTCTGTGTAGCCCCTACACAGCAGCTCTAAATCTCACCGCTGTGTGTTGCCCCTTCACAACAGCTCTAACTCTCCCCACTCTGTTTCTGCTTCACAGCAGCCCTCACTCTCAACGCTCTGGGTTGCCCATCAACACAGCTGTAACTCGGCGCTCACTGTTGCCCATTCATAGTAGCTATAACTCTCAGCGCTCTGTTGACCCTTCATTGTAGCTCTGACTAAATCTCAGCGCTCTCTGTTGCCCCTTCACACGAGCTCTATCTCTCAGCACACCGCGTTGCCCCTTCAACGCAGCTCTAACTCAGAGCTCTCTCTGTTTCCCCTTCACAGCAGCTCTAACTCTAAGCGCTCTCAGTTGCCCCTTCAATGCAGCTCTATAACTCACAGCACTCTCTGTTCCCACTTTAACGCAGCTCTAACTCTCACCGCTCTCTGTTGCCCCTTCAGTGCAGCTCTGACTAAATCTCAGCGCGCTGTGTTGCCCCTTCACAGAAGCCCTTTCAGCACTCTCTGTTGCCCCTTCACAGCAGCTCTAACTCTCAGCGCGCTCTGTTGCCCTTCAGAGTAGCACTGACTAAATCTCAGCGCTTTCTGTTGCCCCTTCACAGCAGCTCTAACTCTCAGAGCGCTCTGTTGCCCCTCCAGAGGAGCTCTGACTAAATCTCAGCGCTCTCTGTTGCCCATTCATAGCAGCTCTAACTCTCAGCGCTCTGTTGCCCCTTCATAGCAGCTCTGACTGAATCTCAGCGCTCTCTGTGTCCTCTTCACACCAGCTCTATCTCTCAGCGCGCTGTGTTGCCCCTTCACAGAAACTCTCTCAGCACGCTCTGTTGCCCCTTCACAGCAGCTCTAAATCTCAGCGCGCTCGGTTGCCCTTCAGAGTAGCACTGACTAAATCTCAGCGCTTTCTGTGGCCCCTTCACAGCAGCTCTAACTCTCAGAGCGCTCTGTTGCCCCTTCAGTGCAGCTCTGACTAAATCTCAGCGCGCTGTGTCGCCCCTTCCCAGCATCTCTAAATCTCAGCGCTGTGTGTTGCCCCTTCACAACAGCTGGAACTCTCACCACTCTCTGTTTCCCCTTCACAGCAGCTCTAACTCTCACCAATGTCTGTTTCCGCTTCACAGCAGCCCTGACTCTCTACGCTCTCTGTTGCCCCTTCACAGCGGCTTTAACTCTAAGCGCTCTCAGTTGCCCCTTCACAGCAGCTCTAACTCTCAGAGCGCTCTGTTGCCCCTTCAGAGGAGCTCTGACTACATTTCAGCGCTCTCTGTTGACCATTCATAGCAGCTATAACTCTCAGCGCTCTGTTGCCCCTTCAGAGCAGCTCTGACTAGATCTCAGCGCTTCTGTTTGCTCTCCAAAGCAGCTTGAACTCTCAGTGCTCTCTATTGCCCCTTCACAGGAGCTCTGACTAACTCTCACCGCTCTGTTTGCTACTGGAGAGCAGCTCTAAATCTAAGCGCTCTCATTTACCCCTTCAATGCAGCTCTAACTCACAGCACTCTTTGTTGCCCCGTTAACGCAGCTCTAACTATCAGCGCTCTCTGTTTCCCCTCCACAGCAGCTCTATCTCTCAGCACTCTGTTTGCTTCTTCAGAGCAGCTCTAATTCTAAGCGCTCTCAGTTGCCCCTTCACAGCAGCTCTGAACCTCAGCGAGCGCTGCTGCCCCTTCACAGCAGCTCTAACTTCCAGTGCTCTGTGTTGCCCCTTCACAGCAGCTCTAACTTCCAGTGCTCTGTGTTGCCCCTTCACAGCAGCTCTAACGCTGAGCTCTCTCAGTTGCCCCTTCAATGCAGCTCTAACTCACAGCGCTCTGTGTTGCCCCTTCAACGCAGCTGTAACTCTCACGGATCTCTGTTGCCCTTTCACAGCAGCTCTAACTCTAAGAGCTCTCATTTGCCCCTTCAATGCAGCTCTAACGCACAGCACTCTGGGTTGCCCCTTCAGTGCAGCTCTGACTAAATCTCAGCGCTCTGTGTTTCCCCTTCACAGAAGCTTTCTCAGTGCTCTGTGTAGCCCCTACACAGCAGCTCTAAATCTCACCGCTGTGTGTTGCCCCTTCACAACAGCTCTAACTCTCCCCACTCTGTTTCTGCTTCACAGCAGCCCTCACTCTCAACGCTCTGGGTTGCCCATCAACACAGCTGTAACTCGGCGCTCACTGTTGCCCATTCATAGTAGCTATAACTCTCAGCGCTCTGTTGACCCTTCATTGTAGCTCTGACTAAATCTCAGCGCTCTCTGTTGCCCCTTCACACGAGCTCTATCTCTCAGCACACCGCGTTGCCCCTTCAACGCAGCTCTAACTCAGAGCTCTCTCTGTTTCCCCTTCACAGCAGCTCTAACTCTAAGCGCTCTCAGTTGCCCCTTCAATGCAGCTCTATAACTCACAGCACTCTCTGTTCCCACTTTAACGCAGCTCTAACTCTCACCGCTCTCTGTTGCCCCTTCAGTGCAGCTCTGACTAAATCTCAGCGCGCTGTGTTGCCCCTTCACAGAAGCCCTCTCAGCACTCTCTGTTGCCCCTTCACAGCAGCTCTAACTCTCAGCGCGCTCTGTTGCCCTTCAGAGTAGCACTGACTAAATCTCAGCGCTTTCTGTTGCCCCTTCACAGCAGCTCTAACTCTCAGAGCGCTCTGTTGCCCCTCCAGAGGAGCTCTGACTAAATCTCAGCGCTCTCTGTTGCCCATTCATAGCAGCTCTAACTCTCAGCGCTCTGTTGCCCCTTCATAGCAGCTCTGACTGAATCTCAGCGCTCTCTGTGTCCTCTTCACACCAGCTCTATCTCTCAGCGCGCTGTGTTGCCCCTTCACAGAAACTCTCTCAGCACGCCTTGTTGCCCCTTCACAGCAGCTCTAAATCTCAGCGCGCTCGGTTGCCCTTCAGAGTAGCACTGACTAAATCTCAGCGCTTTCTGTGGTCCCTTCACAGCAGCTCTAACTCTCAGAGCGCTCTGTTGCCCCTTCAGTGCAGCTCTGACTAAATCTCAGCGCGCTGTGTCGCCCCTTCCCAGCATCTCTAAATCTCAGCGCTGTGTGTTGCCCCTTCACAACAGCTGGAACTCTCACCACTCTCTGTTTCCCCTTCACAGCAGCTCTAACTCTCACCAATGTCTGTTTCCGCTTCACAGCAGCCCTGACTCTCTACGCTCTCTGTTGCCCCTTCACAGCGGCTTTAACTCTAAGCGCTCTCAGTTGCCCCTTCACAGCAGCTCTAACTCTCAGAGCGCTCTGTTGCCCCTTCAGAGGAGCTCTGACTACATTTCAGCGCTCTCTGTTGACCATTCATAGCAGCTATAACTCTCAGCGCTCTGTTGCCCCTTCAGAGCAGCTCTGACTAGATCTCAGCGCTTCTGTTTGCTCTCCAAAGCAGCTTGAACTCTCAGTGCTCTCTATTGCCCCTTCACAGGAGCTCTGACTAACTCTCACCGCTCTGTTTGCTACTGGAGAGCAGCTCTAAATCTAAGCGCTCTCATTTACCCCTTCAATGCAGCTCTAACTCACAGCACTCTTTGTTGCCCCGTTAACGCAGCTCTAACTATCAGCGCTCTCTGTTTCCCCTCCACAGCAGCTCTATCTCTCAGCACTCTGTTTGCTTCTTCAGAGCAGCTCTAATTCTAAGCGCTCTCAGTTGCCCCTTCACAGCAGCTCTGAACCTCAGCGAGCGCTGCTGCCCCTTCACAGCAGCTCTAACTCTCAGCGCTGTGTGTTGCCCCTTCACAACAGCTCGAACTCTCTCCACTCTCTGTTTCCCCTTCACAGCAGCTCTATCTCTCACCACTCTGTTTCCGCTTCACAGCAGCCCTGACTCTCAACGCTCTGTGTTGCCCCTTCAACGCAGCTCTAACTCTCAAAGCGCTCTGTTGCCCCTTCAGAGGAGCTCTGACTAAATCTCAGCGCTCTCTGTTGCCCATTCATAGCAGATATAACTCTCAGCCCTGACTGTTGCCCCTTTAGAGCAGCTCTGAATAAATCTCAGCGCTCTCTGTTGCCCCTTCACACCAGCTCTATCTCCCAGCGCTCTGTGCTGCCCCTTCAACGCAGTTCTAACTCTCACCTCTCTCTCTTGCACAGTCACAGCAGCTCTAACTACCTCTCACCGCTAACAGTTGCCCCTTCTCAGCAGCTCTAACTTCCAGTGCTCTGTGTTGCCCCTTCACAGCAGCTCTAACTTCCAGTGCTCTGTGTTGCCCCTTCACAGCAGCTCTAACGCTGAGCTCTCTCAGTTGCCCCTTCAATGCAGCTCTAACTCACAGCGCTCTGTGTTGCCCCTTCAACGCAGCTGTAACTCTCACGGATCTCTGTTGCCCTTTCACAGCAGCTCTAACTCTAAGAGCTCTCATTTGCCCCTTCAATGCAGCTCTAACGCACAGCACTCTAGGTTGCCCCTTCAGTGCAGCTCTGACTAAATCTCAGCGCTCTGTGTTTCCCCTTCACAGAAGCTTTCTCAGCGCTCTGTGTAGCCCCTACACAGCAGCTCTAAATCTCACCGCTGTGTGTTGCCCCTTCACAACAGCTCTAACTCTCCCCACTCTGTTTCTGCTTCACAGCAGCCCTCACTCTCAACGCTCTGGGTTGCCCATCAACACAGCTGTAACTCGGCGCTCACTGTTGCCCATTCATAGTAGCTATAACTCTCAGCGCTCTGTTGACCCTTCATTGTAGCTCTGACTAAATCTCAGCGCTCTCTGTTGCCCCTTCACACGAGCTCTATCTCTCAGCACACCGCGTTGCCCCTTCAACGCAGCTCTAACTCTCAGAGCTCTCTCTGTTTCCCCTTCACAGCAGCTCTAACTCTAAGCGCTCTCAGTTGCCCCTTCAATGCAGCTCTATAACTCACAGCACTCTCTGTTCCCACTTTAACGCAGCTCTAACTCTCACCGCTCTCTGTTGCCCCTTCAGTGCAGCTCTGACTAAATCTCAGCGCGCTGTGTTGCCCCTTCACAGAAGCCCTCTCAGCACTCTCTGTTGCCCCTTCACAGCAGCTCTAACTCTCAGCGCGCTCTGTTGCCCTTCAGAGTAGCACTGACTAAATCTCAGCGCTTTCTGTTGCCCCTTCACAGCAGCTCTAACTCTCAGAGCGCTCTGTTGCCCCTCCAGAGGAGCTCTGACTAAATCTCAGCGCTCTCTGTTGCCCATTCATAGCAGCTCTAACTCTCAGCGCTCTGTTGCCCCTTCATAGCAGCTCTGACTGAATCTCAGCGCTCTCTGTGTCCTCTTCACACCAGCTCTATCTCTCAGCGCGCTGTGTTGCCCCTTCACAGAAACTCTCTCAGCACGCTCTGTTGCCCCTTCACAGCAGCTCTAAATCTCAGCGCGCTCGGTTGCCCTTCAGAGTAGCACTGACTAAATCTCAGCGCTTTCTGTGGCCCCTTCACAGCAGCTCTAACTCTCAGAGCGCTCTGTTGCCCCTTCAGTGCAGCTCTGACTAAATCTCAGCGCGCTGTGTCGCCCCTTCCCAGCATCTCTAAATCTCAGCGCTGTGTGTTGCCCCTTCACAACAGCTGGAACTCTCACCACTCTCTGTTTCCCCTTCACAGCAGCTCTAACTCTCACCAATGTCTGTTTCCGCTTCACAGCAGCCCTGACTCTCTACGCTCTCTGTTGCCCCTTCACAGCGGCTTTAACTCTAAGCGCTCTCAGTTGCCCCTTCACAGCAGCTCTAACTCTCAGAGCGCTCTGTTGCCCCTTCAGAGGAGCTCTGACTACATTTCAGCGCTCTCTGTTGACCATTCATAGCAGCTATAACTCTCAGCGCTCTGTTGCCCCTTCAGAGCAGCTCTGACTAGATCTCAGCGCTTCTGTTTGCTCTCCAAAGCAGCTTGAACTCTCAGTGCTCTCTATTGCCCCTTCACAGGAGCTCTGACTAACTCTCACCGCTCTGTTTGCTACTGGAGAGCAGCTCTAAATCTAAGCGCTCTCATTTACCCCTTCAATGCAGCTCTAACTCACAGCACTCTTTGTTGCCCCGTTAACGCAGCTCTAACTATCAGCGCTCTCTGTTTCCCCTCCACAGCAGCTCTATCTCTCAGCACTCTGTTTGCTTCTTCAGAGCAGCTCTAATTCTAAGCGCTCTCAGTTGCCCCTTCACAGCAGCTCTGAACCTCAGCGAGCGCTGCTGCCCCTTCACAGCAGCTCTAACTCTCAGCGCTGTGTGTTGCCCCTTCACAACAGCTCGAACTCTCTCCACTCTCTGTTTCCCCTTCACAGCAGCTCTATCTCTCACCACTCTGTTTCCGCTTCACAGCAGCCCTGACTCTCAACGCTCTGTGTTGCCCCTTCAACGCAGCTCTAACTCTCAGCGCTCGCTGTTGCCCCTTCAGTGCAGCTCTCACTAAATCTCAGCGCACTGTGTTGCCCCTTCACAGAAGCACTCTCAGCGCTCTCTGTTGCCCTTCAGAGCAGCTCTGACTAAATCTCAGCGCTCTCTGTTTCCCCTCCACAGCAGCTCAATCTCTCAGCGCTCTGTTTGCTTCTTCAGAGCAGCTCTAATTCTAAGCCCTCTCAGTTGCCCCTTCACAGCAGCTCTAAACCTCACCGAGGTTCACAGCAGCTCTAACTCTCAGCGCGCTCTGTTGCCCTTTAGAGCAGCTCTGACTAACTCTCCGTGCTTTCTGTTGACCCTTCAGATCAGTCTGACTAACTCTCAGCGCTCCCGGTTGCCCCTTCACAGCAGCTCTAACTCTCAGCGCCCTGTGTTGCCCCTTCAACGCAGCTCTAATGCTCACCACTCTTTACTGCCCCTTCACAACAGCAATAAATCAGCGCTCTCCGTTGCCCCTTCACAGCAGCTCTGACTCTCAGCAACCTGTGTTGCCACTTCAATGCAGTTCTAATTCTCAGCACTCTTTATTGCCCCTTCAGAGCACTCTGTTGCCCTTCAGAGCAGCTCTGACTAAATCTCAGCGCACTGTTTCCCCAAGGCAGCTTTAACTCTCAGCGCTCTCTATTGCCCCTTCACAGGAGCTCTAACTCTCACCGCTCTGTTTGCTACTTGAGAGCAGCTCTAATTCTAAGCGCTCTCACTTGCCCCTTCACAGCAGCTGTAAACCTCAGCGAGCTCTGTTGCCCCTTCAACGCAGCTCTAACTCTCAGCGCTCGCTGTTGCCCCTTCAGTGCAGCTCTGACTAAATCTCAGCGCGCTGTGTTGCCCCTTCACAGAAGCTCTCTCAGCGCTCTCTGTTGCCCCTTCACAGCAGCTCTAACTCTCAGCGCGCTCTGTTGCCCTTCAGAGTAGCACTGACTAAATCTCAGCGCTTTCTGTTGCCCCTTCACAGCAGCTCTAACTCTCAGAGCGCTCTGTTGCCCCTCCAGAGGAGCTCTGACTAAATCTCAGCGCTCTCTGTTGCCCATTCATAGCAGCTCTAACTCTCAGCGCTCTGTTGCCCCTTCATAGCAGCTCTGACTGAATCTCAGCGCTCTCTGTGTCCTCTTCACACCAGCTCTATCTCTCAGCGCGCTGTGTTGCCCCTTCACAGAAACTCTCTCAGCACGCTCTGTTGCCCCTTCACAGCAGCTCTAAATCTCAGCGCGCTCGGTTGCCCTTCAGAGTAGCACTGACTAAATCTCAGCGCTTTCTGTGGCCCCTTCACAGCAGCTCTAACTCTCAGAGCGCTCTGTTGCCCCTTCAGTGCAGCTCTGACTAAATCTCAGCGCGCTGTGTCGCCCCTTCCCAGCATCTCTAAATCTCAGCGCTGTGTGTTGCCCCTTCACAACAGCTGGAACTCTCACCACTCTCTGTTTCCCCTTCACAGCAGCTCTAACTCTCACCAATGTCTGTTTCCGCTTCACAGCAGCCCTGACTCTCTACGCTCTCTGTTGCCCCTTCACAGCGGCTTTAACTCTAAGCGCTCTCAGTTGCCCCTTCACAGCAGCTCTAACTCTCAGAGCGCTCTGTTGCCCCTTCAGAGGAGCTCTGACTACATTTCAGCGCTCTCTGTTGACCATTCATAGCAGCTATAACTCTCAGCGCTCTGTTGCCCCTTCAGAGCAGCTCTGACTAGATCTCAGCGCTTCTGTTTGCTCTCCAAAGCAGCTTGAACTCTCAGTGCTCTCTATTGCCCCTTCACAGGAGCTCTGACTAACTCTCACCGCTCTGTTTGCTACTGGAGAGCAGCTCTAAATCTAAGCGCTCTCATTTACCCCTTCAATGCAGCTCTAACTCACAGCACTCTTTGTTGCCCCGTTAACGCAGCTCTAACTATCAGCGCTCTCTGTTTCCCCTCCACAGCAGCTCTATCTCTCAGCACTCTGTTTGCTTCTTCAGAGCAGCTCTAATTCTAAGCGCTCTCAGTTGCCCCTTCACAGCAGCTCTGAACCTCAGCGAGCGCTGCTGCCCCTTCACAGCAGCTCTAACTCTCAGCGCTGTGTGTTGCCCCTTCACAACAGCTCGAACTCTCTCCACTCTCTGTTTCCCCTTCACAGCAGCTCTATCTCTCACCACTCTGTTTCCGCTTCACAGCAGCCCTGACTCTCAACGCTCTGTGTTGCCCCTTCAACGCAGCTCTAACTCTCAAAGCGCTCTGTTGCCCCTTCAGAGGAGCTCTGACTAAATCTCAGCGCTCTCTGTTGCCCATTCATAGCAGATATAACTCTCAGCCCTGACTGTTGCCCCTTTAGAGCAGCTCTGAATAAATCTCAGCGCTCTCTGTTGCCCCTTCACACCAGCTCTATCTCCCAGCGCTCTGTGCTGCCCCTTCAACGCAGTTCTAACTCTCACCTCTCTCTCTTGCACAGTCACAGCAGCTCTAACTACCTCTCACCGCTAACAGTTGCCCCTTCTCAGCAGCTCTAACTTCCAGTGCTCTGTGTTGCCCCTTCACAGCAGCTCTAACTTCCAGTGCTCTGTGTTGCCCCTTCACAGCAGCTCTAACGCTGAGCTCTCTCAGTTGCCCCTTCAATGCAGCTCTAACTCACAGCGCTCTGTGTTGCCCCTTCAACGCAGCTGTAACTCTCACGGATCTCTGTTGCCCTTTCACAGCAGCTCTAACTCTAAGAGCTCTCATTTGCCCCTTCAATGCAGCTCTAACGCACAGCACTCTAGGTTGCCCCTTCAGTGCAGCTCTGACTAAATCTCAGCGCTCTGTGTTTCCCCTTCACAGAAGCTTTCTCAGCGCTCTGTGTAGCCCCTACACAGCAGCTCTAAATCTCACCGCTGTGTGTTGCCCCTTCACAACAGCTCTAACTCTCCCCACTCTGTTTCTGCTTCACAGCAGCCCTCACTCTCAACGCTCTGGGTTGCCCATCAACACAGCTGTAACTCGGCGCTCACTGTTGCCCATTCATAGTAGCTATAACTCTCAGCGCTCTGTTGACCCTTCATTGTAGCTCTGACTAAATCTCAGCGCTCTCTGTTGCCCCTTCACACGAGCTCTATCTCTCAGCACACCGCGTTGCCCCTTCAACGCAGCTCTAACTCTCAGAGCTCTCTCTGTTTCCCCTTCACAGCAGCTCTAACTCTAAGCGCTCTCAGTTGCCCCTTCAATGCAGCTCTATAACTCACAGCACTCTCTGTTCCCACTTTAACGCAGCTCTAACTCTCACCGCTCTCTGTTGCCCCTTCAGTGCAGCTCTGACTAAATCTCAGCGCCCTGTGTTGCCCCTTCACAGAAGCCCTCTCAGCACTCTCTGTTGCCCCTTCACAGCAGCTCTAACTCTCAGCGCGCTCTGTTGCCCTTCAGAGTAGCACTGACTAAATCTCAGCGCTTTCTGTTGCCCCTTCACAGCAGCTCTAACTCTCAGAGCGCTCTGTTGCCCCTCCAGAGGAGCTCTGACTAAATCTCAGCGCTCTCTGTTGCCCATTCATAGCAGCTCTAACTCTCAGCGCTCTGTTGCCCCTTCATAGCAGCTCTGACTGAATCTCAGCGCTCTCTGTGTCCTCTTCACACCAGCTCTATCTCTCAGCGCGCTGTGTTGCCCCTTCACAGAAACTCTCTCAGCACGCTCTGTTGCCCCTTCACAGCAGCTCTAAATCTCAGCGCGCTCGGTTGCCCTTCAGAGTAGCACTGACTAAATCTCAGCGCTTTCTGTGGCCCCTTCACAGCAGCTCTAACTCTCAGAGCGCTCTGTTGCCCCTTCAGTGCTGCTCTGACTAAATCTCAGCGCGCTGTGTCGCCCCTTCCCAGCATCTCTAAATCTCAGCGCTGTGTGTTGCCCCTTCACAACAGCTGGAACTCTCACCACTCTCTGTTTCCCCTTCACAGCAGCTCTAACTCTCACCAATGTCTGTTTCCGCTTCACAGCAGCCCTGACTCTCTACGCTCTCTGTTGCCCCTTCACAGCGGCTTTAACTCTAAGCGCTCTCAGTTGCCCCTTCACAGCAGCTCTAACTCTCAGAGCGCTCTGTTGCCCCTTCAGAGGAGCTCTGACTACATTTCAGCGCTCTCTGTTGACCATTCATAGCAGCTATAACTCTCAGCGCTCTGTTGCCCCTTCAGAGCAGCTCTGACTAGATCTCAGCGCTTCTGTTTGCTCTCCAAAGCAGCTTGAACTCTCAGTGCTCTCTATTGCCCCTTCACAGGAGCTCTGACTAACTCTCACCGCTCTGTTTGCTACTGGAGAGCAGCTCTAAATCTAAGCGCTCTCATTTACCCCTTCAATGCAGCTCTAACTCACAGCACTCTTTGTTGCCCCGTTAACGCAGCTCTAACTATCAGCGCTCTCTGTTTCCCCTCCACAGCAGCTCTATCTCTCAGCACTCTGTTTGCTTCTTCAGAGCAGCTCTAATTCTAAGCGCTCTCAGTTGCCCCTTCACAGCAGCTCTGAACCTCAGCGAGCGCTGCTGCCCCTTCACAGCAGCTCTAACTCTCAGCGCTGTGTGTTGCCCCTTCACAACAGCTCGAACTCTCTCCACTCTCTGTTTCCCCTTCACAGCAGCTCTATCTCTCACCACTCTGTTTCCGCTTCACAGCAGCCCTGACTCTCAACGCTCTGTGTTGCCCCTTCAACGCAGCTCTAACTCTCAGCGCTCGCTGTTGCCCCTTCAGTGCAGCTCTCACTAAATCTCAGCGCACTGTGTTGCCCCTTCACAGAAGCACTCTCAGCGCTCTCTGTTGCCCTTCAGAGCAGCTCTGACTAAATCTCAGCGCTCTCTGTTTCCCCTCCACAGCAGCTCAATCTCTCAGCGCTCTGTTTGCTTCTTCAGAGCAGCTCTAATTCTAAGCCCTCTCAGTTGCCCCTTCACAGCAGCTCTAAACCTCACCGAGGTTCACAGCAGCTCTAACTCTCAGCGCGCTCTGTTGCCCTTCAGAGCAGCTCTGACTAACTCTCCGTGCTTTCTGTTGACCCTTCAGATCAGTCTGACTAACTCTCAGCGCTCCCGGTTGCCCCTTCACAGCAGCTCTAACTCTCAGCGCCCTGTGTTGCCCCTTCAACGCAGCTCTAATGCTCACCACTCTTTACTGCCCCTTCACAACAGCAATAAATCAGCGCTCTCCGTTGCCCCTTCACAGCAGCTCTGACTCTCAGCAACCTGTGTTGCCACTTCAATGCAGTTCTAATTCTCAGCACTCTTTATTGCCCCTTCAGAGCACTCTGTTGCCCTTCAGAGCAGCTCTGACTAAATCTCAGCGCACTGTTTCCCCAAGGCAGCTTTAACTCTCAGCGCTCTCTATTGCCCCTTCACAGGAGCTCTAACTCTCACCGCTCTGTTTGCTACTTGAGAGCAGCTCTAATTCTAAGCGCTCTCACTTGCCCCTTCACAGCAGCTGTAAACCTCAGCGAGCTCTGTTGCCCCTTCAACGCAGCTCTAACTCTCAGCGCTCGCTGTTGCCCCTTCAGTGCAGCTCTGACTAAATCTCAGCGCGCTGTGTTGCCCCTTCACAGAAGCTCTCTCAGCGCTCTCTGTTGCCCCTTCACAGCAGCTCTAACTCTCAGCGCGCTCTGTTGCCCTTCAGAGTAGCACTGACTAAATCTCAGCGCTTTCTGTTGCCCCTTCACAGCAGCTCTAACTCTCAGAGCGCTCTGTTGCCCCTCCAGAGGAGCTCTGACTAAATCTCAGCGCTCTCTGTTGCCCATTCATAGCAGCTCTAACTCTCAGCGCTCTGTTGCCCCTTCATAGCAGCTCTGACTGAATCTCAGCGCTCTCTGTGTCCTCTTCACACCAGCTCTATCTCTCAGCGCGCTGTGTTGCCCCTTCACAGAAACTCTCTCAGCACGCTCTGTTGCCCCTTCACAGCAGCTCTAAATCTCAGCGCGCTCGGTTGCCCTTCAGAGTAGCACTGACTAAATCTCAGCGCTTTCTGTGGCCCCTTCACAGCAGCTCTAACTCTCAGAGCGCTCTGTTGCCCCTTCAGTGCAGCTCTGACTAAATCTCAGCGCGCTGTGTCGCCCCTTCCCAGCATCTCTAAATCTCAGCGCTGTGTGTTGCCCCTTCACAACAGCTGGAACTCTCACCACTCTCTGTTTCCCCTTCACAGCAGCTCTAACTCTCACCAATGTCTGTTTCCGCTTCACAGCAGCCCTGACTCTCTACGCTCTCTGTTGCCCCTTCACAGCGGCTTTAACTCTAAGCGCTCTCAGTTGCCCCTTCACAGCAGCTCTAACTCTCAGAGCGCTCTGTTGCCCCTTCAGAGGAGCTCTGACTACATTTCAGCGCTCTCTGTTGACCATTCATAGCAGCTATAACTCTCAGCGCTCTGTTGCCCCTTCAGAGCAGCTCTGACTAGATCTCAGCGCTTCTGTTTGCTCTCCAAAGCAGCTTGAACTCTCAGTGCTCTCTATTGCCCCTTCACAGGAGCTCTGACTAACTCTCACCGCTCTGTTTGCTACTGGAGAGCAGCTCTAAATCTAAGCGCTCTCATTTACCCCTTCAATGCAGCTCTAACTCACAGCACTCTTTGTTGCCCCGTTAACGCAGCTCTAACTATCAGCGCTCTCTGTTTCCCCTCCACAGCAGCTCTATCTCTCAGCACTCTGTTTGCTTCTTCAGAGCAGCTCTAATTCTAAGCGCTCTCAGTTGCCCCTTCACAGCAGCTCTGAACCTCAGCGAGCGCTGCTGCCCCTTCACAGCAGCTCTAACTCTCAGCGCTGTGTGTTGCCCCTTCACAACAGCTCGAACTCTCTCCACTCTCTGTTTCCCCTTCACAGCAGCTCTATCTCTCACCACTCTGTTTCCGCTTCACAGCAGCCCTGACTCTCAACGCTCTGTGTTGCCCCTTCAACGCAGCTCTAACTCTCAAAGCGCTCTGTTGCCCCTTCAGAGGAGCTCTGACTAAATCTCAGCGCTCTCTGTTGCCCATTCATAGCAGATATAACTCTCAGCCCTGACTGTTGCCCCTTTAGAGCAGCTCTGAATAAATCTCAGCGCTCTCTGTTGCCCCTTCACACCAGCTCTATCTCCCAGCGCTCTGTGCTGCCCCTTCAACGCAGTTCTAACTCTCACCTCTCTCTCTTGCACAGTCACAGCAGCTCTAACTACCTCTCACCGCTAACAGTTGCCCCTTCTCAGCAGCTCTAACTTCCAGTGCTCTGTGTTGCCCCTTCACAGCAGCTCTAACTTCCAGTGCTCTGTGTTGCCCCTTCACAGCAGCTCTAACTTCCAGTGCTCTGTGTTGCCCCTTCACAGCAGCTCTAACGCTGAGCTCTCTCAGTTGCCCCTTCAATGCAGCTCTAACTCACAGCGCTCTGTGTTGCCCCTTCAACGCAGCTGTAACTCTCACGGATCTCTGTTGCCCTTTCACAGCAGCTCTAACTCTAAGAGCTCTCATTTGCCCCTTCAATGCAGCTCTAACGCACAGCACTCTAGGTTGCCCCTTCAGTGCAGCTCTGACTAAATCTCAGCGCTCTGTGTTTCCCCTTCACAGAAGCTTTCTCAGCGCTCTGTGTAGCCCCTACACAGCAGCTCTAAATCTCACCGCTGTGTGTTGCCCCTTCACAACAGCTCTAACTCTCCCCACTCTGTTTCTGCTTCACAGCAGCCCTCACTCTCAACGCTCTGGGTTGCCCATCAACACAGCTGTAACTCGGCGCTCACTGTTGCCCATTCATAGTAGCTATAACTCTCAGCGCTCTGTTGACCCTTCATTGTAGCTCTGACTAAATCTCAGCGCTCTCTGTTGCCCCTTCACACGAGCTCTATCTCTCAGCACACCGCGTTGCCCCTTCAACGCAGCTCTAACTCTCAGAGCTCTCTCTGTTTCCCCTTCACAGCAGCTCTAACTCTAAGCGCTCTCAGTTGCCCCTTCAATGCAGCTCTATAACTCACAGCACTCTCTGTTCCCACTTTAACGCAGCTCTAACTCTCACCGCTCTCTGTTGCCCCTTCAGTGCAGCTCTGACTAAATCTCAGCGCCCTGTGTTGCCCCTTCACAGAAGCCCTCTCAGCACTCTCTGTTGCCCCTTCACAGCAGCTCTAACTCTCAGCGCGCTCTGTTGCCCTTCAGAGTAGCACTGACTAAATCTCAGCGCTTTCTGTTGCCCCTTCACAGCAGCTCTAACTCTCAGAGCGCTCTGTTGCCCCTCCAGAGGAGCTCTGACTAAATCTCAGCGCTCTCTGTTGCCCATTCATAGCAGCTCTAACTCTCAGCGCTCTGTTGCCCCTTCATAGCAGCTCTGACTGAATCTCAGCGCTCTCTGTGTCCTCTTCACACCAGCTCTATCTCTCAGCGCGCTGTGTTGCCCCTTCACAGAAACTCTCTCAGCACGCTCTGTTGCCCCTTCACAGCAGCTCTAAATCTCAGCGCGCTCGGTTGCCCTTCAGAGTAGCACTGACTAAATCTCAGCGCTTTCTGTGGCCCCTTCACAGCAGCTCTAACTCTCAGAGCGCTCTGTTGCCCCTTCAGTGCTGCTCTGACTAAATCTCAGCGCGCTGTGTCGCCCCTTCCCAGCATCTCTAAATCTCAGCGCTGTGTGTTGCCCCTTCACAACAGCTGGAACTCTCACCACTCTCTGTTTCCCCTTCACAGCAGCTCTAACTCTCACCAATGTCTGTTTCCGCTTCACAGCAGCCCTGACTCTCTACGCTCTCTGTTGCCCCTTCACAGCGGCTTTAACTCTAAGCGCTCTCAGTTGCCCCTTCACAGCAGCTCTAACTCTCAGAGCGCTCTGTTGCCCCTTCAGAGGAGCTCTGACTACATTTCAGCGCTCTCTGTTGACCATTCATAGCAGCTATAACTCTCAGCGCTCTGTTGCCCCTTCAGAGCAGCTCTGACTAGATCTCAGCGCTTCTGTTTGCTCTCCAAAGCAGCTTGAACTCTCAGTGCTCTCTATTGCCCCTTCACAGGAGCTCTGACTAACTCTCACCGCTCTGTTTGCTACTGGAGAGCAGCTCTAAATCTAAGCGCTCTCATTTACCCCTTCAATGCAGCTCTAACTCACAGCACTCTTTGTTGCCCCGTTAACGCAGCTCTAACTATCAGCGCTCTCTGTTTCCCCTCCACAGCAGCTCTATCTCTCAGCACTCTGTTTGCTTCTTCAGAGCAGCTCTAATTCTAAGCGCTCTCAGTTGCCCCTTCACAGCAGCTCTGAACCTCAGCGAGCGCTGCTGCCCCTTCACAGCAGCTCTAACTCTCAGCGCTGTGTGTTGCCCCTTCACAACAGCTCGAACTCTCTCCACTCTCTGTTTCCCCTTCACAGCAGCTCTATCTCTCACCACTCTGTTTCCGCTTCACAGCAGCCCTGACTCTCAACGCTCTGTGTTGCCCCTTCAACGCAGCTCTAACTCTCAGCGCTCGCTGTTGCCCCTTCAGTGCAGCTCTCACTAAATCTCAGCGCACTGTGTTGCCCCTTCACAGAAGCACTCTCAGCGCTCTCTGTTGCCCTTCAGAGCAGCTCTGACTAAATCTCAGCGCTCTCTGTTTCCCCTCCACAGCAGCTCAATCTCTCAGCGCTCTGTTTGCTTCTTCAGAGCAGCTCTAATTCTAAGCCCTCTCAGTTGCCCCTTCACAGCAGCTCTAAACCTCACCGAGGTTCACAGCAGCTCTAACTCTCAGCGCGCTCTGTTGCCCTTCAGAGCAGCTCTGACTAACTCTCCGTGCTTTCTGTTGACCCTTCAGATCAGTCTGACTAACTCTCAGCGCTCCCGGTTGCCCCTTCACAGCAGCTCTAACTCTCAGCGCCCTGTGTTGCCCCTTCAACGCAGCTCTAATGCTCACCACTCTTTACTGCCCCTTCACAACAGCAATAAATCAGCGCTCTCCGTTGCCCCTTCACAGCAGCTCTGACTCTCAGCAACCTGTGTTGCCACTTCAATGCAGTTCTAATTCTCAGCACTCTTTATTGCCCCTTCAGAGCAACTCTAACACTCAGAGCACTCTGTTGCCCTTCAGAGCAGCTCTGACTAAATCTCAGCGCACTGTTTCCCCAAGGCAGCTTTAACTCTCAGCGCTCTCTATTGCCCCTTCACAGGAGCTCTAACTCTCACCGCTCTGTTTGCTACTTGAGAGCAGCTCTAATTCTAAGCGCTCTCACTTGCCCCTTCACAGCAGCTGTAAACCTCAGCGAGCTCTGTTGCCCCTTCAACGCAGCTCTAACTCTCAGCGCTCGCTGTTGCCCCTTCAGTGCAGCTCTGACTAAATCTCAGCGCGCTGTGTTGCCCCTTCACAGAAGTTCTCTCAGCGCTCTCTGTTGCCCCTTCACAGCAGCTCTAACTCTCAGCGCGCTCTGTTGCCCTTCAGAGTAGCACTGACTAAATCTCAGCGCTTTCTGTTGCCCCTTCACAGCAGCTCTAACTCTCAGAGCGCTCTGTTGCCCCTCCAGAGGAGCTCTGACTAAATCTCAGCGCTCTCTGTTTCCCCTTCACAGCAGCTCTAACTCTCACCACTCTGTTTCCGCTTCACAGCAGCCCTGACTCTCAACGCTCTGTGTTGCCCCTTCAACGCAGCTCTAACGCTCAGCGCTCGCTGTTGCCCCTTCAGTGCAGCTCTCACTAAATCTCAGCGCACTGTGTTGCCCTTTCACAGGAGCATTGACTGACTCTCAAGCGCTCTGTGTTGCCCCTTCACAGCAGCTGTAACTCTAAGTGCTCTCAGTTGCCCCTTCTCAGCAGCTCTAACTTCCAGTGCTCTGTGTTGCCCCTTCACAGCAGCTCTAACTCTCGGCGCTCTCTATTGTCCCTTCACAGGAGCTCTGACTAACTCTCACCGCTCTGTTTGCTCCTTCAGAGCAGCTCTAATTCTAAGCGCTCTCAGTTGCCCGTTCACAGCAGCTGTAAACCTCATCGCTCTCTCTTGCCCCTTCAACGCAGCTCTAACGCTCAGCGCTCGCTGTTGCCTCTTCAGAGCAGCTCTGACTAAATCTCAGCGCTGTGTTGCCCCTTCAACGCAGCTCTAACTCTCAGCGCTCGCTGTTGCCCCTTCACAGCAGCTCTATCTCTCGGCGCTCTGTGCTGCCCCTTCAACGCAGTTCTAACTCTCACCTCTCTCTCTTGCACAGTCACAGCAGCTCTAACTACCTCTCACCGCTATCTGATGCCCCTTCGCAGGAGCTCTAACTCTCAGCGCTATGTGTTGCCCCTTCTCAGCAACGCTAAATCTCACCACTCCGTGTTGCCTCTTCAACGCAGCTCTAATTCGCAGCGATCCCTGGTGCCCCTTCACAGGAGCGCTGACTGACTCTCAAGCGTTGTCTGCTGCCCCTACACAGCAGCTGTAACTCTAAGTGCACTCAGTTGCCCCTTCTCAGCAGCTCTAACTTCCAGTGCTCTGTGTTGCCCCTTCACAGCAGCTCTAACTTCCAGTGCTCTGTGTTGCCCCTTCACAGCAGCTCTAACGCTGAGCTCTCTCAGTTGCCCCTTCAATGCAGCTCTAACTCACAGCGCTCTGTGTTGCCCCTTCAACGCAGCTGTAACTCTCACGGATCTCTGTTGCCCTTTCACAGCAGCTCTAACTCTAAGAGCTCTCATTTGCCCCTTCAATGCAGCTCTAACGCACAGCACTCTGGGTTGCCCCTTCAGTGCAGCTCTGACTAAATCTCAGCGCTCTGTGTTGCCCCTTCACAGAAGCTTTCTCAGTGCTCTGTGTAGCCCCTACACAGCAGCTCTAAATCTCACCGCTGTGTGTTGCCCCTTCACAACAGCTCTAACTCTCCCCACTCTGTTTCTGCTTCACAGCAGCCCTCACTCTCAACGCTCTGGGTTGCCCATCAACACAGCTGTAACTCGGCGCTCACTGTTGCCCATTCATAGTAGCTATAACTCTCAGCGCTCTGTTGACCCTTCATTGTAGCTCTGACTAAATCTCAGCGCTCTCTGTTGCCCCTTCACACGAGCTCTATCTCTCAGCACACCGCGTTGCCCCTTCAACGCAGCTCTAACTCAGAGCTCTCTCTGTTTCCCCTTCACAGCAGCTCTAACTCTAAGCGCTCTCAGTTGCCCCTTCAATGCAGCTCTATAACTCACAGCACTCTCTGTTCCCACTTTAACGCAGCTCTAACTCTCACCGCTCTCTGTTGCCCCTTCAGTGCAGCTCTGACTAAATCTCAGCGCGCTGTGTTGCCCCTTCACAGAAGCCCTCTCAGCACTCTCTGTTGCCCCTTCACAGCAGCTCTAACTCTCAGCGCGCTCTGTTGCCCTTCAGAGTAGCACTGACTAAATCTCAGCGCTTTCTGTTGCCCCTTCACAGCAGCTCTAACTCTCAGAGCGCTCTGTTGCCCCTCCAGAGGAGCTCTGACTAAATCTCAGCGCTCTCTGTTGCCCATTCATAGCAGCTCTAACTCTCAGCGCTCTGTTGCCCCTTCATAGCAGCTCTGACTGAATCTCAGCGCTCTCTGTGTCCTCTTCACACCAGCTCTATCTCTCAGCGCGCTGTGTTGCCCCTTCACAGAAACTCTCTCAGCACGCTCTGTTGCCCCTTCACAGCAGCTCTAAATCTCAGCGCGCTCGGTTGCCCTTCAGAGTAGCACTGACTAAATCTCAGCGCTTTCTGTGGCCCCTTCACAGCAGCTCTAACTCTCAGAGCGCTCTGTTGCCCCTTCAGTGCAGCTCTGACTAAATCTCAGCGCGCTGTGTCGCCCCTTCCCAGCATCTCTAAATCTCAGCGCTGTGTGTTGCCCCTTCACAACAGCTGGAACTCTCACCACTCTCTGTTTCCCCTTCACAGCAGCTCTAACTCTCACCAATGTCTGTTTCCGCTTCACAGCAGCCCTGACTCTCTACGCTCTCTGTTGCCCCTTCACAGCGGCTTTAACTCTAAGCGCTCTCAGTTGCCCCTTCACAGCAGCTCTAACTCTCAGAGCGCTCTGTTGCCCCTTCAGAGGAGCTCTGACTACATTTCAGCGCTCTCTGTTGACCATTCATAGCAGCTATAACTCTCAGCGCTCTGTTGCCCCTTCAGAGCAGCTCTGACTAGATCTCAGCGCTTCTGTTTGCTCTCCAAAGCAGCTTGAACTCTCAGTGCTCTCTATTGCCCCTTCACAGGAGCTCTGACTAACTCTCACCGCTCTGTTTGCTACTGGAGAGCAGCTCTAAATCTAAGCGCTCTCATTTACCCCTTCAATGCAGCTCTAACTCACAGCACTCTTTGTTGCCCCGTTAACGCAGCTCTAACTATCAGCGCTCTCTGTTTCCCCTCCACAGCAGCTCTATCTCTCACCACTCTGTTTCCGCTTCACAGCAGCCCTGACTCTCAACGCTCTGTGTTGCCCCTTCAACGCAGCTCTAACTCTCAGCGCTCGCTGTTGCCCCTTCAGTGCAGCTCTCACTAAATCTCAGCGCACTGTGTTGCCCCTTCACAGAAGCACTCTCAGCGCTCTCTGTTGCCCTTCAGAGCAGCTCTGACTAAATCTCAGCGCTCTCTGTTTCCCCTCCACAGCAGCTCAATCTCTCAGCGCTCTGTTTGCTTCTTCAGAGCAGCTCTAATTCTAAGCCCTCTCAGTTGCCCCTTCACAGCAGCTCTAAACCTCACCGAGGTTCACAGCAGCTCTAACTCTCAGCGCGCTCTGTTGCCCTTCAGAGCAGCTCTGACTAACTCTCCGTGCTTTCTGTTGACCCTTCAGATCAGTCTGACTAACTCTCAGCGCTCCCGGTTGCCCCTTCACAGCAGCTCTAACTCTCAGCGCCCTGTGTTGCCCCTTCAACGCAGCTCTAATGCTCACCACTCTTTACTGCCCCTTCACAACAGCAATAAATCAGCGCTCTCCGTTGCCCCTTCACAGCAGCTCTGACTCTCAGCAACCTGTGTTGCCACTTCAATGCAGTTCTAATTCTCAGCACTCTTTATTGCCCCTTCAGAGCAACTCTAACACTCAGAGCACTCTGTTGCCCTTCAGAGCAGCTCTGACTAAATCTCAGCGCACTGTTTCCCCAAGGCAGCTTTAACTCTCAGCGCTCTCTATTGCCCCTTCACAGGAGCTCTAACTCTCACCGCTCTGTTTGCTACTTGAGAGCAGCTCTAATTCTAAGCGCTCTCACTTGCCCCTTCACAGCAGCTGTAAACCTCAGCGAGCTCTGTTGCCCCTTCAACGCAGCTCTAACTCTCAGCGCTCGCTGTTGCCCCTTCAGTGCAGCTCTGACTAAATCTCAGCGCGCTGTGTTGCCCCTTCACAGCAGCTCTAACTCTCAGCGCGCTCTGTTGCCCTTCAGAGTAGCACTGACTAAATCTCAGCGCTTTCTGTTGCCCCTTCACAGCAGCTCTAACTCTCAGAGCGCTCTGTTGCCCCTCCAGAGGAGCTCTGACTAAATCTCAGCGCTCTCTGTTTCCCCTTCACAGCAGCTCTAACTCTCACCACTCTGTTTCCGCTTCACAGCAGCCCTGACTCTCAACGCTCTGTGTTGCCCCTTCAACGCAGCTCTAACGCTCAGCGCTCGCTGTTGCCCCTTCAGTGCAGCTCTCACTAAATCTCAGCGCACTGTGTTGCCCTTTCACAGGAGCATTGACTGACTCTCAAGCGCTCTGTGTTGCCCCTTCACAGCAGCTGTAACTCTAAGTGCTCTCAGTTGCCCCTTCTCAGCAGCTCTAACTTCCAGTGCTCTGTGTTGCCCCTTCACAGCAGCTCTAACTCTCGGCGCTCTCTATTGTCCCTTCACAGGAGCTCTGACTAACTCTCACCGCTCTGTTTGCTCCTTCAGAGCAGCTCTAATTCTAAGCGCTCTCAGTTGCCCGTTCACAGCAGCTGTAAACCTCATCGCTCTCTCTTGCCCCTTCAACGCAGCTCTAACGCTCAGCGCTCGCTGTTGCCTCTTCAGAGCAGCTCTGACTAAATCTCAGCGCTGTGTTGCCCCTTCAACGCAGCTCTAACTCTCAGCGCTCGCTGTTGCCCCTTCACACCAGCTCTATCTCTCGGCGCTCTGTGCTGCCCCTTCAACGCAGTTCTAACTCTCACCTCTCTCTCTTGCACAGTCACAGCAGCTCTAACTACCTCTCACCGCTATCTGATGCCCCTTCGCAGGAGCTCTAACTCTCAGCGCTATGTGTTGCCCCTTCTCAGCAACGCTAAATCTCACCACTCAGTGTTGCCTCTTCAACGCAGCTCTAATTCGCAGCGATCCCTGGTGCCCCTTCACAGGAGCGCTGACTGACTCTCAAGCGTTGTCTGCTGCCCCTACACAGCAGCTGTAACTCTAAGTGCACTCAGTTGCCCCTTCTCAGCAGCTCTAACTTCCAGTGCTCTGTGTTGCCCCTTCACAGCAGCTCTAACTTCCAGTGCTCTGTGTTGCCCCTTCACAGCAGCTCTAACTTCCAGTGCTCTGTGTTGCCCCTTCACAGCAGCTCTAACGCTGAGCTCTCTCAGTTGCCCCTTCAATGCAGCTCTAACTCACAGCGCTCTGTGTTGCCCCTTCAACGCAGCTGTAACTCTCACGGATCTCTGTTGCCCTTTCACAGCAGCTCTAACTCTAAGAGCTCTCAGTTGCCCCTTCAATGCAGCTCTATAACTCACAGCACTCTCTGTTCCCACTTTAACGCAGCTCTAACTCTCACCGCTCTCTGTTGCCCCTTCAGTGCAGCTCTGACTAAATCTCAGCGCGCTGTGTTGCCCCTTCACAGAAGCCCTCTCAGCACTCTCTGTTGCCCCTTCACAGCAGCTCTAACTCTCAGCGCGCTCTGTTGCCCTTCAGAGTAGCACTGACTAAATCTCAGCGCTTTCTGTTGCCCCTTCACAGCAGCTCTAACTCTCAGAGCGCTCTGTTGCCCCTCCAGAGGAGCTCTGACTAAATCTCAGCGCTCTCTGTTGCCCATTCATAGCAGCTCTAACTCTCAGCGCTCTGTTGCCCCTTCATAGCAGCTCTGACTGAATCTCAGCTCTCTCTGTGTCCTCTTCACACCAGCTCTATCTCTCAGCGCGCTGTGTTGCCCCTTCACAGAAACTCTCTCAGCACGCTCTGTTGCCCCTTCACAGCAGCTCTAAATCTCAGCGCGCTCGGTTGCCCTTCAGAGTAGCACTGACTAAATCTCAGCGCTTTCTGTGGCCCCTTCACAGCAGCTCTAACTCTCAGAGCGCTCTGTTGCCCCTTCAGTGCAGCTCTGACTAAATCTCAGCGCGCTGTGTCGCCCCTTCCCAGCATCTCTAAATCTCAGCGCTGTGTGTTGCCCCTTCACAACAGCTGGAACTCTCACCACTCTCTGTTTCCCCTTCACAGCAGCTCTAACTCTCACCAATGTCTGTTTCCGCTTCACAGCAGCCCTGACTCTCTACGCTCTCTGTTGCCCCTTCACAGCGGCTTTAACTCTAAGCGCTCTCAGTTGCCCCTTCACAGCAGCTCTAACTCTCAGAGCGCTCTGTTGCCCCTTCAGAGGAGCTCTGACTACATTTCAGCGCTCTCTGTTGACCATTCATAGCAGCTATAACTCTCAGCGCTCTGTTGCCCCTTCAGAGCAGCTCTGACTAGATCTCAGCGCTTCTGTTTGCTCTCCAAAGCAGCTTGAACTCTCAGTGCTCTCTATTGCCCCTTCACAGGAGCTCTGACTAACTCTCACCGCTCTGTTTGCTACTGGAGAGCAGCTCTAAATCTAAGCGCTCTCATTTACCCCTTCAATGCAGCTCTAACTCACAGCACTCTTTGTTGCCCCGTTAACGCAGCTCTAACTATCAGCGCTCTCTGTTTCCCCTCCACAGCAGCTCTATCTCTCAGCACTCTGTTTGCTTCTTCAGAGCAGCTCTAATTCTAAGCGCTCTCAGTTGCCCCTTCACAGCAGCTCTGAACCTCAGCGAGCGCTGCTGCCCCTTCACAGCAGCTCTAACTCTCAGCGCTGTGTGTTGCCCCTTCACAACAGCTCGAACTCTCTCCACTCTCTGTTTCCCCTTCACAGCAGCTCTATCTCTCACCACTCTGTTTCCGCTTCACAGCAGCCCTGACTCTCAACGCTCTGTGTTGCCCCTTCAACGCAGCTCTAACTCTCAGCGCTCGCTGTTGCCCCTTCAGTGCAGCTCTCACTAAATCTCAGCGCACTGTGTTGCCCCTTCACAGAAGCACTCTCAGCGCTCTCTGTTGCCCTTCAGAGCAGCTCTGACTAAATCTCAGCGCTCTCTGTTTCCCCTCCACAGCAGCTCAATCTCTCAGCGCTCTGTTTGCTTCTTCAGAGCAGCTCTAATTCTAAGCCCTCTCAGTTGCCCCTTCACAGCAGCTCTAAACCTCACCGAGGTTCACAGCAGCTCTAACTCTCAGCGCGCTCTGTTGCCCTTCAGAGCAGCTCTGACTAACTCTCCGTGCTTTCTGTTGACCCTTCAGATCAGTCTGACTAACTCTCAGCGCTCCCGGTTGCCCCTTCACAGCAGCTCTAACTCTCAGCGCCCTGTGTTGCCCCTTCAACGCAGCTCTAATGCTCACCACTCTTTACTGCCCCTTCACAACAGCAATAAATCAGCGCTCTCCGTTGCCCCTTCACAGCAGCTCTGACTCTCAGCAACCTGTGTTGCCACTTCAATGCAGTTCTAATTCTCAGCACTCTTTATTGCCCCTTCAGAGCAACTCTAACACTCAGAGCACTCTGTTGCCCTTCAGAGCAGCTCTGACTAAATCTCAGCGCACTGTTTCCCCAAGGCAGCTTTAACTCTCAGCGCTCTCTATTGCCCCTTCACAGGAGCTCTAACTCTCACCGCTCTGTTTGCTACTTGAGAGCAGCTCTAATTCTAAGCGCTCTCACTTGCCCCTTCACAGCAGCTGTAAACCTCAGCGAGCTCTGTTGCCCCTTCAACGCAGCTCTAACTCTCAGCGCTCGCTGTTGCCCCTTCAGTGCAGCTCTGACTAAATCTCAGCGCGCTGTGTTGCCCCTTCACAGAAGTTCTCTCAGCGCTCTCTGTTGCCCCTTCACAGCAGCTCTAACTCTCAGCGCGCTCTGTTGCCCTTCAGAGTAGCACTGACTAAATCTCAGCGCTTTCTGTTGCCCCTTCACAGCAGCTCTAACTCTCAGAGCGCTCTGTTGCCCCTCCAGAGGAGCTCTGACTAAATCTCAGCGCTCTCTGTTTCCCCTTCACAGCAGCTCTAACTCTCACCACTCTGTTTCCGCTTCACAGCAGCCCTGACTCTCAACGCTCTGTGTTGCCCCTTCAACGCAGCTCTAACGCTCAGCGCTCGCTGTTGCCCCTTCAGTGCAGCTCTCACTAAATCTCAGCGCACTGTGTTGCCCTTTCACAGGAGCATTGACTGACTCTCAAGCGCTCTGTGTTGCCCCTTCACAGCAGCTGTAACTCTAAGTGCTCTCAGTTGCCCCTTCTCAGCAGCTCTAACTTCCAGTGCTCTGTGTTGCCCCTTCACAGCAGCTCTAACTCTCGGCGCTCTCTATTGTCCCTTCACAGGAGCTCTGACTAACTCTCACCGCTCTGTTTGCTCCTTCAGAGCAGCTCTAATTCTAAGCGCTCTCAGTTGCCCGTTCACAGCAGCTGTAAACCTCATCGCTCTCTCTTGCCCCTTCAACGCAGCTCTAACGCTCAGCGCTCGCTGTTGCCTCTTCAGAGCAGCTCTGACTAAATCTCAGCGCTGTGTTGCCCCTTCAACGCAGCTCTAACTCTCAGCGCTCGCTGTTGCCCCTTCACAGCAGCTCTATCTCTCGGCGCTCTGTGCTGCCCCTTCAACGCAGTTCTAACACTCACCTCTCTCTCTTGCACAGTCACAGCAGCTCTAACTACCTCTCACCGCTATCTGATGCCCCTTCGCAGGAGCTCTAACTCTCAGCGCTATGTGTTGCCCCTTCTCAGCAACGCTAAATCTCACCACTCCGTGTTGCCTCTTCAACGCAGCTCTAATTCGCAGCGATCCCTGGTGCCCCTTCACAGGAGCGCTGACTGACTCTCAAGCGTTGTCTGCTGCCCCTACACAGCAGCTGTAACTCTAAGTGCACTCAGTTGCCCCTTCTCAGCAGCTCTAACTTCCAGTGCTCTGTGTTGCCCCTTCACAGCAGCTCTAACTTCCAGTGCTCTGTGTTGCCCCTTCACAGCAGCTCTAACTTCCAGTGCTCTGTGTTGCCCCTTCACAGCAGCTCTAACGCTGAGCTCTCTCAGTTGCCCCTTCAATGCAGCTCTATAACTCACAGCACTCTCTGTTCCCACTTTAACGCAGCTCTATCTCTCACCGCTCTCTGTTGCCCTTCAGAGCAGCTCTGACTAAATCTCAGCGCGCTGTGTTGCCCCTTCACAGAAGCTCTCTCAGCACTCTCTGTTGCCCCTTCACAGCAGCTCTAACTCTCAGCGCGCTCTGTTGCCCTTCAGAGTAGCACTGACTAAATCTCAGCGCTTTCTGTTGCCCCTTCACAGCAGCTCTAACTCTCAGAGCGCTCTGTTGCCCCTCCAGAGGAGCTCTGACTAAATCTCAGCGCTCTCTGTTGCCCATTCATAGCAGCTCTAACTCTCAGCGCTCTGTTGCCCCTTCATAGCAGCTCTGACTGAATCTCAGCGCTCTCTGTGTCCTCTTCACACCAGCTCTATCTCTCAGCGCGCTGTGTTGCCCCTTCACAGAAACTCTCTCAGCACGCTCTGTTGCCCCTTCACAGCAGCTCTAAATCTCAGCGCGCTCGGTTGCCCTTCAGAGTAGCACTGACTAAATCTCAGCGCTTTCTGTGGCCCCTTCACAGCAGCTCTAACTCTCAGAGCGCTCTGTTGCCCCTTCAGTGCAGCTCTGACTAAATCTCAGCGCGCTGTGTCGCCCCTTCCCAGCATCTCTAAATCTCAGCGCTGTGTGTTGCCCCTTCACAACAGCTGGAACTCTCACCACTCTCTGTTTCCCCTTCACAGCAGCTCTAACTCTCACCAATGTCTGTTTCCGCTTCACAGCAGCCCTGACTCTCTACGCTCTCTGTTGCCCCTTCACAGCGGCTTTAACTCTAAGCGCTCTCAGTTGCCCCTTCACAGCAGCTCTAACTTCCAGTGCTCTGTGTTGCCCCTTCACAGCAGCTCTAACTTCCAGTGCTCTGTGTTGCCCCTTCACAGCAGCTCTAACTTCCAGTGCTCTGTGTTGCCCCTTCACAGCAGCTCTAACGCTGAGCTCTCTCAGTTGCCCCTTCAATGCAGCTCTAACTCACAGCGCTCTGTGTTGCCCCTTCAACGCAGCTGTAACTCTCACGGATCTCTGTTGCCCTTTCACAGCAGCTCTAACTCTAAGAGCTCTCATTTGCCCCTTCAATGCAGCTCTAACGCACAGCACTCTGGGTTGCCCCTTCAGTGCAGCTCTGACTAAATCTCAGCGCTCTGTGTTTCCCCTTCACAGAAGCTTTCTCAGCGCTCTGTGTAGCCCCTACAAGCAGCTCTAAATCTCAGCGCCGTGTGTTGCCCCTTCACAACAGCTGGAACTCTCACCACTCTCTGTTTCCCTTTCACAGCAGCTCTAACTCTCACCACTCTGTTTCTGCTTCACAGCAGCCCTCACTCTCAACGCTCTGGGTTGCCCATCAACACAGTTGTAAGTCGGCGCTCACTGTTGCCCATTCATAGCAGCTATAACTCTCAGCGCTCTGTTGCCCCTGCATAGCAGCTCTGACTAAATCTCAACGCTCTCTGTTGCCCCTTCACACCAGCTCTATCTCTCAGCACACCGCGTTGCCCCTTCAACGCAGCTCTAACTCTCAGAGCTCTCTCTGTTTCCCCTTCACAGCAGCTCTAACTCTAAGCGCTCTCAGTTGCCCCTTCAACGCAGCTCTATAACTCACAGCACTCTCTGTTCCCACTTTAACGCAGCTCTAACTCTCACCGCTCTCTGTTGCCCTTCAGAGCAGCTCTGACTATCTCTCAGTGCTCTGTTTCCCTAAGGCAGCTTTAACTCTCAGCGCTCTCTATTGCCCCTTCACAGGAGCTCTAACTCTCAACGCTCTGTTTGCTAATTGAGAGCAGCTCTAATTCTATGCGCTCTCAGTTGCCCCTTCACAGCAGCTGTAAACCTCAGCGAGCTCTGTTGCCCCTTCAACGCAACTCTAACTCTCAGCGCTCGCTGTTGCCCCTTCAGTGCAGCTCTGACTAAATCTCAGAGCGCTGTGTTGCTCCTTCACAGCAGCTCTGACTAACTCTCACCGCTATCTGTTGCCCCATCACAGCCGCTCTAACTCTCACCGCTATCTGTTGCCCCTTCGCAGGAGCTCTAACTCTCAGCGCTATGTGTTGCCCCTTCTCAGCAATGCTAAATCTCAGCTCTCTGTGTTGCCCCTTCACAGCAGCTCTAATTCTCAGCGCTGTTTCCCCATCACAGCAGCTCGAACTCTCAGCGCTCTCTGTTTCCCCTCCACAGCAGCTCTATCTCTCAGCACTCTGTTTGCTTCTTCAGAGCAGCTCTCATTCTAAGCGCTCTCAGTTGCCCCTTCACAGCAGCTCTGAACCTCAGCGAGCGCTGCTGCCCCTTCACAGCAGCTCTAACTCTCAGCGCTGTTTCCCCATCACAGCAGCTCGAACTCTCAGGGCACTGTGTTGCCCCTTCAACGCAGCTCTAATTCTCAACGATCCCTGGTGCCACTTCACAGGAGCGCTGACTAACTCTAAAGCGCTCTGTATGGCCCCATCAACGCAGCTCTAACTCTCAAGCCCTCTCTGTTGCCCCTTCACAGGAGCTCTAACACTCAGCCCCCTCTGTTGTCCCTTCCGAGCAGCTCTGACTACATCTCAGCGATCTGTGTTGCCCCTTCACAGCAGCTCTAAACTCTAAGCGCTCTCAGTTGCCCCTTCACAGCAGCTGTAAACCTCAGCGAGCTCTGTTGCCCCTTCAACGCAGCTCTAACTCTCAGCGCTCGCTGTTGCCCCTTCAGTGCAGCTCTGACTAAATCTCAGAGCGCTGTGTTGCCCCTTCACAGAAGCTCTCTCAGCACTCTCTGTTGCCCCTTCACAGCAGCTCTAACTCTCAGCGCGCTCTGTTGCCCTTCAGAGTAGCACTGACTAAATCTCAGCGCTTTCTGTTGCCCCTTCACAGCAGCTCTAACTCTCAGAGCGCTCTGTTGCCCCTCCAGAGGAGCTCTGACTAAATCTCAGCGCTCTCTGTTTCCCCTTCACAACAGCTCTAACTCTCACCACTCTGTTTCCGCTTCACAGCAGCCCTGACTCTCAACGCTCTGTGTTGCCCCTTCAACGCAGCTCTAACTCTCAAAGCGCTCTGTTGCCCCTTCAGAGGAGCTCTGACTAAATCTCAGCGCTCTCTGTTGCCCATTCATAGCAGATATAACTCTCAGCCCTGACTGTTGCCCCTTTAGAGCAGCTCTGAATAAATCTCAGCGCTCTCCGTTGCCCCTTCACACCAGCTCTATCTCTCAGCGCTCTGTGCTGCCCCTTCAACGCAGTTCTAACTCTCACCTCTCTCTCTTGCACAGTCACAGCAGCTCTAACTACCTCTCACCGCTATCAGTTGCCCCTTCACAGGAGCTCTAACTCTCAGCGCTATGTGTTGCCCCTTCTCAGCAACGCTAAATCTCAGCACACCGTGTTGCCTCTTCAACGCAGCTCTAATTCTCAGCCATCCCTGGTGCCCCTTCACAGGAGCGCTGACTGACTTTCAAGCGTTGTCTGCTGCCCCTACACAGCAGCTGTAATTCTAAGTGCACTCAGTTGCCCCTTCTCAGCAGCTCTAACTTCCAGAGCTCTGTGTTGCCCCTTCACAGCAGCTCTAACGCTGAGCTCTCTCAGTTGCCCCTTCACAGCAGCTCTAAGTCTCAGCCCTGTCTGTTGCCCCATCACAGCCGCTCTAACTCTCACCGCTATCTGTTGCCCCATCACAGCCGATCTAACTCTCACCGCTATCTGTTGCCCCATCACAGCCGATCTAACTCTCACCGCTATCTGTTGCCCCTTCGCAGGAGCTCTAACTCTCAGCGCTGTGTTGCCCCTTCTCAGCAATGCTAAATCTCAGCTCTCTGTTGCCCCTTCACAGCAGCTCTAATTCTCAGCGCTGTTTCCCCATCACAGCAGCTCGAACTCTCAGCGCTCTCTGTTTCCCCTCCACAGCAGCTCTATCTCTCAGCACTCTGTTTGCTTCTTCAGAGCAGCTCTAATTCTAAGCGCTCTCAGTTGCCCCTTCAAAGCAGCTCTGAACCTCAGCGAGCGCTGTTGCCCCTTCACAGCAGCTCTGAACCTCAGCGAGCGCTGTTGCCCCTTCACAGCAGCTCTAACTCTCAGCGCTGTGTGTTGCCCCTTCACAACAGCTCTAACTCTCTCCACTCTCTGTTTCCCCTTCACAGCAGCTCTATCTCACACCACTCTGTTTCCGCTTCACAGCAGCCCTGACTCTCAACGCTCTGTGTTGCCCCTTCAACGCAGCTCTAACTCTCAGCGCTCGCTGTTGCCCCTTCAGTGCAGCTCTCACTAAATCTCAGCGCACTGTGTTGCCCCTTCACAGAAGCACTCTCAGCGCTCTCTGTTGCCCTTCAGAGCAGCTCTGACTAAATCTCAGCGCTCTCTGTTTCCCCCCCACAGCAGCTCAATCTCTCAGCGCTCTGTTTGCTTCTTCAGAGCAGCTCTAATTCTAAGCCCTCTCAGTTGCCCCTTCACAGCAGCTCTAAACCTCACCGAGGTTCACAGCAGCTCTAACTCTCAGCGCGCTCTGTTGCCCTTCAGAGCAGCTCTGACTAACTCTCCGTGCTTTCTGTTGACCCTTCAGATCAGTCTGACTAACTCTCAGCGCTCCCGGTTGCCCCTTCACAGCAGCTCTAACTCTCAGCGCCCTGTGTTGCCCCTTCAACGCAGCTCTAATGCTCACCACTCTTTACTGCCCCTTCACAACAGCAATAAATCAGCGCTCTCCGTTGCCCCTTCACAGCAGCTCTGACTCTCAGCAACCTGTGTTGCCACTTCAATGCAGTTCTAATTCTCAGCACTCTTTATTGCCCCTTCAGAGCAACTCTAACACTCAGAGCACTCTGTTGCCCTTCAGAGCAGCTCTGACTAAATCTCAGCGCACTGTTTCCCCAAGGCAGCTTTAACTCTCAGCGCTCTCTATTGCCCCTTCACAGGAGCTCTAACTCTCACCGCTCTGTTTGCTCCTTCAGAGCAGCTCTAATTCTAAGCGCTCTCAGTTGCCCCTTCACAGCAGCTGTAAACCTCAGCGAGCTCTGTTGCCCCTTCAACGCAGCTCTAACTCTCAGCGCTCGCTGTTGCCCCTTCACAGCAGCTCTATCTCTCGGCGCTCTGTGCTGCCCCTTCAACGCAGTTCTAACTCTCACCTCTCTCTCTTGCACTGTCACAGCAGCTCTAACTACCTCTCACCGCTATCTGATGCCCCTTCGCAGGAGCTCTAACTCTCAGCGCTATGTGTTGCCCCTTCTCAGCAACGCTAAATCTCACCACTCCGTGTTGCCTCTTCAACGCAGCTCTAATTCGCAGCGATCCCTGGTGCCCCTTCACAGGAGCGCTGACTGACTCTCAAGCGTTGTCTGCTGCCCCTACACAGCAGCTGTAACTCTAAGTGCACTCAGTTGCCCCTTCTCAGCAGCTCTAACTTCCAGTGCTCTGTGTTGCCCCTTCACAGCAGCTCTAACTTCCAGCGCTCTGTGTTGCCCCTTCACAGAAGCTTTCTCAGCGCTCTGTGTAGCCCCTACACAGCAGCTCTAAATCTCACCGCTGTGTGTTGCCCCTTCACAACAGCTCTAACTCTCCCCACTCTGTTTCTGCTTCACAGCAGCCCTCACTCTCAACGCTCTGGGTTGCCCATCAACACAGCTGTAACTCGACGCTCACTGTTGCCCATTCATAGTACCTATAACTCTCAGCGCTCTGTTGACCCTTCATTGTAGCTCTGACTAAATCTCAGCGCTCTCTGTTGCCCCTTCACACGAGCTCTATCTCTCAGCACACCGCATTGCCCCTTCAACGCAGCTCTAACTCTCAGAGCTCTCTCTGTTTCCCCTTCACAGCAGCTCTAACTCTAAGAGCTCTCAGTTGCCCCTTCAATGCAGCTCTATAACTCACAGCACTCTCTGTTCCCACTTTAACGCAGCTCTAACTCTCACCGCTCTCTGTTGCCCTTCAGAGCAGCTCTGACTAAATCTCAGCGCGCTGTGTTGCCCCTTCACAGAAGCTCTCTCAGCACTCTCTGTTGCCCCTTCACAGCAGCTCTAACTCTCAGCGCGCTCTGTTGCCCTTCAGAGTAGCACTGACTAAATCTCAGCGCTTTCTGTTGCCCCTTCACAGCAGCTCTAACTCTCAGAGCGCTCTGTTGCCCCTCCAGAGGAGCTCTGACTAAATCTCAGCGCTCTCTGTTGCCCATTCATAGCAGCTCTAACTCTCAGCGCTCTGTTGCCCCTTCATAGCAGCTCTGACTGAATCTCAGCGCTCTCTGTGTCCTCTTCACACCAGCTCTATCTCTCAGCGCGCTGTGTTGCCCCTTCACAGAAACTCTCTCAGCACGCTCTGTTGCCCCTTCACCGCAGCTCTAAATCTCAGCGCGCTCGGTTGCCCTTCAGAGTAGCACTGACTAAATCTCAGCGCTTTCTGTGGCCCCTTCACAGCAGCTCTAACTCTCAGAGCGCTCTGTTGCCCCTTCAGTGCAGCTCTGACTAAATCTCAGCGCGCTGTGTCGCCCCTTCCCAGCATCTCTAAATCTCAGCGCTGTGTGTTGCCCCTTCACAACAGCTGGAACTCTCACCACTCTCTGTTTCCCCTTCACAGCAGCTCTAACTCTCACCAATGTCTGTTTCCGCTTCACAGCAGCCCTGACTCTCTACGCTCTCTGTTGCCCCTTCACAGCGGCTTTAACTCTAAGCGCTCTCAGTTGCCCCTTCACAGCAGCTCTAACTCTCAGAGCGCTCTGTTGCCCCTTCAGAGGAGCTCTGACTACATTTCAGCGCTCTCTGTTGACCATTCATAGCAGCTATAACTCTCAGCGCTCTGTTGCCCCTTCAGAGCAGCTCTGACTAGATCTCAGCGCTTCTGTTTGCTCTCCAAAGCAGCTTGAACTCTCAGTGCTCTCTATTGCCCCTTCACAGGAGCTCTGACTAACTCTCACCGCTCTGTTTGCTACTGGAGAGCAGCTCTAAATCTAAGCGCTCTCATTTACCCCTTCAATGCAGCTCTAACTCACAGCACTCTTTGTTGCCCCGTTAACGCAGCTCTAACTATCAGCGCTCTCTGTTTCCCCTCCACAGCAGCTCTATCTCTCAGCACTCTGTTTGCTTCTTCAGAGCAGCTCTAATTCTAAGCGCTCTCAGTTGCCCCTTCACAGCAGCTCTGAACCTCAGCGAGCGCTGCTGCCCCTTCACAGCAGCTCTAACTCTCAGCGCTGTGTGTTGCCCCTTCACAACAGCTCTAACTCTCTCCACTCTCTGTTTCCCCTTCACAGCAGCTCTATCTCTCACCACTCTGTTTCCGCTTCACAGCAGCCCTGACTCTCAACGCTCTGTGTTGCCCCTTCAACGCAGCTCTAACTCTCAGCGCTCGCTGTTGCCCCTTCAGTGCAGCTCTCACTAAATCTCAGCGCACTGTGTTGCCCCTTCACAGAAGCACTCTCAGCGCTCTCTGTTGCCCTTCAGAGCAGCTCTGACTAAATCTCAGCGCTCTCTGTTTCCCCTCCACAGCAGCTCAATCTCTCAGCGCTCTGTTTGCTTCTTCAGAGCAGCTCTAATTCTAAGCCCTCTCAGTTGCCCCTTCACAGCAGCTCTAAACCTCACCGAGGTTCACAGCAGCTCTAACTCTCAGCGCGCTCTGTTGCCCTTCAGAGCAGCTCTGACTAACTCTCCGTGCTTTCTGTTGACCCTTCAGATCAGTCTGACTAACTCTCAGCGCTCCCGGTTGCCCCTTCACAGCAGCTCTAACTCTCAGCGCCCTGTGTTGCCCCTTCAACGCAGCTCTAATGCTCACCACTCTTTACTGCCCCTTCACAACAGCAATAAATCAGCGCTCTCCGTTGCCCCTTCACAGCAGCTCTGACTCTCAGCAACCTGTGTTGCCACTTCAATGCAGTTCTAATTCTCAGCACTCTTTATTGCCCCTTCAGAGCAACTCTAACACTCAGAGCACTCTGTTGCCCTTCAGAGCAGCTCTGACTAAATCTCAGCGCACTGTTTCCCCAAGGCAGCTTTAACTCTCAGCGCTCTCTATTGCCCCTTCACAGGAGCTCTAACTCTCACCGCTCTGTTTGCTACTTGAGAGCAGCTCTAATTCTAAGCGCTCTCACTTGCCCCTTCACAGCAGCTGTAAACCTCAGCGAGCTCTGTTGCCCCTTCAACGCAGCTCTAACTCTCAGCGCTCGCTGTTGCCCCTTCAGTGCAGCTCTGACTAAATCTCAGCGCGCTGTGTTGCCCCTTCACAGAAGCTCTCTCAGCGCTCTCTGTTGCCCCTTCACAGCAGCTCTAACTCTCAGCGCGCTCTGTTGCCCTTCAGAGTAGCACTGACTAAATCTCAGCGCTTTCTGTTGCCCCTTCACAGCAGCTCTAACTCTCAGAGCGCTCTGTTGCCCCTCCAGAGGAGCTCTGACTAAATCTCAGCGCTCTCTGTTTCCCCTTCACAGCAGCTCTAACTCTCACCACTCTGTTTCCGCTTCACAGCAGCCCTGACTCTCAACGCTCTGTGTTGCCCCTTCAACGCAGCTCTAACGCTCAGCGCTCGCTGTTGCCCCTTCAGTGCAGCTCTCACTAAATCTCAGCGCTGTGTTGCCCCTTCAACGCAGCTCTAACTCTCAGCGCTCGCTGTTGCCCCTTCACAGCAGCTGTAAATCTCACCGCTGTGTGTTGCCCCTTCACAACAGCTCTAACTCTCCCCACTCTGTTTCTGCTTCACAGCAGCCCTCACTCTCAACGCTCTGGGTTGCCCATCAACACAGCTGTAACTCGGCGCTCACTGTTGCCCATTCATAGTAGCTATAACTCTCAGCGCTCTGTTGACCCTTCATTGTAGCTCTGACTAAATCTCAGCGCTCTCTGTTGCCCCTTCACACGAGCTCTATCTCTCAGCACACCGCGTTACCCCTTCAACGCAGCTCTAACTCAGAGCTCTCTCTGTTTCCCCTTCACAGCAGCTCTAACTCTAAGCGCTCTCAGTTGCCCCTTCAATGCAGCTCTATAACTCACAGCACTCTCTGTTCCCACTTTAACGCAGCTCTAACTCTCACCGCTCTCTGTTGCCCCTTCAGTGCAGCTCTGACTAAATCTCAGCGCGCTGTGTTGCCCCTTCACAGAAGCCCTCTCAGCACTCTCTGTTGCCCCTTCACAGCAGCTCTAACTCTCAGCGCGCTCTGTTGCCCTTCAGAGTAGCACTGACTAAATCTCAGCGCTTTCTGTTGCCCCTTCACAGCAGCTCTAACTCTCAGAGCGCTCTGTTGCCCCTCCAGAGGAGCTCTGACTAAATCTCAGCGCTCTCTGTTGCCCATTCATAGCAGCTCTAACTCTCAGCGCTCTGTTGCCCCTTCATAGCAGCTCTGACTGAATCTCAGCGCTCTCTGTGTCCTCTTCACACCAGCTCTATCTCTCAGCGCGCTGTGTTGCCCCTTCACAGAAACTCTCTCAGCACGCTCTGTTGCCCCTTCACAGCAGCTCTAAATCTCAGCGCGCTCGGTTGCCCTTCAGAGTAGCACTGACTAAATCTCAGCGCTTTCTGTGGCCCCTTCACAGCAGCTCTAACTCTCAGAGCGCTCTGTTGCCCCTTCAGTGCAGCTCTGACTAAATCTCAGCGCGCTGTGTCGCCCCTTCCCAGCATCTCTAAATCTCAGCGCTGTGTGTTGCCCCTTCACAACAGCTGGAACTCTCACCACTCTCTGTTTCCCCTTCACAGCAGCTCTAACTCTCACCAATGTCTGTTTCCGCTTCACAGCAGCCCTGACTCTCTACGCTCTCTGTTGCCCCTTCACAGCGGCTTTAACTCTAAGCGCTCTCAGTTGCCCCTTCACAGCAGCTCTAACTCTCAGAGCGCTCTGTTGCCCCTCCAGAGGAGCTCTGACTAAATCTCAGCGCTCTCTGTTGCCCATTCATAGCAGCTCTAACTCTCAGCGCTCTGTTGCCCCTTCATAGCAGCTCTGACTGAATCTCAGCGCTCTCTGTGTCCTCTTCACACCAGCTCTATCTCTCAGCGCGCTGTGTTGCCCCTTCACAGAAACTCTCTCAGCACGCTCTGTTGCCCCTTCACAGCAGCTCTAAATCTCAGCGCGCTCGGTTGCCCTTCAGAGTAGCACTGACTAAATCTCAGCGCTTTCTGTGGCCCCTTCACAGCAGCTCTAACTCTCAGAGCGCTCTGTTGCCCCTTCAGTGCAGCTCTGACTAAATCTCAGCGCGCTGTGTCGCCCCTTCCCAGCATCTCTAAATCTCAGCGCTGTGTGTTGCCCCTTCACAACAGCTGGAACTCTCACCACTCTCTGTTTCCCCTCCACAGCAGCTCTATCTCTCAGCACTCTGTTTGCTCCTTCAGAGCAGCTCTAATTCTAAGCGCTCTCAGTTGCCCGTTCACAGCAGCTGTAAACCTCTTCGCTCTCTCTTGCCCCTTCAACGCAGCTCTAACGCTCAGCGCTCGCTGTTGCCTCTTCAGAGCAGCTCTGACTAAATCTCAGCGCTGTGTTGCCCCTTCAACGCAGCTCTAACTCTCAGCGCTCGCTGTTGCCCCTTCACAGCAGCTCTAAATCTCAGCGCGCTCGGTTGCCCTTCAGAGTAGCACTGACTAAATCTCAGCGCTTTCTGTGGCCCCTTCACAGCAGCTCTAACTCTCAGAGCACTCTGTTGCCCCTTCAGTGCAGCTCTGACTAAATCTCAGCGCGCTGTGTCGCCCCTTCCCAGCATCTCTAAATCTCAGCGCTGTGTGTTGCCCCTTCACAACAGCTGGAACTCTCACCACTCTCTGTTTCCCCTTCACAGCAGCTCTAACTCTCACCAATGTCTGTTTCCGCTTCACAGCAGCCCTGACTCTCTACGCTCTCTGTTGCCCCTTCACAGCGGCTTTAACTCTAAGTGCTCTCAGTTGCCCCTTCACAGCAGCTCTAACTCTCAGAGCGCTCTGTTGCCCCTCCAGAGGAGCTCTGACTAAATCTCAGCGCTCTCTGTTGCCCATTCATAGCAGCTCTAACTCTCAGCGCTCTGTTGCCCCTTCATAGCAGCTCTGACTGAATCTCAGCGCTCTCTGTGTCCTCTTCACACCAGCTCTATCTCTCAGCGCGCTGTGTTGCCCCTTCACAGAAACTCTCTCAGCACGCTCTGTTGCCCCTTCACAGCAGCTCTAAATCTCAGCGCGCTCGGTTGCCCTTCAGAGTAGCACTGACTAAATCTCAGCGCTTTCTGTGGCCCCTTCACAGCAGCTCTAACTCTCAGAGCGCTCTGTTGCCCCTTCAGTGCAGCTCTGACTAAATCTCAGCGCGCTGTGTCGCCCCTTCCCAGCATCTCTAAATCTCAGCGCTGTGTGTTGCCCCTTCACAACAGCTGGAACTCTCACCACTCTCTGTTTCCCCTTCACAGCAGCTCTAACTCTCACCAATGTCTGTTTCCGCTTCACAGCAGCCCTGACTCTCTACGCTCTCTGTTGCCCCTTCACAGCGGCTTTAACTCTAAGCGCTCTCAGTTGCCCCTTCACAGCAGCTCTAACTCTCAGAGCGCTCTGTTGCCCCTTCAGAGGAGCTCTGACTACATTTCAGCGCTCTCTGTTGACCATTCATAGCAGCTATAACTCTCAGCGCTCTGTTGCCCCTTCAGAGCAGCTCTGACTAGATCTCAGCGCTTCTGTTTGCTCTCCAAAGCAGCTTGAACTCTCAGTGCTCTCTATTGCCCCTTCACAGGAGCTCTGACTAACTCTCACCGCTCTGTTTGCTACTGGAGAGCAGCTCTAAATCTAAGCGCTCTCATTTACCCCTTCAATGCAGCTCTAACTCACAGCACTCTTTGTTGCCCCGTTAACGCAGCTCTAACTATCAGCGCTCTCTGTTTCCCCTCCACAGCAGCTCTATCTCTCAGCACTCTGTTTGCTTCTTCAGAGCAGCTCTAATTCTAAGCGCTCTCAGTTGCCCCTTCACAGCAGCTCTGAACCTCAGCGAGCGCTGCTGCCCCTTCACAGCAGCTCTAACTCTCAGCGCTGTGTGTTGCCCCTTCACAACAGCTCTAACTCTCTCCACTCTCTGTTTCCCCTTCACAGCAGCTCTATCTCTCACCACTCTGTTTCCGCTTCACAGCAGCCCTGACTCTCAACGCTCTGTGTTGCCCCTTCAACGCAGCTCTAACTCTCAGCGCTCGCTGTTGCCCCTTCAGTGCAGCTCTCACTAAATCTCAGCGCACTGTGTTGCCCCTTCACAGAAGCACTCTCAGCGCTCTCTGTTGCCCTTCAGAGCAGCTCTGACTAAATCTCAGCGCTCTCTGTTTCCCCTCCACAGCAGCTCAATCTCTCAGCGCTCTGTTTGCTTCTTCAGAGCAGCTCTAATTCTAAGCCCTCTCAGTTGCCCCTTCACAGCAGCTCTAAACCTCACCGAGGTTCACAGCAGCTCTAACTCTCAGCGCGCTCTGTTGCCCTTCAGAGCAGCTCTGACTAACTCTCCGTGCTTTCTGTTGACCCTTCAGATCAGTCTGACTAACTCTCAGCGCTCCCGGTTGCCCCTTCACAGCAGCTCTAACTCTCAGCGCCCTGTGTTGCCCCTTCAACGCAGCTCTAATGCTCACCACTCTTTACTGCCCCTTCACAACAGCAATAAATCAGCGCTCTCCGTTGCCCCTTCACAGCAGCTCTGACTCTCAGCAACCTGTGTTGCCACTTCAATGCAGTTTTAATTCTCAGCACTCTTTATTGCCCCTTCAGAGCAACTCTAACACTCAGAGCACTCTGTTGCCCTCCAGAGCAGCTCTGACTAAATCTCAGCGCACTGTTTCCCCAAGGCAGCTTTAACTCTCAGCGCTCTCTATTGCCCCTTCACAGGAGCTCTAACTCTCACCGCTCTGTTTGCTACTTGAGAGCAGCTCTAATTCTAAGCGCTCTCACTTGCCCCTTCACAGCAGCTGTAAACCTCAGCGAGCTCTGTTGCCCCTTCAACGCAGCTCTAACTCTCAGCGCTCGCTGTTGCCCCTTCAGTGCAGCTCTGACTAAATCTCAGCGCGCTGTGTTGCCCCTTCACAGAAGCTCTCTCAGCGCTCTCTGTTGCCCCTTCACAGCAGCTCTAACTCTCAGCGCGCTCTGTTGCCCTTC
Source organism: Leucopleurus acutus (assembly GCF_964270905.1). Taxonomy (NCBI): domain Eukaryota; kingdom Metazoa; phylum Chordata; class Mammalia; order Artiodactyla; family Delphinidae; genus Leucopleurus; species Leucopleurus acutus. The sequence goes on from NC_139156.1 coordinate 78,018,348, forward strand.
AGAGTAGCACTGACTAAATCTCAGCGCTTTCTGTTGCCCCTTCACAGCAGCTCTAACTCTCAGAGCGCTCTGTTGCCCCTCCAGAGGAGCTCTGACTAAATCTCAGCGCTCTCTGTTTCCCCTTCACAGCAGCTCTAACTCTCACCACTCTGTTTCCGCTTCACAGCAGCCCTGACTCTCAACGCTCTGTGTTGCCCCTTCAACGCAGCTCTAACGCTCAGCGCTCGCTGTTGCCCCTTCAGTGCAGCTCTCACTAAATCTCAGCGCACTGTGTTGCCCTTTCACAGGAGCATTGACTGACTCTCAAGCGCTCTGTGTTGCCCCTTCACAGCAGCTGTAACTCTAAGTGCTCTCAGTTGCCCCTTCTCAGCAGCTCTAACTTCCAGTGCTCTGTGTTGCCCCTTCACAGCAGCTCTAACTCTCGGCGCTCTCTATTGTCCCTTCACAGGAGCTCTGACTAACTCTCACCGCTCTGTTTGCTCCTTCAGAGCAGCTCTAATTCTAAGCGCTCTCAGTTGCCCGTTCACAGCAGCTGTAAACCTCATCGCTCTCTCTTGCCCCTTCAACGCAGCTCTAACGCTCAGCGCTCGCTGTTGCCTCTTCAGAGCAGCTCTGACTAAATCTCAGCGCTGTGTTGCCCCTTCAACGCAGCTCTAACTCTCAGCGCTCGCTGTTGCCCCTTCACAGCAGCTCTATCTCTCGGCGCTCTGTGCTGCCCCTTCAACGCAGTTCTAACTCTCACCTCTCTCTCTTGCACAGTCACAGCAGCTCTAACTACCTCTCACCGCTATCTGATGCCCCTTCGCAGGAGCTCTAACTCTCAGCGCTATGTGTTGCCCCTTCTCAGCAACGCTAAATCTCACCACTCCGTGTTGCCTCTTCAACGCAGCTCTAATTCGCAGCGATCCCTGGTGCCCCTTCACAGGAGCGCTGACTGACTCTCAAGCGTTGTCTGCTGCCCCTACACAGCAGCTGTAACTCTAAGTGCACTCAGTTGCCCCTTCTCAGCAGCTCTAACTTCCAGTGCTCTGTGTTGCCCCTTCACAGCAGCTCTAACTTCCAGTGCTCTGTGTTGCCCCTTCACAGCAGCTCTAACTTCCAGTGCTCTGTGTTGCCCCTTCACAGCAGCTCTAACGCTGAGCTCTCTCAGTTGCCCCTTCAATGCAGCTCTAACTCACAGCGCTCTGTGTTGCCCCTTCAACGCAGCTGTAACTCTCACGGATCTCTGTTGCCCTTTCACAGCAGCTCTAACTCTAAGAGCTCTCATTTGCCCCTTCAATGCAGCTCTAACGCACAGCACTCTGGGTTGCCCCTTCAGTGCAGCTCTGACTAAATCTCAGCGCTCTGTGTTGCCCCTTCACAGAAGCTTTCTCAGCGCTCTGTGTAGCCCCTACACAGCAGCTCTAAATCTCACCGCTGTGTGTTGCCCCTTCACAACAGCTCTAACTCTCCCCACTCTGTTTCTGCTTCACAGCAGCCCTCACTCTCAACGCTCTGGGTTGCCCATCAACACAGCTGTAACTCGGCGCTCACTGTTGCCCATTCATAGTAGCTATAACTCTCAGCGCTCTGTTGACCCTTCATTGTAGCTCTGACTAAATCTCAGCGCTCTCTGTTGCCCCTTCACACGAGCTCTATCTCTCAGCACACCGCGTTGCCCCTTCAACGCAGCTCTAACTCTCAGAGCTCTCTCTGTTTCCCCTTCACAGCAGCTCTAACTCTAAGCGCTCTCAGTTGCCCCTTCAATGCAGCTCTATAACTCACAGCACTCTCTGTTCCCACTTTAACGCAGCTCTATCTCTCACCGCTCTCTGTTGCCCTTCAGAGCAGCTCTGACTAAATCTCAGCGCGCTGTGTTGCCCCTTCACAGAAGCTCTCTCAGCACTCTCTGTTGCCCCTTCACAGCAGCTCTAACTCTCAGCGCGCTCTGTTGCCCTTCAGAGTAGCACTGACTAAATCTCAGCGCTTTCTGTTGCCCCTTCACAGCAGCTCTAACTCTCAGAGCGCTCTGTTGCCCCTCCAGAGGAGCCCTGACTAAATCTCAGCGCTCTCTGTTGCCCATTCATAGCAGCTGTAACTCTCAGCGCTCTGTTGCCCCTTCATAGCAGCTCTGACTGAATCTCAGCGCTCTCTGTGTCCTCTTCACACCAGCTCTATCTCTCAGCGCGCTGTGTTGCCCCTTCACAGAAACTCTCTCAGCACGCTCTGTTGCCCCTTCACAGCAGCTCTAAATCTCAGCGCGCTCGGTTGCCCTTCAGAGTAGCACTGACTAAATCTCAGCGCTTTCTGTGGCCCCTTCACAGCAGCTCTAACTCTCAGAGCGCTCTGTTGCCCCTTCAGTGCAGCTCTGACTAAATCTCAGCGCGCTGTGTCGCCCCTTCCCAGCATCTCTAAATCTCAGCGCTGTGTGTTGCCCCTTCACAACAGCTGGAACTCTCACCACTCTCTGTTTCCCCTTCACAGCAGCTCTAACTCTCACCAATGTCTGTTTCCGCTTCACAGCAGCCCTGACTCTCTACGCTCTCTGTTGCCCCTTCACAGCGGCTTTAACTCTAAGCGCTCTCAGTTGCCCCTTCACAGCAGCTCTAACTCTCAGAGCGCTCTGTTGCCCCTTCAGAGGAGCTCTGACTACATTTCAGCGCTCTCTGTTGACCATTCATAGCAGCTATAACTCTCAGCGCTCTGTTGCCCCTTCAGAGCAGCTCTGACTAGATCTCAGCGCTTCTGTTTGCTCTCCAAAGCAGCTTGAACTCTCAGTGCTCTCTATTGCCCCTTCACAGGAGCTCTGACTAACTCTCACCGCTCTGTTTGCTACTGGAGAGCAGCTCTAAATCTAAGCGCTCTCATTTACCCCTTCAATGCAGCTCTAACTCACAGCACTCTTTGTTGCCCCGTTAACGCAGCTCTAACTATCAGCGCTCTCTGTTTCCCCTCCACAGCAGCTCTATCTCTCAGCACTCTGTTTGCTTCTTCAGAGCAGCTCTAATTCTAAGCGCTCTCAGTTGCCCCTTCACAGCAGCTCTGAACCTCAGCGAGCGCTGCTGCCCCTTCACAGCAGCTCTAACTCTCAGCGCTGTGTGTTGCCCCTTCACAACAGCTCTAACTCTCTCCACTCTGTTTCCCCTTCACAGCAGCTCTATCTCTCACCACTCTGTTTCCGCTTCACAGCAGCCCTGACTCTCAACGCTCTGTGTTGCCCCTTCAACGCAGCTCTAACTCTCAGCGCTCGCTGTTGCCCCTTCAGTGCAGCTCTCACTAAATCTCAGCGCACTGTGTTGCCCCTTCACAGAAGCACTCTCAGCGCTCTCTGTTGCCCTTCAGAGCAGCTCTGACTAAATCTCAGCGCTCTCTGTTTCCCCTCCACAGCAGCTCAATCTCTCAGCGCTCTGTTTGCTTCTTCAGAGCAGCTCTAATTCTAAGCCCTCTCAGTTGCCCCTTCACAGCAGCTCTAAACCTCACCGAGGTTCACAGCAGCTCTAACTCTCAGCGCGCTCTGTTGCCCTTCAGAGCAGCTCTGACTAACTCTCCGTGCTTTCTGTTGACCCTTCAGATCAGTCTGACTAACTCTCAGCGCTCCCGGTTGCCCCTTCACAGCAGCTCTAACTCTCAGCGCCCTGTGTTGCCCCTTCAACGCAGCTCTAATGCTCACCACTCTTTACTGCCCCTTCACAACAGCAATAAATCAGCGCTCTCCGTTGCCCCTTCACAGCAGCTCTGACTCTCAGCAACCTGTGTTGCCACTTCAATGCAGTTCTAATTCTCAGCACTCTTTATTGCCCCTTCAGAGCAACTCTAACACTCAGAGCACTCTGTTGCCCTTCAGAGCAGCTCTGACTAAATCTCAGCGCACTGTTTCCCCAAGGCAGCTTTAACTCTCAGCGCTCTCTATTGCCCCTTCACAGGAGCTCTAACTCTCACCGCTCTGTTTGCTACTTGAGAGCAGCTCTAATTCTAAGCGCTCTCACTTGCCCCTTCACAGCAGCTGTAAACCTCAGCGAGCTCTGTTGCCCCTTCAACGCAGCTCTAACTCTCAGCGCTCGCTGTTGCCCCTTCAGTGCAGCTCTGACTAAATCTCAGCGCGCTGTGTTGCCCCTTCACAGACGCTCTCTCAGCGCTCTCTGTTGCCCCTTCACAGCAGCTCTAACTCTCAGCGCGCTCTGTTGCCCTTCAGAGTAGCACTGACTAAATCTCAGCGCTTTCTGTTGCCCCTTCACAGCAGCTCTAACTCTCAGAGCGCTCTGTTGCCCCTCCAGAGGAGCTCTGACTAAATCTCAGCGCTCTCTGTTTCCCCTTCACAGCAGCTCTAACTCTCACCACTCTGTTTCCGCTTCACAGCAGCCCTGACTCTCAACGCTCTGTGTTGCCCCTTCAACGCAGCTCTAACGCTCAGCGCTCGCTGTTGCCCCTTCAGTGCAGCTCTCACTAAATCTCAGCGCACTGTGTTGCCCTTTCACAGGAGCATTGACTGACTCTCAAGCGCTCTGTGTTGCCCCTTCACAGCAGCTGTAACTCTAAGTGCTCTCAGTTGCCCCTTCTCAGCAGCTCTAACTTCCAGTGCTCTGTGTTGCCCCTTCACAGCAGCTCTAACTCTCGGCGCTCTCTATTGTCCCTTCACAGGAGCTCTGACTAACTCTCACCGCTCTGTTTGCTCCTTCAGAGCAGCTCTAATTCTAAGCGCTCTCAGTTGCCCGTTCACAGCAGCTGTAAACCTCATCGCTCTCTCTTGCCCCTTCAACGCAGCTCTAACGCTCAGCGCTCGCTGTTGCCTCTTCAGAGCAGCTCTGACTAAATCTCAGCGCTGTGTTGCCCCTTCAACGCAGCTCTAACTCTCAGCGCTCGCTGTTGCCCCTTCACAGCAGCTCTATCTCTCGGCGCTCTGTGCTGCCCCTTCAACGCAGTTCTAACTCTCACCTCTCTCTCTTGCACAGTCACAGCAGCTCTAACTACCTCTCACCGCTATCTGATGCCCCTTCGCAGGAGCTCTAACTCTCAGCGCTATGTGTTGCCCCTTCTCAGCAACGCTAAATCTCACCACTCCGTGTTGCCTCTTCAACGCAGCTCTAATTCGCAGCGATCCCTGGTGCCCCTTCACAGGAGCGCTGACTGACTCTCAAGCGTTGTCTGCTGCCCCTACACAGCAGCTGTAACTCTAAGTGCACTCAGTTGCCCCTTCTCAGCAGCTCTAACTTCCAGTGCTCTGTGTTGCCCCTTCACAGCAGCTCTAACTTCCAGTGCTCTGTGTTGCCCCTTCACAGCAGCTCTAACTTCCAGTGCTCTGTGTTGCCCCTTCACAGCAGCTCTAACGCTGAGCTCTCTCAGTTGCCCCTTCAATGCAGCTCTAACTCACAGCGCTCTGTGTTGCCCCTTCAACGCAGCTGTAACTCTCACGGATCTCTGTTGCCCTTTCACAGCAGCTCTAACTCTAAGAGCTCTCATTTGCCCCTTCAATGCAGCTCTAACGCACAGCACTCTGGGTTGCCCCTTCAGTGCAGCTCTGACTAAATCTCAGCGCTCTGTGTTGCCCCTTCACAGAAGCTTTCTCAGCGCTCTGTGTAGCCCCTACACAGCAGCTCTAAATCTCACCGCTGTGTGTTGCCCCTTCACAACAGCTCTAACTCTCCCCACTCTGTTTCTGCTTCACAGCAGCCCTCACTCTCAACGCTCTGGGTTGCCCATCAACACAGCTGTAACTCGGCGCTCACTGTTGCCCATTCATAGTAGCTATAACTCTCAGCGCTCTGTTGACCCTTCATTGTAGCTCTGACTAAATCTCAGCGCTCTCTGTTGCCCCTTCACACGAGCTCTATCTCTCAGCACACCGCGTTGCCCCTTCAACGCAGCTCTAACTCTCAGAGCTCTCTCTGTTTCCCCTTCACAGCAGCTCTAACTCTAAGCGCTCTCAGTTGTCCCTTCAATGCAGCTCTATAACTCACAGCACTCTCTGTTCCCACTTTAACGCAGCTCTATCTCTCACCGCTCTCTGTTGCCCTTCAGAGCAGCTCTGACTAAATCTCAGCGCGCTGTGTTGCCCCTTCACAGAAGCTCTCTCAGCACTCTCTGTTGCCCCTTCACAGCAGCTCTAACTCTCAGCGCGCTCTGTTGCCCTTCAGAGTAGCACTGACTAAATCTCAGCGCTTTCTGTTGCCCCTTCACAGCAGCTCTAACTCTCAGAGCGCTCTGTTGCCCCTCCAGAGGAGCTCTGACTAAATCTCAGCGCTCTCTGTTGCCCATTCATAGCAGCTGTAACTCTCAGCGCTCTGTTGCCCCTTCATAGCAGCTCTGACTGAATCTCAGCGCTCTCTGTGTCCTCTTCACACCAGCTCTATCTCTCAGCGCGCTGTGTTGCCCCTTCACAGAAACTCTCTCAGCACGCTCTGTTGCCCCTTCACAGCAGCTCTAAATCTCAGCGCGCTCGGTTGCCCTTCAGAGTAGCACTGACTAAATCTCAGCGCTTTCTGTGGCCCCTTCACAGCAGCTCTAACTCTCAGAGCGCTCTGTTGCCCCTTCAGTGCAGCTCTGACTAAATCTCAGCGCGCTGTGTCGCCCCTTCCCAGCATCTCTAAATCTCAGCGCTGTGTGTTGCCCCTTCACAACAGCTGGAACTCTCACCACTCTCTGTTTCCCCTTCACAGCAGCTCTAACTCTCACCAATGTCTGTTTCCGCTTCACAGCAGCCCTGACTCTCTACGCTCTCTGTTGCCCCTTCACAGCGGCTTTAACTCTAAGCGCTCTCAGTTGCCCCTTCACAGCAGCTCTAACTCTCAGAGCGCTCTGTTGCCCCTTCAGAGGAGCTCTGACTACATTTCAGCGCTCTCTGTTGATCATTCATAGCAGCTATAACTCTCAGCGCTCTGTTGCCCCTTCAGAGCAGCTCTGACTAGATCTCAGCGCTTCTGTTTGCTCTCCAAAGCAGCTTGAACTCTCAGTGCTCTCTATTGCCCCTTCACAGGAGCTCTGACTAACTCTCACCGCTCTGTTTGCTACTGGAGAGCAGCTCTAAATCTAAGCGCTCTCATTTACCCCTTCAATGCAGCTCTAACTCACAGCACTCTTTGTTGCCCCGTTAACGCAGCTCTAACTATCAGCGCTCTCTGTTTCCCCTCCACAGCAGCTCTATCTCTCAGCACTCTGTTTGCTTCTTCAGAGCAGCTCTAATTCTAAGCGCTCTCAGTTGCCCCTTCACAGCAGCTCTGAACCTCAGCGAGCGCTGCTGCCCCTTCACAGCAGCTCTAACTCTCAGCGCTGTGTGTTGCCCCTTCACAACAGCTCTAACTCTCTCCACTCTCTGTTTCCCCTTCACAGCAGCTCTATCTCTCACCACTCTGTTTCCGCTTCACAGCAGCCCTGACTCTCAACGCTCTGTGTTGCCCCTTCAACGCAGCTCTAACTCTCAGCGCTCGCTGTTGCCCCTTCAGTGCAGCTCTCACTAAATCTCAGCGCACTGTGTTGCCCCTTCACAGAAGCACTCTCAGCGCTCTCTGTTGCCCTTCAGAGCAGCTCTGACTAAATCTCAGCGCTCTCTGTTTCCCCTCCACAGCAGCTCAATCTCTCAGCGCTCTGTTTGCTTCTTCAGAGCAGCTCTAATTCTAAGCCCTCTCAGTTGCCCCTTCACAGCAGCTCTAAACCTCACCGAGGTTCACAGCAGCTCTAACTCTCAGCGCGCTCTGTTGCCCTTCAGAGCAGCTCTGACTAACTCTCCGTGCTTTCTGTTGACCCTTCAGATCAGTCTGACTAACTCTCAGCGCTCCCGGTTGCCCCTTCACAGCAGCTCTAACTCTCAGCGCCCTGTGTTGCCCCTTCAACGCAGCTCTAATGCTCACCACTCTTTACTGCCCCTTCACAACAGCAATAAATCAGCGCTCTCCGTTGCCCCTTCACAGCAGCTCTGACTCTCAGCAACCTGTGTTGCCACTTCAATGCAGTTCTAATTCTCAGCACTCTTTATTGCCCCTTCAGAGCAACTCTAACACTCAGAGCACTCTGTTGCCCTTCAGAGCAGCTCTGACTAAATCTCAGCGCACTGTTTCCCCAAGGCAGCTTTAACTCTCAGCGCTCTCTATTGCCCCTTCACAGGAGCTCTAACTCTCACCGCTCTGTTTGCTACTTGAGAGCAGCTCTAATTCTAAGCGCTCTCACTTGCCCCTTCACAGCAGCTGTAAACCTCAGCGAGCTCTGTTGCCCCTTCAACGCAGCTCTAACTCTCAGCGCTCGCTGTTGCCCCTTCAGTGCAGCTCTGACTAAATCTCAGCGCGCTGTGTTGCCCCTTCACAGAAGCTCTCTCAGCGCTCTCTGTTGCCCCTTCACAGCAGCTCTAACTCTCAGCGCGCTCTGTTGCCCTTCAGAGTAGCACTGACTAAATCTCAGCGCTTTCTGTTGCCCCTTCACAGCAGCTCTAACTCTCAGAGCGCTCTGTTGCCCCTCCAGAGGAGCTCTGACTAAATCTCAGCGCTCTCTGTTTCCCCTTCACAGCAGCTCTAACTCTCACCACTCTGTTTCCGCTTCACAGCAGCCCTGACTCTCAACGCTCTGTGTTGCCCCTTCAACGCAGCTCTAACGCTCAGCGCTCGCTGTTGCCCCTTCAGTGCAGCTCTCACTAAATCTCAGCGCACTGTGTTGCCCTTTCACAGGAGCATTGACTGACTCTCAAGCGCTCTGTGTTGCCCCTTCACAGCAGCTGTAACTCTAAGTGCTCTCAGTTGCCCCTTCTCAGCAGCTCTAACTTCCAGTGCTCTGTGTTGCCCCTTCACAGCAGCTCTAACTCTCGGCGCTCTCTATTGTCCCTTCACAGGAGCTCTGACTAACTCTCACCGCTCTGTTTGCTCCTTCAGAGCAGCTCTAATTCTAAGCGCTCTCAGTTGCCCGTTCACAGCAGCTGTAAACCTCATCGCTCTCTCTTGCCCCTTCAACGCAGCTCTAACGCTCAGCGCTCGCTGTTGCCTCTTCAGAGCAGCTCTGACTAAATCTCAGCGCTGTGTTGCCCCTTCAACGCAGCTCTAACTCTCAGCGCTCGCTGTTGCCCCTTCACAGCAGCTCTATCTCTCGGCGCTCTGTGCTGCCCCTTCAACGCAGTTCTAACTCTCACCTCTCTCTCTTGCACAGTCACAGCAGCTCTAACTACCTCTCACCGCTATCTGATGCCCCTTCGCAGGAGCTCTAACTCTCAGCGCTATGTGTTGCCCCTTCTCAGCAACGCTAAATCTCACCACTCCGTGTTGCCTCTTCAACGCAGCTCTAATTCGCAGCGATCCCTGGTGCCCCTTCACAGGAGCGCTGACTGACTCTCAAGCGTTGTCTGCTGCCCCTACACAGCAGCTGTAACTCTAAGTGCACTCAGTTGCCCCTTCTCAGCAGCTCTAACTTCCAGTGCTCTGTGTTGCCCCTTCACAGCAGCTCTAACTTCCAGTGCTCTGTGTTGCCCCTTCACAGCAGCTCTAACGCTGAGCTCTCTCAGTTGCCCCTTCAATGCAGCTCTAACTCACAGCGCTCTGTGTTGCCCCTTCAACGCAGCTGTAACTCTCACGGATCTCTGTTGCCCTTTCACAGCAGCTCTAACTCTAAGAGCTCTCATTTGCCCCTTCAATGCAGCTCTAACGCACAGCACTCTGGGTTGCCCCTTCAGTGCAGCTCTGACTAAATCTCAGCGCTCTGTGTTGCCCCTTCACAGAAGCTTTCTCAGAGCTCTGTGTAGCCCCTACACAGCAGCTCTAAATCTCACCGCTGTGTGTTGCCCCTTCACAACAGCTCTAACTCTCCCCACTCTGTTTCTGCTTCACAGCAGCCCTCACTCTCAACGCTCTGGGTTGCCCATCAACACAGCTGTAACTCGGCGCTCACTGTTGCCCATTCATAGTAGCTATAACTCTCAGCGCTCTGTTGACCCTTCATTGTAGCTCTGACTAAATCTCAGCGCTCTCTGTTGCCCCTTCACACGAGCTCTATCTCTCAGCACACCGCGTTGCCCCTTCAACTCAGCTCTAACTCAGAGCGCTCTCTGTTTCCCCTTCACAGCAGCTCTAACTCTAAGCGCTCTCAGTTGCCCCTTCAATGCAGCTCTATAACTCACAGCACTCTCTGTTCCCACTTTAACGCAGCTCTAACTCTCACCGCTCTCTGTTGCCCTTCAGAGCAGCTCTGACTAAATCTCAGCGCGCTGTGTTGCCCCTTCACAGAAGCTCTCTCAGCACTCTCTGTTGCCCCTTCACAGCAGCTCTAACTCTCAGCGCGCTCTGTTGCCCTTCAGAGTAGCACTGACTAAATCTCAGCGCTTTCTGTTGCCCCTTCACAGCAGCTCTAACTCTCAGAGCGCTCTGTTGCCCCTCCAGAGGAGCTCTGACTAAATCTCAGCGCTCTCTGTTGCCCATTCATAGCAGCTCTAACTCTCAGCGCTCTGTTGCCCCTTCATAGCAGCTCTGACTGAATCTCAGCGCTCTCTGTGTCCTCTTCACACCAGCTCTATCTCTCAGCGCGCTGTGTTGCCCCTTCACAGAAACTCTCTCAGCACGCTCTGTTGCCCCTTCACAGCAGCTCTAAATCTCAGCGCGCTCGGTTGCCCTTCAGAGTAGCACTGACTAAATCTCAGCGCTTTCTGTGGCCCCTTCACAGCAGCTCTAACTCTCAGAGCGCTCTGTTGCCCCTTCAGTGCAGCTCTGACTAAATCTCAGCGCGCTGTGTCGCCCCTTCCCAGCATCTCTAAATCTCAGCGCTGTGTGTTGCCCCTTCACAACAGCTGGAACTCTCACCACTCTCTGTTTCCCCTTCACAGCAGCTCTAACTCTCACCAATGTCTGTTTCCGCTTCACAGCAGCCCTGACTCTCTACGCTCTCTGTTGCCCCTTCACAGCGGCTTTAACTCTAAGCGCTCTCAGTTGCCCCTTCACAGCAGCTCTAACTCTCAGAGCGCTCTGTTGCCCCTTCAGAGGAGCTCTGACTACATTTCAGCGCTCTCTGTTGACCATTCATAGCAGCTATAACTCTCAGCGCTCTGTTGCCCCTTCAGAGCAGCTCTGACTAGATCTCAGCGCTTCTGTTTGCTCTCCAAAGCAGCTTGAACTCTCAGTGCTCTCTATTGCCCCTTCACAGGAGCTCTGACTAACTCTCACCGCTCTGTTTGCTACTGGAGAGCAGCTCTAAATCTAAGCGCTCTCATTTACCCCTTCAATGCAGCTCTAACTCACAGCACTCTTTGTTGCCCCGTTAACGCAGCTCTAACTATCAGCGCTCTCTGTTTCCCCTCCACAGCAGCTCTATCTCTCAGCACTCTGTTTGCTTCTTCAGAGCAGCTCTAATTCTAAGCGCTCTCAGTTGCCCCTTCACAGCAGCTCTGAACCTCAGCGAGCGCTGCTGCCCCTTCACAGCAGCTCTAACTCTCAGCGCTGTGTGTTGCCCCTTCACAACAGCTCTAACTCTCTCCACTCTCTGTTTCCCCTTCACAGCAGCTCTATCTCTCACCACTCTGTTTCCGCTTCACAGCAGCCCTGACTCTCAACGCTCTGTGTTGCCCCTTCAACGCAGCTCTCACTCTCAGCGCTCGCTGTTGCCCCTTCAGTGCAGCTCTCACTAAATCTCAGCGCACTGTGTTGCCCCTTCACAGAAGCACTCTCAGCGCTCTCTGTTGCCCTTCAGAGCAGCTCTGACTAAATCTCAGCGCTCTCTGTTTCCCCTCCACAGCAGCTCAATCTCTCAGCGCTCTGTTTGCTTCTTCAGAGCAGCTCTAATTCTAAGCCCTCTCAGTTGCCCCTTCACAGCAGCTCTAAACCTCACCGAGGTTCACAGCAGCTCTAACTCTCAGCGCGCTCTGTTGCCCTTCAGAGCAGCTCTGACTAACTCTCCGTGCTTTCTGTTGACCCTTCAGATCAGTCTGACTAACTCTCAGCGCTCCCGGTTGCCCCTTCACAGCAGCTCTAACTCTCAGCGCCCTGTGTTGCCCCTTCAACGCAGCTCTAATGCTCACCACTCTTTACTGCCCCTTCACAACAGCAATAAATCAGCGCTCTCCGTTGCCCCTTCACAGCAGCTCTGACTCTCAGCAACCTGTGTTGCCACTTCAATGCAGTTCTAATTCTCAGCACTCTTTATTGCCCCTTCAGAGCAACTCTAACACTCAGAGCACTCTGTTGCCCTTTAGAGCAGCTCTGACTAAATCTCAGCGCACTGTTTCCCCAAGGCAGCTTTAACGCTCAGCGCTCTCTATTGCCCCTTCACAGGAGCTCTAACTCTCACCGCTCTGTTTGCTACTTGAGAGCAGCTCTAATTCTAAGCGCTCTCACTTGCCCCTTCACAGCAGCTGTAAACCTCAGCGAGCTCTGTTGCCCCTTCACAGCAGCTCTAACTCTCAGCGCTCGCTGTTGCCCCTTCAGTGCAGCTCTGATTAATCTCAGCGCGCTGTGTTGCCCCTTCACAGAAGCTCTCTCAGCGCTCTCTGTTGCCCCTTCACAACAGCCCTAACTCTCACCACTCTGTTTCCGCTTCACAGCAGCTCTGTTGCCCCTCCAGAGGAGCTCTGACTAAATCTCAGCGCTCTCTGTTTCCCCTTCACAACAGCTCTAACTCTCACCACTCTGTTTCCGCTTCACAGCAGCCCTGACTCTCAACGCTCTGTGTTGCCCCTTCAACGCAGCTCTAACTCTCAAAGCGCTCTGTTGCCCCTTCAGAGGAGCTCTGACTAAATCTCAGCGCTCTCTGTTGCCCATTCATAGCAGATATAACTCTCAGCCCTGACTGTTGCCCCTTTAGAGCAGCTCTGAATAAATCTCAGCGCTCTCTGTTGCCCCTTCACACCAGCTCTATCTCCCAGCGCTCTGTGCTGCCCCTTCAACGCAGTTCTAACTCTCACCTCTCTCTCTTGCACAGTCACAGCAGCTCTAACTACCTCTCACCGCTATCAGTTGCCCCTTCTCAGCAGCTCTAACTTCCAGTGCTCTGTGTTGCCCCTTCACAGCAGCTCTAACTTCCAGTGCTCTGTGTTGCCCCTTCACAGCAGCTCTAACGCTGAGCTCTCTCAGTTGCCCCTTCAATGCAGCTCTAACTCACAGCGCTCTGTGTTGCCCCTTCAACGCAGCTGTAACTCTCACGGATCTCTGTTGCCCTTTCACAGCAGCTCTAACTCTAAGAGCTCTCATTTGCCCCTTCAATGCAGCTCTAACGCACAGCACTCTAGGTTGCCCCTTCAGTGCAGCTCTGACTAAATCTCAGCGCTCTGTGTTTCCCCTTCACAGAAGCTTTCTCAGCGCTCTGTGTAGCCCCTACACAGCAGCTCTAAATCTCACCGCTGTGTGTTGCCCCTTCACAACAGCTCTAACTCTCCCCACTCTGTTTCTGCTTCACAGCAGCCCTCACTCTCAACGCTCTGGGTTGCCCATCAACACAGCTGTAACTCGGCGCTCACTGTTGCCCATTCATAGTAGCTATAACTCTCAGCGCTCTGTTGACCCTTCATTGTAGCTCTGACTAAATCTCAGCGCTCTCTGTTGCCCCTTCACACGAGCTCTATCTCTCAGCACACCGCGTTGCCCCTTCAACGCAGCTCTAACTCTCAGAGCTCTCTCTGTTTCCCCTTCACAGCAGCTCTAACTCTAAGCGCTCTCAGTTGCCCCTTCAATGCAGCTCTATAACTCACAGCACTCTCTGTTCCCACTTTAACGCAGCTTTATCTCTCACCGCTCTCTGTTGCCCCTTCAGTGCAGCTCTGACTAAATCTCAGCGCGCTGTGTTGCCCCTTCACAGAAGCTCTCTCAGCACTCTCTGTTGCCCCTTCACAGCAGCTCTAACTCTCAGCGCGCTCTGTTGCCCTTCAGAGTAGCACTGACTAAATCTCAGCGCTTTCTGTTGCCCCTTCACAGCAGCTCTAACTCTCAGAGCGCTCTGTTGCCCCTCCAGAGGAGCTCTGACTAAATCTCAGCGCTCTCTGTTGCCCATTCATAGCAGCTCTAACTCTCAGCGCTCTGTTGCCCCTTCATAGCAGCTCTGACTGAATCTCAGCGCTCTCTGTGTCCTCTTCACACCAGCTCTATCTCTCAGCGCGCTGTGTTGCCCCTTCACAGAAACTCTCTCAGCACGCTCTGTTGCCCCTTCACAGCAGCTCTAAATCTCAGCGCGCTCGGTTGCCCTTCAGAGTAGCACTGACTAAATCTCAGCGCTTTCTGTGGCCCCTTCACAGCAGCTCTAACTCTCAGAGCGCTCTGTTGCCCCTTCAGTGCAGCTCTGACTAAATCTCAGCGCGCTGTGTCGCCCCTTCCCAGCATCTCTAAATCTCAGCGCTGTGTGTTGCCCCTTCACAACAGCTGGAACTCTCACCACTCTCTGTTTCCCCTTCACAGCAGCTCTAACTCTCACCAATGTCTGTTTCCGCTTCACAGCAGCCCTGACTCTCTACGCTCTCTGTTGCCCCTTCACAGCGGCTTTAACTCTAAGCGCTCTCAGTTGCCCCTTCACAGCAGCTCTAACTCTCAGAGCGCTCTGTTGCCCCTTCAGAGGAGCTCTGACTACATTTCAGCGCTCTCTGTTGATCATTCATAGCAGCTATAACTCTCAGCGCTCTGTTGCCCCTTCAGAGCAGCTCTGACTAGATCTCAGCGCTTCTGTTTGCTCTCCAAAGCAGCTTGAACTCTCAGTGCTCTCTATTGCCCCTTCACAGGAGCTCTGACTAACTCTCACCGCTCTGTTTGCTACTGGAGAGCAGCTCTAAATCTAAGCGCTCTCATTTACCCCTTCAATGCAGCTCTAACTCACAGCACTCTTTGTTGCCCCGTTAACGCAGCTCTAACTATCAGCGCTCTCTGTTTCCCCTCCACAGCAGCTCTATCTCTCAGCACTCTGTTTGCTTCTTCAGAGCAGCTCTAATTCTAAGCGCTCTCAGTTGCCCCTTCACAGCAGCTCTGAACCTCAGCGAGCGCTGCTGCCCCTTCACAGCAGCTCTAACTCTCAGCGCTGTGTGTTGCCCCTTCACAACAGCTCTAACTCTCTCCACTCTCTGTTTCCCCTTCACAGCAGCTCTATCTCTCACCACTCTGTTTCCGCTTCACAGCAGCCCTGACTCTCAACGCTCTGTGTTGCCCCTTCAACGCAGCTCTAACTCTCAGCGCTCGCTGTTGCCCCTTCAGTGCAGCTCTCACTAAATCTCAGCGCACTGTGTTGCCCCTTCACAGAAGCACTCTCAGCGCTCTCTGTTGCCCTTCAGAGCAGCTCTGACTAAATCTCAGCGCTCTCTGTTTCCCCTCCACAGCAGCTCAATCTCTCAGCGCTCTGTTTGCTTCTTCAGAGCAGCTCTAATTCTAAGCCCTCTCAGTTGCCCCTTCACAGCAGCTCTAAACCTCACCGAGGTTCACAGCAGCTCTAACTCTCAGCGCGCTCTGTTGCCCTTCAGAGCAGCTCTGACTAACTCTCCGTGCTTTCTGTTGACCCTTCAGATCAGTCTGACTAACTCTCAGCGCTCCCGGTTGCCCCTTCACAGCAGCTCTAACTCTCAGCGCCCTGTGTTGCCCCTTCAACGCAGCTCTAATGCTCATCACTCTTTACTGCCCCTTCACAACAGCAATAAATCAGCGCTCTCCGTTGCCCCTTCACAGCAGCTCTGACTCTCAGCAACCTGTGTTGCCACTTCAATGCAGTTCTAATTCTCAGCACTCTTTATTGCCCCTTCAGAGCAACTCTAACACTCAGAGCACTCTGTTGCCCTTCAGAGCAGCTCTGACTAAATCTCAGCGCACTGTTTCCCCAAGGCAGCTTTAACTCTCAGCGCTCTCTATTGCCCCTTCACAGGAGCTCTAACTCTCACCGCTCTGTTTGCTACTTGAGAGCAGCTCTAATTCTAAGCGCTCTCACTTGCCCCTTCACAGCAGCTGTAAACCTCAGCGAGCTCTGTTGCCCCTTCAACGCAGCTCTAACTCTCAGCGCTCGCTGTTGCCCCTTCAGTGCAGCTCTGACTAAATCTCAGCGCGCTGTGTTGCCCCTTCACAGAAGTTCTCTCAGCGCTCTCTGTTGCCCCTTCACAGCAGCTCTAACTCTCAGCGCGCTCTGTTGCCCTTCAGAGTAGCACTGACTAAATCTCAGCGCTTTCTGTTGCCCCTTCACAGCAGCTCTAACTCTCAGAGCGCTCTGTTGCCCCTCCAGAGGAGCTCTGACTAAATCTCAGCGCTCTCTGTTTCCCCTTCACAGCAGCTCTAACTCTCACCACTCTGTTTCCGCTTCACAGCAGCCCTGACTCTCAACGCTCTGTGTTGCCCCTTCAACGCAGCTCTAACGCTCAGCGCTCGCTGTTGCCCCTTCAGTGCAGCTCTCACTAAATCTCAGCGCACTGTGTTGCCCTTTCACAGGAGCATTGACTGACTCTCAAGCGCTCTGTGTTGCCCCTTCACAGCAGCTGTAACTCTAAGTGCTCTCAGTTGCCCCTTCTCAGCAGCTCTAACTTCCAGTGCTCTGTGTTGCCCCTTCACAGCAGCTCTAACTCTCGGCGCTCTCTATTGTCCCTTCACAGGAGCTCTGACTAACTCTCACCGCTCTGTTTGCTCCTTCAGAGCAGCTCTAATTCTAAGCGCTCTCAGTTGCCCGTTCACAGCAGCTGTAAACCTCATCGCTCTCTCTTGCCCCTTCAACGCAGCTCTAACGCTCAGCGCTCGCTGTTGCCTCTTCAGAGCAGCTCTGACTAAATCTCAGCGCTGTGTTGCCCCTTCAACGCAGCTCTAACTCTCAGCGCTCGCTGTTGCCCCTTCACAGCAGCTCTATCTCTCGGCGCTCTGTGCTGCCCCTTCAACGCAGTTCTAACTCTCACCTCTCTCTCTTGCACAGTCACAGCAGCTCTAACTACCTCTCACCGCTATCTGATGCCCCTTCGCAGGAGCTCTAACTCTCAGCGCTATGTGTTGCCCCTTCTCAGCAACGCTAAATCTCACCACTCCGTGTTGCCTCTTCAACGCAGCTCTAATTCGCAGCGATCCCTGGTGCCCCTTCACAGGAGCGCTGACTGACTCTCAAGCGTTGTCTGCTGCCCCTACACAGCAGCTGTAACTCTAAGTGCACTCAGTTGCCCCTTCTCAGCAGCTCTAACTTCCAGTGCTCTGTGTTGCCCCTTCACAGCAGCTCTAACTTCCAGTGCTCTGTGTTGCCCCTTCACAGCAGCTCTAACGCTGAGCTCTCTCAGTTGCCCCTTCAATGCAGCTCTAACTCACAGCGCTCTGTGTTGCCCCTTCAACGCAGCTGTAACTCTCACGGATCTCTGTTGCCCTTTCACAGCAGCTCTAACTCTAAGAGCTCTCATTTGCCCCTTCAATGCAGCTCTAACGCACAGCACTCTGGGTTGCCCCTTCAGTGCAGCTCTGACTAAATCTCAGCGCTCTGTGTTTCCCCTTCACAGAAGCTTTCTCAGTGCTCTGTGTAGCCCCTACACAGCAGCTCTAAATCTCACCGCTGTGTGTTGCCCCTTCACAACAGCTCTAACTCTCCCCACTCTGTTTCTGCTTCACAGCAGCCCTCACTCTCAACGCTCTGGGTTGCCCATCAACACAGCTGTAACTCGGCGCTCACTGTTGCCCATTCATAGTAGCTATAACTCTCAGCGCTCTGTTGACCCTTCATTGTAGCTCTGACTAAATCTCAGCGCTCTCTGTTGCCCCTTCACACGAGCTCTATCTCTCAGCACACCGCGTTGCCCCTTCAACGCAGCTCTAACTCAGAGCTCTCTCTGTTTCCCCTTCACAGCAGCTCTAACTCTAAGCGCTCTCAGTTGCCCCTTCAATGCAGCTCTATAACTCACAGCACTCTCTGTTCCCACTTTAACGCAGCTCTAACTCTCACCGCTTTCTGTTGCCCCTTCAGTGCAGCTCTGACTAAATCTCAGCGCGCTGTGTTGCCCCTTCACAGAAGCCCTCTCAGCACTCTCTGTTGCCCCTTCACAGCAGCTCTAACTCTCAGCGCGCTCTGTTGCCCTTCAGAGTAGCACTGACTAAATCTCAGCGCTTTCTGTTGCCCCTTCACAGCAGCTCTAACTCTCAGAGCGCTCTGTTGCCCCTCCAGAGGAGCTCTGACTAAATCTCAGCGCTCTCTGTTGCCCATTCATAGCAGCTCTAACTCTCAGCGCTCTGTTGCCCCTTCATAGCAGCTCTGACTGAATCTCAGCGCTCTCTGTGTCCTCTTCACACCAGCTCTATCTCTCAGCGCGCTGTGTTGCCCCTTCACAGAAACTCTCTCAGCACGCTCTGTTGCCCCTTCACAGCAGCTCTAAATCTCAGCGCGCTCGGTTGCCCTTCAGAGTAGCACTGACTAAATCTCAGCGCTTTCTGTGGCCCCTTCACAGCAGCTCTAACTCTCAGAGCGCTCTGTTGCCCCTTCAGTGCAGCTCTGACTAAATCTCAGCGCGCTGTGTCGCCCCTTCCCAGCATCTCTAAATCTCAGCGCTGTGTGTTGCCCCTTCACAACAGCTGGAACTCTCACCACTCTCTGTTTCCCCTTCACAGCAGCTCTAACTCTCACCAATGTCTGTTTCCGCTTCACAGCAGCCCTGACTCTCTACGCTCTCTGTTGCCCCTTCACAGCGGCTTTAACTCTAAGCGCTCTCAGTTGCCCCTTCACAGCAGCTCTAACTCTCAGAGCGCTCTGTTGCCCCTTCAGAGGAGCTCTGACTACATTTCAGCGCTCTCTGTTGACCATTCATAGCAGCTATAACTCTCAGCGCTCTGTTGCCCCTTCAGAGCAGCTCTGACTAGATCTCAGCGCTTCTGTTTGCTCTCCAAAGCAGCTTGAACTCTCAGTGCTCTCTATTGCCCCTTCACAGGAGCTCTGACTAACTCTCACCGCTCTGTTTGCTACTGGAGAGCAGCTCTAAATCTAAGCGCTCTCATTTACCCCTTCAATGCAGCTCTAACTCACAGCACTCTTTGTTGCCCCGTTAACGCAGCTCTAACTATCAGCGCTCTCTGTTTCCCCTCCACAGCAGCTCTATCTCTCACCACTCTGTTTCCGCTTCACAGCAGCCCTGACTCTCAACGCTCTGTGTTGCCCCTTCAACGCAGCTCTAACTCTCAGCGCTCGCTGTTGCCCCTTCAGTGCAGCTCTCACTAAATCTCAGCGCACTGTGTTGCCCCTTCACAGAAGCACTCTCAGCGCTCTCTGTTGCCCTTCAGAGCAGCTCTGACTAAATCTCAGCGCTCTCTGTTTCCCCTCCACAGCAGCTCAATCTCTCAGCGCTCTGTTTGCTTCTTCAGAGCAGCTCTAATTCTAAGCCCTCTCAGTTGCCCCTTCACAGCAGCTCTAAACCTCACCGAGGTTCACAGCAGCTCTAACTCTCAGCGCGCTCTGTTGCCCTTCAGAGCAGCTCTGACTAACTCTCCGTGCTTTCTGTTGACCCTTCAGATCAGTCTGACTAACTCTCAGCGCTCCCGGTTGCCCCTTCACAGCAGCTCTAACTCTCAGCGCCCTGTGTTGCCCCTTCAACGCAGCTCTAATGCTCACCACTCTTTACTGCCCCTTCACAACAGCAATAAATCAGCGCTCTCCGTTGCCCCTTCACAGCAGCTCTGACTCTCAGCAACCTGTGTTGCCACTTCAATGCAGTTCTAATTCTCAGCACTCTTTATTGCCCCTTCAGAGCAACTCTAACACTCAGAGCACTCTGTTGCCCTTCAGAGCAGCTCTGACTAAATCTCAGCGCACTGTTTCCCCAAGGCAGCTTTAACTCTCAGCGCTCTCTATTGCCCCTTCACAGGAGCTCTAACTCTCACCGCTCTGTTTGCTACTTGAGAGCAGCTCTAATTCTAAGCGCTCTCACTTGCCCCTTCACAGCAGCTGTAAACCTCAGCGAGCTCTGTTGCCCCTTCAACGCAGCTCTAACTCTCAGCGCTCGCTGTTGCCCCTTCAGTGCAGCTCTGACTAAATCTCAGCGCGCTGTGTTGCCCCTTCACAGAAGTTCTCTCAGCGCTCTCTGTTGCCCCTTCACAGCAGCTCTAACTCTCAGCGCGCTCTGTTGCCCTTCAGAGTAGCACTGACTAAATCTCAGCGCTTTCTGTTGCCCCTTCACAGCAGCTCTAACTCTCAGAGCGCTCTGTTGCCCCTCCAGAGGAGCTCTGACTAAATCTCAGCGCTCTCTGTTTCCCCTTCACAGCAGCTCTAACTCTCACCACTCTGTTTCCGCTTCACAGCAGCCCTGACTCTCAACGCTCTGTGTTGCCCCTTCAACGCAGCTCTAACGCTCAGCGCTCGCTGTTGCCCCTTCAGTGCAGCTCTCACTAAATCTCAGCGCACTGTGTTGCCCTTTCACAGGAGCATTGACTGACTCTCAAGCGCTCTGTGTTGCCCCTTCACAGCAGCTGTAACTCTAAGTGCTCTCAGTTGCCCCTTCTCAGCAGCTCTAACTTCCAGTGCTCTGTGTTGCCCCTTCACAGCAGCTCTAACTCTCGGCGCTCTCTATTGTCCCTTCACAGGAGCTCTGACTAACTCTCACCGCTCTGTTTGCTCCTTCAGAGCAGCTCTAATTCTAAGCGCTCTCAGTTGCCCGTTCACAGCAGCTGTAAACCTCATCGCTCTCTCTTGCCCCTTCAACGCAGCTCTAACGCTCAGCGCTCGCTGTTGCCTCTTCAGAGCAGCTCTGACTAAATCTCAGCGCTGTGTTGCCCCTTCAACGCAGCTCTAACTCTCAGCGCTCGCTGTTGCCCCTTCACACCAGCTCTATCTCTCGGCGCTCTGTGCTGCCCCTTCAACGCAGTTCTAACTCTCACCTCTCTCTCTTGCACAGTCACAGCAGCTCTAACTACCTCTCACCGCTATCTGATGCCCCTTCGCAGGAGCTCTAACTCTCAGCGCTATGTGTTGCCCCTTCTCAGCAACGCTAAATCTCACCACTCAGTGTTGCCTCTTCAACGCAGCTCTAATTCGCAGCGATCCCTGGTGCCCCTTCACAGGAGCGCTGACTGACTCTCAAGCGTTGTCTGCTGCCCCTACACAGCAGCTGTAACTCTAAGTGCACTCAGTTGCCCCTTCTCAGCAGCTCTAACTTCCAGTGCTCTGTGTTGCCCCTTCACAGCAGCTCTAACTTCCAGTGCTCTGTGTTGCCCCTTCACAGCAGCTCTAACTTCCAGTGCTCTGTGTTGCCCCTTCACAGCAGCTCTAACGCTGAGCTCTCTCAGTTGCCCCTTCAATGCAGCTCTAACTCACAGCGCTCTGTGTTGCCCCTTCAACGCAGCTGTAACTCTCACGGATCTCTGTTGCCCTTTCACAGCAGCTCTAACTCTAAGAGCTCTCAGTTGCCCCTTCAATGCAGCTCTATAACTCACAGCACTCTCTGTTCCCACTTTAACGCAGCTCTAACTCTCACCGCTCTCTGTTGCCCCTTCAGTGCAGCTCTGACTAAATCTCAGCGCGCTGTGTTGCCCCTTCACAGAAGCCCTCTCAGCACTCTCTGTTGCCCCTTCACAGCAGCTCTAACTCTCAGCGCGCTCTGTTGCCCTTCAGAGTAGCACTGACTAAATCTCAGCGCTTTCTGTTGCCCCTTCACAGCAGCTCTAACTCTCAGAGCGCTCTGTTGCCCCTCCAGAGGAGCTCTGACTAAATCTCAGCGCTCTCTGTTGCCCATTCATAGCAGCTCTAACTCTCAGCGCTCTGTTGCCCCTTCATAGCAGCTCTGACTGAATCTCAGCGCTCTCTGTGTCCTCTTCACACCAGCTCTATCTCTCAGCGCGCTGTGTTGCCCCTTCACAGAAACTCTCTCAGCACGCTCTGTTGCCCCTTCACAGCAGCTCTAAATCTCAGCGCGCTCGGTTGCCCTTCAGAGTAGCACTGACTAAATCTCAGCGCTTTCTGTGGCCCCTTCACAGCAGCTCTAACTCTCAGAGCGCTCTGTTGCCCCTTCAGTGCAGCTCTGACTAAATCTCAGCGCGCTGTGTCGCCCCTTCCCAGCATCTCTAAATCTCAGCGCTGTGTGTTGCCCCTTCACAACAGCTGGAACTCTCACCACTCTCTGTTTCCCCTTCACAGCAGCTCTAACTCTCACCAATGTCTGTTTCCGCTTCACAGCAGCCCTGACTCTCTACGCTCTCTGTTGCCCCTTCACAGCGGCTTTAACTCTAAGCGCTCTCAGTTGCCCCTTCACAGCAGCTCTAACTCTCAGAGCGCTCTGTTGCCCCTTCAGAGGAGCTCTGACTACATTTCAGCGCTCTCTGTTGACCATTCATAGCAGCTATAACTCTCAGCGCTCTGTTGCCCCTTCAGAGCAGCTCTGACTAGATCTCAGCGCTTCTGTTTGCTCTCCAAAGCAGCTTGAACTCTCAGTGCTCTCTATTGCCCCTTCACAGGAGCTCTGACTAACTCTCACCGCTCTGTTTGCTACTGGAGAGCAGCTCTAAATCTAAGCGCTCTCATTTACCCCTTCAATGCAGCTCTAACTCACAGCACTCTTTGTTGCCCCGTTAACGCAGCTCTAACTATCAGCGCTCTCTGTTTCCCCTCCACAGCAGCTCTATCTCTCAGCACTCTGTTTGCTTCTTCAGAGCAGCTCTAATTCTAAGCGCTCTCAGTTGCCCCTTCACAGCAGCTCTGAACCTCAGCGAGCGCTGCTGCCCCTTCACAGCAGCTCTAACTCTCAGCGCTGTGTGTTGCCCCTTCACAACAGCTCGAACTCTCTCCACTCTCTGTTTCCCCTTCACAGCAGCTCTATCTCTCACCACTCTGTTTCCGCTTCACAGCAGCCCTGACTCTCAACGCTCTGTGTTGCCCCTTCAACGCAGCTCTAACTCTCAGCGCTCGCTGTTGCCCCTTCAGTGCAGCTCTCACTAAATCTCAGCGCACTGTGTTGCCCCTTCACAGAAGCACTCTCAGCGCTCTCTGTTGCCCTTCAGAGCAGCTCTGACTAAATCTCAGCGCTCTCTGTTTCCCCTCCACAGCAGCTCAATCTCTCAGCGCTCTGTTTGCTTCTTCAGAGCAGCTCTAATTCTAAGCCCTCTCAGTTGCCCCTTCACAGCAGCTCTAAACCTCACCGAGGTTCACAGCAGCTCTAACTCTCAGCGCGCTCTGTTGCCCTTCAGAGCAGCTCTGACTAACTCTCCGTGCTTTCTGTTGACCCTTCAGATCAGTCTGACTAACTCTCAGCGCTCCCGGTTGCCCCTTCACAGCAGCTCTAACTCTCAGCGCCCTGTGTTGCCCCTTCAACGCAGCTCTAATGCTCACCACTCTTTACTGCCCCTTCACAACAGCAATAAATCAGCGCTCTCCGTTGCCCCTTCACAGCAGCTCTGACTCTCAGCAACCTGTGTTGCCACTTCAATGCAGTTCTAATTCTCAGCACTCTTTATTGCCCCTTCAGAGCAACTCTAACACTCAGAGCACTCTGTTGCCCTTCAGAGCAGCTCTGACTAAATCTCAGCGCACTGTTTCCCCAAGGCAGCTTTAACTCTCAGCGCTCTCTATTGCCCCTTCACAGGAGCTCTAACTCTCACCGCTCTGTTTGCTACTTGAGAGCAGCTCTAATTCTAAGCGCTCTCACTTGCCCCTTCACAGCAGCTGTAAACCTCAGCGAGCTCTGTTGCCCCTTCAACGCAGCTCTAACTCTCAGCGCTCGCTGTTGCCCCTTCAGTGCAGCTCTGACTAAATCTCAGCGCGCTGTGTTGCCCCTTCACAGAAGTTCTCTCAGCGCTCTCTGTTGCCCCTTCACAGCAGCTCTAACTCTCAGCGCGCTCTGTTGCCCTTCAGAGTAGCACTGACTAAATCTCAGCGCTTTCTGTTGCCCCTTCACAGCAGCTCTAACTCTCAGAGCGCTCTGTTGCCCCTCCAGAGGAGCTCTGACTAAATCTCAGCGCTCTCTGTTTCCCCTTCACAGCAGCTCTAACTCTCACCACTCTGTTTCCGCTTCACAGCAGCCCTGACTCTCAACGCTCTGTGTTGCCCCTTCAACGCAGCTCTAACGCTCAGCGCTCGCTGTTGCCCCTTCAGTGCAGCTCTCACTAAATCTCAGCGCACTGTGTTGCCCTTTCACAGGAGCATTGACTGACTCTCAAGCGCTCTGTGTTGCCCCTTCACAGCAGCTGTAACTCTAAGTGCTCTCAGTTGCCCCTTCTCAGCAGCTCTAACTTCCAGTGCTCTGTGTTGCCCCTTCACAGCAGCTCTAACTCTCGGCGCTCTCTATTGTCCCTTCACAGGAGCTCTGACTAACTCTCACCGCTCTGTTTGCTCCTTCAGAGCAGCTCTAATTCTAAGCGCTCTCAGTTGCCCGTTCACAGCAGCTGTAAACCTCATCGCTCTCTCTTGCCCCTTCAACGCAGCTCTAACGCTCAGCGCTCGCTGTTGCCTCTTCAGAGCAGCTCTGACTAAATCTCAGCGCTGTGTTGCCCCTTCAACGCAGCTCTAACTCTCAGCGCTCGCTGTTGCCCCTTCACACCAGCTCTATCTCTCGGCGCTCTGTGCTGCCCCTTCAACGCAGTTCTAACTCTCACCTCTCTCTCTTGCACAGTCACAGCAGCTCTAACTACCTCTCACCGCTATCTGATGCCCCTTCGCAGGAGCTCTAACTCTCAGCGCTATGTGTTGCCCCTTCTCAGCAACGCTAAATCTCACCACTCAGTGTTGCCTCTTCAACGCAGCTCTAATTCGCAGCGATCCCTGGTGCCCCTTCACAGGAGCGCTGACTGACTCTCAAGCGTTGTCTGCTGCCCCTACACAGCAGCTGTAACTCTAAGTGCACTCAGTTGCCCCTTCTCAGCAGCTCTAACTTCCAGTGCTCTGTGTTGCCCCTTCACAGCAGCTCTAACTTCCAGTGCTCTGTGTTGCCCCTTCACAGCAGCTCTAACTTCCAGTGCTCTGTGTTGCCCCTTCACAGCAGCTCTAACGCTGAGCTCTCTCAGTTGCCCCTTCAATGCAGCTCTAACTCACAGCGCTCTGTGTTGCCCCTTCAACGCAGCTGTAACTCTCACGGATCTCTGTTGCCCTTTCACAGCAGCTCTAACTCTAAGAGCTCTCATTTGCCCCTTCAATGCAGCTCTAACGCACAGCACTCTGGGTTGCCCCTTCAGTGCAGCTCTGACTAAATCTCAGCGCTCTGTGTTGCCCCTTCACAGAAGCTTTCTCAGCGCTCTGTGTAGCCCCTACACAGCAGCTCTAAATCTCACCGCTGTGTGTTGCCCCTTCACAACAGCTCTAACTCTCCCCACTCTGTTTCTGCTTCACAGCAGCCCTCACTCTCAACGCTCTGGGTTGCCCATCAACACAGCTGTAACTCGGCGCTCACTGTTGCCCATTCATAGTAGCTATAACTCTCAGCGCTCTGTTGACCCTTCATTGTAGCTCTGACTAAATCTCAGCGCTCTCTGTTGCCCCTTCACACGAGCTCTATCTCTCAGCACACCGCGTTGCCCCTTCAACGCAGCTCTAACTCTCAGAGCTCTCTCTGTTTCCCCTTCACAGCAGCTCTAACTCTAAGCGCTCTCAGTTGCCCCTTCAATGCAGCTCTATAACTCACAGCACTCTCTGTTCCCACTTTAACGCAGCTCTAACTCTCACCGCTCTCTGTTGCCCCTTCAGTGCAGCTCTGACTAAATCTCAGCGCCCTGTGTTGCCCCTTCACAGAAGCCCTCTCAGCACTCTCTGTTGCCCCTTCACAGCAGCTCTAACTCTCAGCGCGCTCTGTTGCCCTTCAGAGTAGCACTGACTAAATCTCAGCGCTTTCTGTTGCCCCTTCACAGCAGCTCTAACTCTCAGAGCGCTCTGTTGCCCCTCCAGAGGAGCTCTGACTAAATCTCAGCGCTCTCTGTTGCCCATTCATAGCAGCTCTAACTCTCAGCGCTCTGTTGCCCCTTCATAGCAGCTCTGACTGAATCTCAGCGCTCTCTGTGTCCTCTTCACACCAGCTCTATCTCTCAGCGCGCTGTGTTGCCCCTTCACAGAAACTCTCTCAGCACGCTCTGTTGCCCCTTCACAGCAGCTCTAAATCTCAGCGCGCTCGGTTGCCCTTCAGAGTAGCACTGACTAAATCTCAGCGCTTTCTGTGGCCCCTTCACAGCAGCTCTAACTCTCAGAGCGCTCTGTTGCCCCTTCAGTGCAGCTCTGACTAAATCTCAGCGCGCTGTGTCGCCCCTTCCCAGCATCTCTAAATCTCAGCGCTGTGTGTTGCCCCTTCACAACAGCTGGAACTCTCACCACTCTCTGTTTCCCCTTCACAGCAGCTCTAACTCTCACCAATGTCTGTTTCCGCTTCACAGCAGCCCTGACTCTCTACGCTCTCTGTTGCCCCTTCACAGCGGCTTTAACTCTAAGCGCTCTCAGTTGCCCCTTCACAGCAGCTCTAACTCTCAGAGCGCTCTGTTGCCCCTTCAGAGGAGCTCTGACTACATTTCAGCGCTCTCTGTTGACCATTCATAGCAGCTATAACTCTCAGCGCTCTGTTGCCCCTTCAGAGCAGCTCTGACTAGATCTCAGCGCTTCTGTTTGCTCTCCAAAGCAGCTTGAACTCTCAGTGCTCTCTATTGCCCCTTCACAGGAGCTCTGACTAACTCTCACCGCTCTGTTTGCTACTGGAGAGCAGCTCTAAATCTAAGCGCTCTCATTTACCCCTTCAATGCAGCTCTAACTCACAGCACTCTTTGTTGCCCCGTTAACGCAGCTCTAACTATCAGCGCTCTCTGTTTCCCCTCCACAGCAGCTCTATCTCTCAGCACTCTGTTTGCTTCTTCAGAGCAGCTCTAATTCTAAGCGCTCTCAGTTGCCCCTTCACAGCAGCTCTGAACCTCAGCGAGCGCTGCTGCCCCTTCACAGCAGCTCTAACTCTCAGCGCTGTGTGTTGCCCCTTCACAACAGCTCGAACTCTCTCCACTCTCTGTTTCCCCTTCACAGCAGCTCTATCTCTCACCACTCTGTTTCCGCTTCACAGCAGCCCTGACTCTCAACGCTCTGTGTTGCCCCTTCAACGCAGCTCTAACTCTCAGCGCTCGCTGTTGCCCCTTCAGTGCAGCTCTCACTAAATCTCAGCGCACTGTGTTGCCCCTTCACAGAAGCACTCTCAGCGCTCTGTTGCCCTTCAGAGCAGCTCTGACTAAATCTCAGCGCTCTCTGTTTCCCCTCCACAGCAGCTCAATCTCTCAGCGCTCTGTTTGCTTCTTCAGAGCAGCTCTAATTCTAAGCCCTCTCAGTTGCCCCTTCACAGCAGCTCTAAACCTCACCGAGGTTCACAGCAGCTCTAACTCTCAGCGCGCTCTGTTGCCCTTCAGAGCAGCTCTGACTAACTCTCCGTGCTTTCTGTTGACCCTTCAGATCAGTCTGACTAACTCTCAGCGCTCCCGGTTGCCCCTTCACAGCAGCTCTAACTCTCAGCGCCCTGTGTTGCCCCTTCAACGCAGCTCTAATGCTCACCACTCTTTACTGCCCCTTCACAACAGCAATAAATCAGCGCTCTCCGTTGCCCCTTCACAGCAGCTCTGACTCTCAGCAACCTGTGTTGCCACTTCAATGCAGTTCTAATTCTCAGCACTCTTTATTGCCCCTTCAGAGCAACTCTAACACTCAGAGCACTCTGTTGCCCTTCAGAGCAGCTCTGACTAAATCTCAGCGCACTGTTTCCCCAAGGCAGCTTTAACTCTCAGCGCTCTCTATTGCCCCTTCACAGGAGCTCTAACTCTCACCGCTCTGTTTGCTACTTGAGAGCAGCTCTAATTCTAAGCGCTCTCACTTGCCCCTTCACAGCAGCTGTAAACCTCAGCGAGCTCTGTTGCCCCTTCAACGCAGCTCTAACTCTCAGCGCTCGCTGTTGCCCCTTCAGTGCAGCTCTGACTAAATCTCAGCGCGCTGTGTTGCCCCTTCACAGAAGTTCTCTCAGCGCTCTCTGTTGCCCCTTCACAGCAGCTCTAACTCTCAGCGCGCTCTGTTGCCCTTCAGAGTAGCACTGACTAAATCTCAGCGCTTTCTGTTGCCCCTTCACAGCAGCTCTAACTCTCAGAGCGCTCTGTTGCCCCTCCAGAGGAGCTCTGACTAAATCTCAGCGCTCTCTGTTTCCCCTTCACAGCAGCTCTAACTCTCACCACTCTGTTTCCGCTTCACAGCAGCCCTGACTCTCAACGCTCTGTGTTGCCCCTTCAACGCAGCTCTAACGCTCAGCGCTCGCTGTTGCCCCTTCAGTGCAGCTCTCACTAAATCTCAGCGCACTGTGTTGCCCTTTCACAGGAGCATTGACTGACTCTCAAGCGCTCTGTGTTGCCCCTTCACAGCAGCTGTAACTCTAAGTGCTCTCAGTTGCCCCTTCTCAGCAGCTCTAACTTCCAGTGCTCTGTGTTGCCCCTTCACAGCAGCTCTAACTCTCGGCGCTCTCTATTGTCCCTTCACAGGAGCTCTGACTAACTCTCACCGCTCTGTTTGCTCCTTCAGAGCAGCTCTAATTCTAAGCGCTCTCAGTTGCCCGTTCACAGCAGCTGTAAACCTCATCGCTCTCTCTTGCCCCTTCAACGCAGCTCTAACGCTCAGCGCTCGCTGTTGCCTCTTCAGAGCAGCTCTGACTAAATCTCAGCGCTGTGTTGCCCCTTCAACGCAGCTCTAACTCTCAGCGCTCGCTGTTGCCCCTTCACAGCAGCTCTATCTCTCGGCGCTCTGTGCTGCCCCTTCAACGCAGTTCTAACTCTCACCTCTCTCTCTTGCACAGTCACAGCAGCTCTAACTACCTCTCACCGCTATCTGATGCCCCTTCGCAGGAGCTCTAACTCTCAGCGCTATGTGTTGCCCCTTCTCAGCAACGCTAAATCTCACCACTCCGTGTTGCCTCTTCAACGCAGCTCTAATTCGCAGCGATCCCTGGTGCCCCTTCACAGGAGCGCTGACTGACTCTCAAGCGTTGTCTGCTGCCCCTACACAGCAGCTGTAACTCTAAGTGCACTCAGTTGCCCCTTCTCAGCAGCTCTAACTTCCAGTGCTCTGTGTTGCCCCTTCACAGCAGCTCTAACTTCCAGTGCTCTGTGTTGCCCCTTCACAGCAGCTCTAACGCTGAGCTCTCTCAGTTGCCCCTTCAATGCAGCTCTAACTCACAGCGCTCTGTGTTGCCCCTTCAACGCAGCTGTAACTCTCACGGATCTCTGTTGCCCTTTCACAGCAGCTCTAACTCTAAGAGCTCTCATTTGCCCCTTCAATGCAGCTCTAACGCACAGCACTCTGGGTTGCCCCTTCAGTGCAGCTCTGACTAAATCTCAGCGCTCTGTGTTGCCCCTTCACAGAAGCTTTCTCAGTGCTCTGTGTAGCCCCTACACAGCAGCTCTAAATCTCACCGCTGTGTGTTGCCCCTTCACAACAGCTCTAACTCTCCCCACTCTGTTTCTGCTTCACAGCAGCCCTCACTCTCAACGCTCTGGGTTGCCCATCAACACAGCTGTAACTCGGCGCTCACTGTTGCCCATTCATAGTAGCTATAACTCTCAGCGCTCTGTTGACCCTTCATTGTAGCTCTGACTAAATCTCAGCGCTCTCTGTTGCCCCTTCACACGAGCTCTATCTCTCAGCACACCGCGTTGCCCCTTCAACGCAGCTCTAACTCAGAGCTCTCTCTGTTTCCCCTTCACAGCAGCTCTAACTCTAAGCGCTCTCAGTTGCCCCTTCAATGCAGCTCTATAACTCACAGCACTCTCTGTTCCCACTTTAACGCAGCTCTAACTCTCACCGCTCTCTGTTGCCCCTTCAGTGCAGCTCTGACTAAATCTCAGCGCGCTGTGTTGCCCCTTCACAGAAGCCCTCTCAGCACTCTCTGTTGCCCCTTCACAGCAGCTCTAACTCTCAGCGCGCTCTGTTGCCCTTCAGAGTAGCACTGACTAAATCTCAGCGCTTTCTGTTGCCCCTTCACAGCAGCTCTAACTCTCAGAGCGCTCTGTTGCCCCTCCAGAGGAGCTCTGACTAAATCTCAGCGCTCTCTGTTGCCCATTCATAGCAGCTCTAACTCTCAGCGCTCTGTTGCCCCTTCATAGCAGCTCTGACTGAATCTCAGCGCTCTCTGTGTCCTCTTCACACCAGCTCTATCTCTCAGCGCGCTGTGTTGCCCCTTCACAGAAACTCTCTCAGCACGCTCTGTTGCCCCTTCACAGCAGCTCTAAATCTCAGCGCGCTCGGTTGCCCTTCAGAGTAGCACTGACTAAATCTCAGCGCTTTCTGTGGCCCCTTCACAGCAGCTCTAACTCTCAGAGCGCTCTGTTGCCCCTTCAGTGCAGCTCTGACTAAATCTCAGCGCGCTGTGTCGCCCCTTCCCAGCATCTCTAAATCTCAGCGCTGTGTGTTGCCCCTTCACAACAGCTGGAACTCTCACCACTCTCTGTTTCCCCTTCACAGCAGCTCTAACTCTCACCAATGTCTGTTTCCGCTTCACAGCAGCCCTGACTCTCTACGCTCTCTGTTGCCCCTTCACAGCGGCTTTAACTCTAAGTGCTCTCAGTTGCCCCTTCACAGCAGCTCTGACTAACTCTCACCGCTCTGTTTGCTACTGGAGAGCAGCTCTAAATCTAAGCGCTCTCATTTACCCCTTCAATGCAGCTCTAACTCACAGCACTCTTTGTTGCCCCGTTAACGCAGCTCTAACTATCAGCGCTCTCTGTTTCCCCTCCACAGCAGCTCTATCTCTCACCACTCTGTTTCCGCTTCACAGCAGCCCTGACTCTCAACGCTCTGTGTTGCCCCTTCAACGCAGCTCTAACTCTCAGCGCTCGCTGTTGCCCCTTCAGTGCAGCTCTCACTAAATCTCAGCGCACTGTGTTGCCCCTTCACAGAAGCACTCTCAGCGCTCTCTGTTGCCCTTCAGAGCAGCTCTGACTAAATCTCAGCGCTCTCTGTTTCCCCTCCACAGCAGCTCAATCTCTCAGCGCTCTGTTTGCTTCTTCAGAGCAGCTCTAATTCTAAGCCCTCTCAGTTGCCCCTTCACAGCAGCTCTAAACCTCACCGAGGTTCACAGCAGCTCTAACTCTCAGCGCGCTCTGTTGCCCTTCAGAGCGGCTCTGACTAACTCTCCGTGCTTTCTGTTGACCCTTCAGATCAGTCTGACTAACTCTCAGCGCTCCTGGTTGCCCCTTCACAGCAGCTCTAACTCTCAGCGCCCTGTGTTGCCCCTTCAACGCAGCTCTAATGCTCACCACTCTTTACTGCCCCTTCACAACAGCAATAAATCAGCGCTCTCCGTTGCCCCTTCACAGCAGCTCTGACTCTCAGCAACCTGTGTTGCCACTTCAATGCAGTTCTAATTCTCAGCACTCTTTATTGCCCCTTCAGAGCAACTCTAACACTCAGAGCACTCTGTTGCCCTTCAGAGCAGCTCTGACTAAATCTCAGCGCACTGTTTCCCCAAGGCAGCTTTAACTCTCAGCGCTCTCTATTGCCCCTTCACAGGAGCTCTAACTCTCACCGCTCTGTTTGCTACTTGAGAGCAGCTCTAATTCTAAGCGCTCTCACTTGCCCCTTCACAGCAGCTGTAAACCTCAGCGAGCTCTGTTGCCCCTTCAACGCAGCTCTAACTCTCAGCGCTCGCTGTTGCCCCTTCAGTGCAGCTCTGACTAAATCTCAGCGCGCTGTGTTGCCCCTTCACAGAAGTTCTCTCAGCGCTCTCTGTTGCCCCTTCACAGCAGCTCTAACTCTCAGCGCGCTCTGTTGCCCTTCAGAGTAGCACTGACTAAATCTCAGCGCTTTCTGTTGCCCCTTCACAGCAGCTCTAACTCTCAGAGCGCTCTGTTGCCCCTCCAGAGGAGCTCTGACTAAATCTCAGCGCTCTCTGTTTCCCCTTCACAGCAGCTCTAACTCTCACCACTCTGTTTCCGCTTCACAGCAGCCCTGACTCTCAACGCTCTGTGTTGCCCCTTCAACGCAGCTCTAACGCTCAGCGCTCGCTGTTGCCCCTTCAGTGCAGCTCTCACTAAATCTCAGCGCACTGTGTTGCCCTTTCACAGGAGCATTGACTGACTCTCAAGCGCTCTGTGTTGCCCCTTCACAGCAGCTGTAACTCTAAGTGCTCTCAGTTGCCCCTTCTCAGCAGCTCTAACTTCCAGTGCTCTGTGTTGCCCCTTCACAGCAGCTCTAACTCTCGGCGCTCTCTATTGTCCCTTCACAGGAGCTCTGACTAACTCTCACCGCTCTGTTTGCTCCTTCAGAGCAGCTCTAATTCTAAGCGCTCTCAGTTGCCCGTTCACAGCAGCTGTAAACCTCATCGCTCTCTCTTGCCCCTTCAACGCAGCTCTAACGCTCAGCGCTCGCTGTTGCCTCTTCAGAGCAGCTCTGACTAAATCTCAGCGCTGTGTTGCCCCTTCAACGCAGCTCTAACTCTCAGCGCTCGCTGTTGCCCCTTCACACCAGCTCTATCTCTCGGCGCTCTGTGCTGCCCCTTCAACGCAGTTCTAACTCTCACCTCTCTCTCTTGCACAGTCACAGCAGCTCTAACTACCTCTCACCGCTATCTGATGCCCCTTCGCAGGAGCTCTAACTCTCAGCGCTATGTGTTGCCCCTTCTCAGCAACGCTAAATCTCACCACTCCGTGTTGCCTCTTCAACGCAGCTCTAATTCGCAGCGATCCCTGGTGCCCCTTCACAGGAGCGCTGACTGACTCTCAAGCGTTGTCTGCTGCCCCTACACAGCAGCTGTAACTCTAAGTGCACTCAGTTGCCCCTTCTCAGCAGCTCTAACTTCCAGTGCTCTGTGTTGCCCCTTCACAGCAGCTCTAACTTCCAGTGCTCTGTGTTGCCCCTTCACAGCAGCTCTAACTTCCAGTGCTCTGTGTTGCCCCTTCACAGCAGCTCTAACGCTGAGCTCTCTCAGTTGCCCCTTCAATGCAGCTCTAACTCACAGCGCTCTGTGTTGCCCCTTCAACGCAGCTGTAACTCTCACGGATCTCTGTTGCCCTTTCACAGCAGCTCTAACTCTAAGAGCTCTCATTTGCCCCTTCAATGCAGCTCTAACGCACAGCACTCTGGGTTGCCCCTTCAGTGCAGCTCTGACTAAATCTCAGCGCTCTGTGTTGCCCCTTCACAGAAGCTTTCTCAGCGCTCTGTGTAGCCCCTACACAGCAGCTCTAAATCTCACCGCTGTGTGTTGCCCCTTCACAACAGCTCTAACTCTCCCCACTCTGTTTCTGCTTCACAGCAGCCCTCACTCTCAACGCTCTGGGTTGCCCATCAACACAGCTGTAACTCGGCGCTCACTGTTGCCCATTCATAGTAGCTATAACTCTCAGCGCTCTGTTGACCCTTCATTGTAGCTCTGACTAAATCTCAGCGCTCTCTGTTGCCCCTTCACACGAGCTCTATCTCTCAGCACACCGCGTTGCCCCTTCAACGCAGCTCTAACTCTCAGAGCTCTCTCTGTTTCCCCTTCACAGCAGCTCTAACTCTAAGCGCTCTCAGTTGCCCCTTCAATGCAGCTCTATAACTCACAGCACTCTCTGTTCCCACTTTAACGCAGCTCTAACTCTCACCGCTCTCTGTTGCCCCTTCAGTGCAGCTCTGACTAAATCTCAGCGCGCTGTGTTGCCCCTTCACAGAAGCCCTCTCAGCACTCTCTGTTGCCCCTTCACAGCAGCTCTAACTCTCAGCGCGCTCTGTTGCCCTTCAGAGTAGCACTGACTAAATCTCAGCGCTTTCTGTTGCCCCTTCACAGCAGCTCTAACTCTCAGAGCGCTCTGTTGCCCCTCCAGAGGAGCTCTGACTAAATCTCAGCGCTCTCTGTTGCCCATTCATAGCAGCTCTAACTGTCAGCGCTCTGTTGCCCCTTCATAGCAGCTCTGACTGAATCTCAGCGCTCTCTGTGTCCTCTTCACACCAGCTCTATCTCTCAGCGCGCTGTGTTGCCCCTTCACAGAAACTCTCTCAGCACGCTCTGTTGCCCCTTCACAGCAGCTCTAAATCTCAGCGCGCTCGGTTGCCCTTCAGAGTAGCACTGACTAAATCTCAGCGCTTTCTGTGGCCCCTTCACAGCAGCTCTAACTCTCAGAGCGCTCTGTTGCCCCTTCAGTGCAGCTCTGACTAAATCTCAGCGCGCTGTGTCGCCCCTTCCCAGCATCTCTAAATCTCAGCGCTGTGTGTTGCCCCTTCACAACAGCTGGAACTCTCACCACTCTCTGTTTCCCCTTCACAGCAGCTCTAACTCTCACCAATGTCTGTTTCCGCTTCACAGCAGCCCTGACTCTCTACGCTCTCTGTTGCCCCTTCACAGCGGCTTTAACTCTAAGCGCTCTCAGTTGCCCCTTCACAGCAGCTCTAACTCTCAGAGCGCTCTGTTGCCCCTTCAGAGGAGCTCTGACTACATTTCAGCGCTCTCTGTTGACCATTCATAGCAGCTATAACTCTCAGCGCTCTGTTGCCCCTTCAGAGCAGCTCTGACTAGATCTCAGCGCTTCTGTTTGCTCTCCAAAGCAGCTTGAACTCTCAGTGCTCTCTATTGCCCCTTCACAGGAGCTCTGACTAACTCTCACCGCTCTGTTTGCTACTGGAGAGCAGCTCTAAATCTAAGCGCTCTCATTTACCCCTTCAATGCAGCTCTAACTCACAGCACTCTTTGTTGCCCCGTTAACGCAGCTCTAACTATCAGCGCTCTCTGTTTCCCCTCCACAGCAGCTCTATCTCTCAGCACTCTGTTTGCTTCTTCAGAGCAGCTCTAATTCTAAGCGCTCTCAGTTGCCCCTTCACAGCAGCTCTGAACCTCAGCGAGCGCTGCTGCCCCTTCACAGCAGCTCTAACTCTCAGCGCTGTGTGTTGCCCCTTCACAACAGCTCGAACTCTCTCCACTCTCTGTTTCCCCTTCACAGCAGCTCTATCTCTCACCACTCTGTTTCCGCTTCACAGCAGCCCTGACTCTCAACGCTCTGTGTTGCCCCTTCAACGCAGCTCTAACTCTCAAAGCGCTCTGTTGCCCCTTCAGAGGAGCTCTGACTAAATCTCAGCGCTCTCTGTTGCCCATTCATAGCAGATATAACTCTCAGCCCTGACTGTTGCCCCTTTAGAGCAGCTCTGAATAAATCTCAGCGCTCTCTGTTGCCCCTTCACACCAGCTCTATCTCCCAGCGCTCTGTGCTGCCCCTTCAACGCAGTTCTAACTCTCACCTCTCTCTCTTGCACAGTCACAGCAGCTCTAACTACCTCTCACCGCTAACAGTTGCCCCTTCTCAGCAGCTCTAACTTCCAGTGCTCTGTGTTGCCCCTTCACAGCAGCTCTAACTTCCAGTGCTCTGTGTTGCCCCTTCACAGCAGCTCTAACGCTGAGCTCTCTCAGTTGCCCCTTCAATGCAGCTCTAACTCACAGCGCTCTGTGTTGCCCCTTCAACGCAGCTGTAACTCTCACGGATCTCTGTTGCCCTTTCACAGCAGCTCTAACTCTAAGAGCTCTCATTTGCCCCTTCAATGCAGCTCTAACGCACAGCACTCTAGGTTGCCCCTTCAGTGCAGCTCTGACTAAATCTCAGCGCTCTGTGTTTCCCCTTCACAGAAGCTTTCTCAGCGCTCTGTGTAGCCCCTACACAGCAGCTCTAAATCTCACCGCTGTGTGTTGCCCCTTCACAACAGCTCTAACTCTCCCCACTCTGTTTCTGCTTCACAGCAGCCCTCACTCTCAACGCTCTGGGTTGCCCATCAACACAGCTGTAACTCGGCGCTCACTGTTGCCCATTCATAGTAGCTATAACTCTCAGCGCTCTGTTGACCCTTCATTGTAGCTCTGACTAAATCTCAGCGCTCTCTGTTGCCCCTTCACACGAGCTCTATCTCTCAGCACACCGCGTTGCCCCTTCAACGCAGCTCTAACTCTCAGAGCTCTCTCTGTTTCCCCTTCACAGCAGCTCTAACTCTAAGCGCTCTCAGTTGCCCCTTCAATGCAGCTCTATAACTCACAGCACTCTCTGTTCCCACTTTAACGCAGCTCTAACTCTCACCGCTCTCTGTTGCCCCTTCAGTGCAGCTCTGACTAAATCTCAGCGCCCTGTGTTGCCCCTTCACAGAAGCCCTCTCAGCACTCTCTGTTGCCCCTTCACAGCAGCTCTAACTCTCAGCGCGCTCTGTTGCCCTTCAGAGTAGCACTGACTAAATCTCAGCGCTTTCTGTTGCCCCTTCACAGCAGCTCTAACTCTCAGAGCGCTCTGTTGCCCCTCCAGAGGAGCTCTGACTAAATCTCAGCGCTCTCTGTTGCCCATTCATAGCAGCTCTAACTCTCAGCGCTCTGTTGCCCCTTCATAGCAGCTCTGACTGAATCTCAGCGCTCTCTGTGTCCTCTTCACACCAGCTCTATCTCTCAGCGCGCTGTGTTGCCCCTTCACAGAAACTCTCTCAGCACGCTCTGTTGCCCCTTCACAGCAGCTCTAAATCTCAGCGCGCTCGGTTGCCCTTCAGAGTAGCACTGACTAAATCTCAGCGCTTTCTGTGGCCCCTTCACAGCAGCTCTAACTCTCAGAGCGCTCTGTTGCCCCTTCAGTGCAGCTCTGACTAAATCTCAGCGCGCTGTGTCGCCCCTTCCCAGCATCTCTAAATCTCAGCGCTGTGTGTTGCCCCTTCACAACAGCTGGAACTCTCACCACTCTCTGTTTCCCCTTCACAGCAGCTCTAACTCTCACCAATGTCTGTTTCCGCTTCACAGCAGCCCTGACTCTCTACGCTCTCTGTTGCCCCTTCACAGCGGCTTTAACTCTAAGCGCTCTCAGTTGCCCCTTCACAGCAGCTCTAACTCTCAGAGCGCTCTGTTGCCCCTTCAGAGGAGCTCTGACTACATTTCAGCGCTCTCTGTTGACCATTCATAGCAGCTATAACTCTCAGCGCTCTGTTGCCCCTTCAGAGCAGCTCTGACTAGATCTCAGCGCTTCTGTTTGCTCTCCAAAGCAGCTTGAACTCTCAGTGCTCTCTATTGCCCCTTCACAGGAGCTCTGACTAACTCTCACCGCTCTGTTTGCTACTGGAGAGCAGCTCTAAATCTAAGCGCTCTCATTTACCCCTTCAATGCAGCTCTAACTCACAGCACTCTTTGTTGCCCCGTTAACGCAGCTCTAACTATCAGCGCTCTCTGTTTCCCCTCCACAGCAGCTCTATCTCTCAGCACTCTGTTTGCTTCTTCAGAGCAGCTCTAATTCTAAGCGCTCTCAGTTGCCCCTTCACAGCAGCTCTGAACCTCAGCGAGCGCTGCTGCCCCTTCACAGCAGCTCTAACTCTCAGCGCTGTGTGTTGCCCCTTCACAACAGCTCTAACTCTCTCCACTCTCTGT
Organism: Leucopleurus acutus; assembly: GCF_964270905.1. Classification (NCBI taxonomy): domain Eukaryota; kingdom Metazoa; phylum Chordata; class Mammalia; order Artiodactyla; family Delphinidae; genus Leucopleurus; species Leucopleurus acutus. The sequence goes on from NC_139156.1 coordinate 78,055,489, forward strand.
TTCCCCTTCACAGCAGCTCTATCTCTCACCACTCTGTTTCCGCTTCACAGCAGCCCTGACTCTCAACGCTCTGTGTTGCCCCTTCAACGCAGCTCTAACTCTCAGCGCTCGCTGTTGCCCCTTCAGTGCAGCTCTCACTAAATCTCAGCGCACTGTGTTGCCCCTTCACAGAAGCACTCTCAGCGCTCTCTGTTGCCCTTCAGAGCAGCTCTGACTAAATCTCAGCGCTCTCTGTTTCCCCTCCACAGCAGCTCAATCTCTCAGCGCTCTGTTTGCTTCTTCAGAGCAGCTCTAATTCTAAGCCCTCTCAGTTGCCCCTTCACAGCAGCTCTAAACCTCACCGAGGTTCACAGCAGCTCTAACTCTCAGCGCGCTCTGTTGCCCTTCAGAGCAGCTCTGACTAACTCTCCGTGCTTTCTGTTGACCCTTCAGATCAGTCTGACTAACTCTCAGCGCTCCCGGTTGCCCCTTCACAGCAGCTCTAACTCTCAGCGCCCTGTGTTGCCCCTTCAACGCAGCTCTAATGCTCACCACTCTTTACTGCCCCTTCACAACAGCAATAAATCAGCGCTCTCCGTTGCCCCTTCACAGCAGCTCTGACTCTCAGCAACCTGTGTTGCCACTTCAATGCAGTTCTAATTCTCAGCACTCTTTATTGCCCCTTCAGAGCAACTCTAACACTCAGAGCACTCTGTTGCCCTTCAGAGCAGCTCTGACTAAATCTCAGCGCACTGTTTCCCCAAGGCAGCTTTAACTCTCAGCGCTCTCTATTGCCCCTTCACAGGAGCTCTAACTCTCACCGCTCTGTTTGCTACTTGAGAGCAGCTCTAATTCTAAGCGCTCTCACTTGCCCCTTCACAGCAGCTGTAAACCTCAGCGAGCTCTGTTGCCCCTTCAACGCAGCTCTAACTCTCAGCGCTCGCTGTTGCCCCTTCAGTGCAGCTCTGACTAAATCTCAGCGCGCTGTGTTGCCCCTTCACAGAAGCTCTCTCAGCGCTCTCTGTTGCCCCTTCACAGCAGCTCTAACTCTCAGCGCGCTCTGTTGCCCTTCAGAGTAGCACTGACTAAATCTCAGCGCTTTCTGTTGCCCCTTCACAGCAGCTCTAACTCTCAGAGCGCTCTGTTGCCCCTCCAGAGGAGCTCTGACTAAATCTCAGCGCTCTCTGTTGCCCATTCATAGCAGCTCTAACTCTCAGCGCTCTGTTGCCCCTTCATAGCAGCTCTGACTGAATCTCAGCGCTCTCTGTGTCCTCTTCACACCAGCTCTATCTCTCAGCGCGCTGTGTTGCCCCTTCACAGAAACTCTCTCAGCACGCTGTTGCCCCTTCACAGCAGCTCTAAATCTCAGCGCGCTCGGTTGCCCTTCAGAGTAGCACTGACTAAATCTCAGCGCTTTCTGTGGCCCCTTCACAGCAGCTCTAACTCTCAGAGCGCTCTGTTGCCCCTTCAGTGCAGCTCTGACTAAATCTCAGCGCGCTGTGTCGCCCCTTCCCAGCATCTCTAAATCTCAGCGCTGTGTGTTGCCCCTTCACAACAGCTGGAACTCTCACCACTCTCTGTTTCCCCTTCACAGCAGCTCTAACTCTCACCAATGTCTGTTTCCGCTTCACAGCAGCCCTGACTCTCTACGCTCTCTGTTGCCCCTTCACAGCGGCTTTAACTCTAAGCGCTCTCAGTTGCCCCTTCACAGCAGCTCTAACTCTCAGAGCGCTCTGTTGCCCCTTCAGAGGAGCTCTGACTACATTTCAGCGCTCTCTGTTGACCATTCATAGCAGCTATAACTCTCAGCGCTCTGTTGCCCCTTCAGAGCAGCTCTGACTAGATCTCAGCGCTTCTGTTTGCTCTCCAAAGCAGCTTGAACTCTCAGTGCTCTCTATTGCCCCTTCACAGGAGCTCTGACTAACTCTCACCGCTCTGTTTGCTACTGGAGAGCAGCTCTAAATCTAAGCGCTCTCATTTACCCCTTCAATGCAGCTCTAACTCACAGCACTCTTTGTTGCCCCGTTAACGCAGCTCTAACTATCAGCGCTCTCTGTTTCCCCTCCACAGCAGCTCTATCTCTCAGCACTCTGTTTGCTTCTTCAGAGCAGCTCTAATTCTAAGCGCTCTCAGTTGCCCCTTCACAGCAGCTCTGAACCTCAGCGAGCGCTGCTGCCCCTTCACAGCAGCTCTAACTCTCAGCGCTGTGTGTTGCCCCTTCACAACAGCTCGAACTCTCTCCACTCTCTGTTTCCCCTTCACAGCAGCTCTATCTCTCACCACTCTGTTTCCGCTTCACAGCAGCCCTGACTCTCAACGCTCTGTGTTGCCCCTTCAACGCAGCTCTAACTCTCAAAGCGCTCTGTTGCCCCTTCAGAGGAGCTCTGACTAAATCTCAGCGCTCTCTGTTGCCCATTCATAGCAGATATAACTCTCAGCCCTGACTGTTGCCCCTTTAGAGCAGCTCTGAATAAATCTCAGCGCTCTCTGTTGCCCCTTCACACCAGCTCTATCTCCCAGCGCTCTGTGCTGCCCCTTCAACGCAGTTCTAACTCTCACCTCTCTCTCTTGCACAGTCACAGCAGCTCTAACTACCTCTCACCGCTAACAGTTGCCCCTTCTCAGCAGCTCTAACTTCCAGTGCTCTGTGTTGCCCCTTCACAGCAGCTCTAACTTCCAGTGCTCTGTGTTGCCCCTTCACAGCAGCTCTAACGCTGAGCTCTCTCAGTTGCCCCTTCAATGCAGCTCTAACTCACAGCGCTCTGTGTTGCCCCTTCAACGCAGCTGTAACTCTCACGGATCTCTGTTGCCCTTTCACAGCAGCTCTAACTCTAAGAGCTCTCATTTGCCCCTTCAATGCAGCTCTAACGCACAGCACTCTAGGTTGCCCCTTCAGTGCAGCTCTGACTAAATCTCAGCGCTCTGTGTTTCCCCTTCACAGAAGCTTTCTCAGCGCTCTGTGTAGCCCCTACACAGCAGCTCTAAATCTCACCGCTGTGTGTTGCCCCTTCACAACAGCTCTAACTCTCCCCACTCTGTTTCTGCTTCACAGCAGCCCTCACTCTCAACGCTCTGGGTTGCCCATCAACACAGCTGTAACTCGGCGCTCACTGTTGCCCATTCATAGTAGCTATAACTCTCAGCGCTCTGTTGACCCTTCATTGTAGCTCTGACTAAATCTCAGCGCTCTCTGTTGCCCCTTCACACGAGCTCTATCTCTCAGCACACCGCGTTGCCCCTTCAACGCAGCTCTAACTCTCAGAGCTCTCTCTGTTTCCCCTTCACAGCAGCTCTAACTCTAAGCGCTCTCAGTTGCCCCTTCAATGCAGCTCTATAACTCACAGCACTCTCTGTTCCCACTTTAACGCAGCTCTAACTCTCACCGCTCTCTGTTGCCCCTTCAGTGCAGCTCTGACTAAATCTCAGCGCCCTGTGTTGCCCCTTCACAGAAGCCCTCTCAGCACTCTCTGTTGCCCCTTCACAGCAGCTCTAACTCTCAGCGCGCTCTGTTGCCCTTCAGAGTAGCACTGACTAAATCTCAGCGCTTTCTGTTGCCCCTTCACAGCAGCTCTAACTCTCAGAGCGCTCTGTTGCCCCTCCAGAGGAGCTCTGACTAAATCTCAGCGCTCTCTGTTGCCCATTCATAGCAGCTCTAACTCTCAGCGCTCTGTTGCCCCTTCATAGCAGCTCTGACTGAATCTCAGCGCTCTCTGTGTCCTCTTCACACCAGCTCTATCTCTCAGCGCGCTGTGTTGCCCCTTCACAGAAACTCTCTCAGCACGCTCTGTCGCCCCTTCACAGCAGCTCTAAATCTCAGCGCGCTCGGTTGCCCTTCAGAGTAGCACTGACTAAATCTCAGCGCTTTCTGTGGCCCCTTCACAGCAGCTCTAACTCTCAGAGCGCTCTGTTGCCCCTTCAGTGCAGCTCTGACTAAATCTCAGCGCGCTGTGTCGCCCCTTCCCAGCATCTCTAAATCTCAGCGCTGTGTGTTGCCCCTTCACAACAGCTGGAACTCTCACCACTCTCTGTTTCCCCTTCACAGCAGCTCTAACTCTCACCAATGTCTGTTTCCGCTTCACAGCAGCCCTGACTCTCTACGCTCTCTGTTGCCCCTTCACAGCGGCTTTAACTCTAAGCGCTCTCAGTTGCCCCTTCACAGCAGCTCTAACTCTCAGAGCGCTCTGTTGCCCCTTCAGAGGAGCTCTGACTACATTTCAGCGCTCTCTGTTGACCATTCATAGCAGCTATAACTCTCAGCGCTCTGTTGCCCCTTCAGAGCAGCTCTGACTAGATCTCAGCGCTTCTGTTTGCTCTCCAAAGCAGCTTGAACTCTCAGTGCTCTCTATTGCCCCTTCACAGGAGCTCTGACTAACTCTCACCGCTCTGTTTGCTACTGGAGAGCAGCTCTAAATCTAAGCGCTCTCATTTACCCCTTCAATGCAGCTCTAACTCACAGCACTCTTTGTTGCCCCGTTAACGCAGCTCTAACTATCAGCGCTCTCTGTTTCCCCTCCACAGCAGCTCTATCTCTCAGCACTCTGTTTGCTTCTTCAGAGCAGCTCTAATTCTAAGCGCTCTCAGTTGCCCCTTCACAGCAGCTCTGAACCTCAGCGAGCGCTGCTGCCCCTTCACAGCAGCTCTAACTCTCAGCGCTGTGTGTTGCCCCTTCACAACAGCTCTAACTCTCTCCACTCTCTGTTTCCCCTTCACAGCAGCTCTATCTCTCACCACTCTGTTTCCGCTTCACAGCAGCCCTGACTCTCAACGCTCTGTGTTGCCCCTTCAACGCAGCTCTAACTCTCAGCGCTCGCTGTTGCCCCTTCAGTGCAGCTCTCACTAAATCTCAGCGCACTGTGTTGCCCCTTCACAGAAGCACTCTCAGCGCTCTCTGTTGCCCTTCAGAGCAGCTCTGACTAAATCTCAGCGCTCTCTGTTTCCCCTCCACAGCAGCTCAATCTCTCAGCGCTCTGTTTGCTTCTTCAGAGCAGCTCTAATTCTAAGCCCTCTCAGTTGCCCCTTCACAGCAGCTCTAAACCTCACCGAGGTTCACAGCAGCTCTAACTCTCAGCGCGCTCTGTTGCCCTTCAGAGCAGCTCTGACTAACTCTCCGTGCTTTCTGTTGACCCTTCAGATCAGTCTGACTAACTCTCAGCGCTCCCGGTTGCCCCTTCACAGCAGCTCTAACTCTCAGCGCCCTGTGTTGCCCCTTCAACGCAGCTCTAATGCTCACCACTCTTTACTGCCCCTTCACAACAGCAATAAATCAGCGCTCTCCGTTGCCCCTTCACAGCAGCTCTGACTCTCAGCAACCTGTGTTGCCACTTCAATGCAGTTCTAATTCTCAGCACTCTTTATTGCCCCTTCAGAGCAACTCTAACACTCAGAGCACTCTGTTGCCCTTCAGAGCAGCTCTGACTAAATCTCAGCGCACTGTTTCCCCAAGGCAGCTTTAACTCTCAGCGCTCTCTATTGCCCCTTCACAGGAGCTCTAACTCTCACCGCTCTGTTTGCTACTTGAGAGCAGCTCTAATTCTAAGCGCTCTCACTTGCCCCTTCACAGCAGCTGTAAACCTCAGCGAGCTCTGTTGCCCCTTCAACGCAGCTCTAACTCTCAGCGCTCGCTGTTGCCCCTTCAGTGCAGCTCTGACTAAATCTCAGCGCGCTGTGTTGCCCCTTCACAGAAGCTCTCTCAGCGCTCTCTGTTGCCCCTTCACAGCAGCTCTAACTCTCAGCGCGCTCTGTTGCCCTTCAGAGTAGCACTGACTAAATCTCAGCGCTTTCTGTTGCCCCTTCACAGCAGCTCTAACTCTCAGAGCGCTCTGTTGCCCCTCCAGAGGAGCTCTGACTAAATCTCAGCGCTCTCTGTTTCCCCTTCACAGCAGCTCTAACTCTCACCACTCTGTTTCCGCTTCACAGCAGCCCTGACTCTCAACGCTCTGTGTTGCCCCTTCAACGCAGCTCTAACGCTCAGCGCTCGCTGTTGCCCCTTCAGTGCAGCTCTCACTAAATCTCAGCGCACTGTGTTGCCCTTTCACAGGAGCATTGACTGACTCTCAAGCGCTCTGTGTTGCCCCTTCACAGCAGCTGTAACTCTAAGTGCTCTCAGTTGCCCCTTCTCAGCAGCTCTAACTTCCAGTGCTCTGTGTTGCCCCTTCACAGCAGCTCTAACTCTCGGCGCTCTCTACTGTCCCTTCACAGGAGCTGTGACTAACTCTCACCGCTGTTTGCTCCTTCAGAGCAGCTCTAATTCTAAGCGCTCTCAGTTGCCCGTTCACAGCAGCTGTAAACCTCATCGCTCTCTCTTGCCCCTTCAACGCAGCTCTAACGCTCAGCGCTCGCTGTTGCCTCTTCAGAGCAGCTCTGACTAAATCTCAGCGCTGTGTTGCCCCTTCAACGCAGCTCTAACTCTCAGCGCTCGCTGTTGCCCCTTCACAGCAGCTCTATCTCTCGGCGCTCTGTGCTGCCCCTTCAACGCAGTTCTAACTCTCACCTCTCTCTCTTGCACAGTCACAGCAGCTCTAACTACCTCTCACCGCTATCTGATGCCCCTTCGCAGGAGCTCTAACTCTCAGCGCTATGTGTTGCCCCTTCTCAGCAACGCTAAATCTCACCACTCCGTGTTGCCTCTTCAACGCAGCTCTAATTCGCAGCGATCCCTGGTGCCCCTTCACAGGAGCGCTGACTGACTCTCAAGCGTTCTCTGCTGCCCCTACACAGCAGCTGTAACTCTAAGTGCACTCAGTTGCCCCTTCTCAGCAGCTCTAACTTCCAGTGCTCTGTGTTGCCCCTTCACAGCAGCTCTAACTTCCAGTGCTCTGTGTTGCCCCTTCACAGCAGCTCTAACGCTGAGCTCTCTCAGTTGCCCCTTCAATGCAGCTCTAACTCACAGCGCTCTGTGTTGCCCCTTCAACGCAGCTGTAACTCTCACGGATCTCTGTTGCCCTTTCACAGCAGCTCTAACTCTAAGAGCTCTCATTTGCCCCTTCAATGCAGCTCTAACGCACAGCACTCTGGGTTGCCCCTTCAGTGCAGCTCTGACTAAATCTCAGCGCTCTGTGTTTCCCCTTCACAGAAGCTTTCTCAGTGCTCTGTGTAGCCCCTACACAGCAGCTCTAAATCTCACCGCTGTGTGTTGCCCCTTCACAACAGCTCTAACTCTCCCCACTCTGTTTCTGCTTCACAGCAGCCCTCACTCTCAACGCTCTGGGTTGCCCATCAACACAGCTGTAACTCGGCGCTCACTGTTGCCCATTCATAGTAGCTATAACTCTCAGCGCTCTGTTGACCCTTCATTGTAGCTCTGACTAAATCTCAGCGCTCTCTGTTGCCCCTTCACACGAGCTCTATCTCTCAGCACACCGCGTTACCCCTTCAACGCAGCTCTAACTCAGAGCTCTCTCTGTTTCCCCTTCACAGCAGCTCTAACTCTAAGCGCTCTCAGTTGCCCCTTCAATGCAGCTCTATAACTCACAGCACTCTCTGTTCCCACTTTAACGCAGCTCTAACTCTCACCGCTCTCTGTTGCCCCTTCAGTGCAGCTCTGACTAAATCTCAGCGCGCTGTGTTGCCCCTTCACAGAAGCCCTCTCAGCACTCTCTGTTGCCCCTTCACAGCAGCTCTAACTCTCAGCGCGCTCTGTTGCCCTTCAGAGTAGCACTGACTAAATCTCAGCGCTTTCTATTGCCCCTTCACAGCAGCTCTAACTCTCAGAGCGCTCTGTTGCCCCTCCAGAGGAGCTCTGACTAAATCTCAGCGCTCTCTGTTGCCCATTCATAGCAGCTCTAACTCTCAGCGCTCTGTTGCCCCTTCATAGCAGCTCTGACTGAATCTCAGCGCTCTCTGTGTCCTCTTCACACCAGCTCTATCTCTCAGCGCGCTGTGTTGCCCCTTCACAGAAACTCTCTCAGCACGCTCTGTTGCCCCTTCACAGCAGCTCTAAATCTCAGCGCGCTCGGTTGCCCTTCAGAGTAGCACTGACTAAATCTCAGCGCTTTCTGTGGCCCCTTCACAGCAGCTCTAACTCTCAGAGCGCTCTGTTGCCCCTTCAGTGCAGCTCTGACTAAATCTCAGCGCGCTGTGTCGCCCCTTCCCAGCATCTCTAAATCTCAGCGCTGTGTGTTGCCCCTTCACAACAGCTGGAACTCTCACCACTCTCTGTTTCCCCTTCACAGCAGCTCTAACTCTCACCAATGTCTGTTTCCGCTTCACAGCAGCCCTGACTCTCTACGCTCTCTGTTGCCCCTTCACAGCGGCTTTAACTCTAAGCGCTCTCAGTTGCCCCTTCACAGCAGCTCTAACTCTCAGAGCGCTCTGTTGCCCCTTCAGAGGAGCTCTGACTAGATCTCAGCGCTTCTGTTTGCTCTCCAAAGCAGCTTGAACTCTCAGTGCTCTCTATTGCCCCTTCACAGGAGCTCTGACTAACTCTCACCGCTCTGTTTGCTACTGGAGAGCAGCTCTAAATCTAAGCGCTCTCATTTACCCCTTCAATGCAGCTCTAACTCACAGCACTCTTTGTTGCCCCGTTAACGCAGCTCTAACTATCAGCGCTCTCTGTTTCCCCTCCACAGCAGCTCTATCTCTCAGCACTCTGTTTGCTTCTTCAGAGCAGCTCTAATTCTAAGCGCTCTCAGTTGCCCCTTCACAGCAGCTCTGAACCTCAGCGAGCGCTGCTGCCCCTTCACAGCAGCTCTAACTCTCAGCGCTGTGTGTTGCCCCTTCACAACAGCTCTAACTCTCTCCACTCTCTGTTTCCCCTTCACAGCAGCTCTATCTCTCACCACTCTGTTTCCGCTTCACAGCAGCCCTGACTCTCAACGCTCTGTGTTGCCCCTTCAACGCAGCTCTAACTCTCAGCGCTCGCTGTTGCCCCTTCAGTGCAGCTCTCACTAAATCTCAGCGCACTGTGTTGCCCCTTCACAGAAGCACTCTCAGCGCTCTCTGTTGCCCTTCAGAGCAGCTCTGACTAAATCTCAGCGCTCTCTGTTTCCCCTCCACAGCAGCTCAATCTCTCAGCGCTCTGTTTGCTTCTTCAGAGCAGCTCTAATTCTAAGCCCTCTCAGTTGCCCCTTCACAGCAGCTCTAAACCTCACCGAGGTTCACAGCAGCTCTAACTCTCAGCGCGCTCTGTTGCCCTTTAGAGCAGCTCTGACTAACTCTCCGTGCTTTCTGTTGACCCTTCAGATCAGTCTGACTAACTCTCAGCGCTCCCGGTTGCCCCTTCACAGCAGCTCTAACTCTCAGCGCCCTGTGTTGCCCCTTCAACGCAGCTCTAATGCTCACCACTCTTTACTGCCCCTTCACAACAGCAATAAATCAGCGCTCTCCGTTGCCCCTTCACAGCAGCTCTGACTCTCAGCAACCTGTGTTGCCACTTCAATGCAGTTCTAATTCTCAGCACTCTTTATTGCCCCTTCAGAGCAACTCTAACACTCAGAGCACTCTGTTGCCCTTCAGAGCAGCTCTGACTAAATCTCAGCGCACTGTTTCCCCAAGGCAGCTTTAACTCTCAGCGCTCTCTATTGCCCCTTCACAGGAGCTCTAACTCTCACCGCTCTGTTTGCTACTTGAGAGCAGCTCTAATTCTAAGCGCTCTCACTTGCCCCTTCACAGCAGCTGTAAACCTCAGCGAGCTCTGTTGCCCCTTCAACGCAGCTCTAACTCTCAGCGCTCGCTGTTGCCCCTTCAGTGCAGCTCTGACTAAATCTCAGCGCGCTGTGTTGCCCCTTCACAGAAGTTCTCTCAGCGCTCTCTGTTGCCCCTTCACAGCAGCTCTAACTCTCAGCGCGCTCTGTTGCCCTTCAGAGTAGCACTGACTAAATCTCAGCGCTTTCTGTTGCCCCTTCACAGCAGCTCTAACTCTCAGAGCGCTCTGTTGCCCCTCCAGAGGAGCTCTGACTAAATCTCAGCGCTCTCTGTTTCCCCTTCACAGCAGCTCTAACTCTCACCACTCTGTTTCCGCTTCACAGCAGCCCTGACTCTCAACGCTCTGTGTTGCCCCTTCAACGCAGCTCTAACGCTCAGCGCTCGCTGTTGCCCCTTCAGTGCAGCTCTCACTAAATCTCAGCGCACTGTGTTGCCCTTTCACAGGAGCATTGACTGACTCTCAAGCGCTCTGTGTTGCCCCTTCACAGCAGCTGTAACTCTAAGTGCTCTCAGTTGCCCCTTCTCAGCAGCTCTAACTTCCAGTGCTCTGTGTTGCCCCTTCACAGCAGCTCTAACTCTCGGCGCTCTCTATTGTCCCTTCACAGGAGCTCTGACTAACTCTCACCGCTCTGTTTGCTCCTTCAGAGCAGCTCTAATTCTAAGCGCTCTCAGTTGCCCGTTCACAGCAGCTGTAAACCTCATCGCTCTCTCTTGCCCCTTCAACGCAGCTCTAACGCTCAGCGCTCGCTGTTGCCTCTTCAGAGCAGCTCTGACTAAATCTCAGCGCTGTGTTGCCCCTTCAACGCAGCTCTAACTCTCAGCGCTCGCTGTTGCCCCTTCACACCAGCTCTATCTCTCGGCGCTCTGTGCTGCCCCTTCAACGCAGTTCTAACTCTCACCTCTCTCTCTTGCACAGTCACAGCAGCTCTAACTACCTCTCACCGCTATCTGATGCCCCTTCGCAGGAGCTCTAACTCTCAGCGCTATGTGTTGCCCCTTCTCAGCAACGCTAAATCTCACCACTCCGTGTTGCCTCTTCAACGCAGCTCTAATTCGCAGCGATCCCTGGTGCCCCTTCACAGGAGCGCTGACTGACTCTCAAGCGTTGTCTGCTGCCCCTACACAGCAGCTGTAACTCTAAGTGCACTCAGTTGCCCCTTCTCAGCAGCTCTAACTTCCAGTGCTCTGTGTTGCCCCTTCACAGCAGCTCTAACTTCCAGTGCTCTGTGTTGCCCCTTCACAGCAGCTCTAACGCTGAGCTCTCTCAGTTGCCCCTTCAATGCAGCTCTAACTCACAGCGCTCTGTGTTGCCCCTTCAACGCAGCTGTAACTCTCACGGATCTCTGTTGCCCTTTCACAGCAGCTCTAACTCTAAGAGCTCTCATTTGCCCCTTCAATGCAGCTCTAACGCACAGCACTCTGGGTTGCCCCTTCAGTGCAGCTCTGACTAAATCTCAGCGCTCTGTGTTGCCCCTTCACAGAAGCTTTCTCAGTGCTCTGTGTAGCCCCTACACAGCAGCTCTAAATCTCACCGCTGTGTGTTGCCCCTTCACAACAGCTCTAACTCTCCCCACTCTGTTTCTGCTTCACAGCAGCCCTCACTCTCAACGCTCTGGGTTGCCCATCAACACAGCTGTAACTCGGCGCTCACTGTTGCCCATTCATAGTAGCTATAACTCTCAGCGCTCTGTTGACCCTTCATTGTAGCTCTGACTAAATCTCAGCGCTCTCTGTTGCCCCTTCACACGAGCTCTATCTCTCAGCACACCGCGTTGCCCCTTCAACGCAGCTCTAACTCAGAGCTCTCTCTGTTTCCCCTTCACAGCAGCTCTAACTCTAAGCGCTCTCAGTTGCCCCTTCAATGCAGCTCTATAACTCACAGCACTCTCTGTTCCCACTTTAACGCAGCTCTAACTCTCACCGCTCTCTGTTGCCCCTTCAGTGCAGCTCTGACTAAATCTCAGCGCGCTGTGTTGCCCCTTCACAGAAGCCCTCTCAGCACTCTCTGTTGCCCCTTCACAGCAGCTCTAACTCTCAGCGCGCTCTGTTGCCCTTCAGAGTAGCACTGACTAAATCTCAGCGCTTTCTGTTGCCCCTTCACAGCAGCTCTAACTCTCAGAGCGCTCTGTTGCCCCTCCAGAGGAGCTCTGACTAAATCTCAGCGCTCTCTGTTGCCCATTCATAGCAGCTCTAACTCTCAGCGCTCTGTTGCCCCTTCATAGCAGCTCTGACTGAATCTCAGCGCTCTCTGTGTCCTCTTCACACCAGCTCTATCTCTCAGCGCGCTGTGTTGCCCCTTCACAGAAACTCTCTCAGCACGCTCTGTTGCCCCTTCACAGCAGCTCTAAATCTCAGCGCGCTCGGTTGCCCTTCAGAGTAGCACTGACTAAATCTCAGCGCTTTCTGTGGCCCCTTCACAGCAGCTCTAACTCTCAGAGCGCTCTGTTGCCCCTTCAGTGCAGCTCTGACTAAATCTCAGCGCGCTGTGTCGCCCCTTCCCAGCATCTCTAAATCTCAGCGCTTTGTGTTGCCCCTTCACAACAGCTGGAACTCTCACCACTCTCTGTTTCCCCTTCACAGCAGCTCTAACTCTCACCAATGTCTGTTTCCGCTTCACAGCAGCCCTGACTCTCTACGCTCTCTGTTGCCCCTTCACAGCGGCTTTAACTCTAAGCGCTCTCAGTTGCCCCTTCACAGCAGCTCTAACTCTCAGAGCGCTCTGTTGCCCCTTCAGAGGAGCTCTGACTACATTTCAGCGCTCTCTGTTGACCATTCATAGCAGCTATAACTCTCAGCGCTCTGTTGCCCCTTCAGAGCAGCTCTGACTAGATCTCAGCGCTTCTGTTTGCTCTCCAAAGCAGCTTGAACTCTCAGTGCTCTCTATTGCCCCTTCACAGGAGCTCTGACTAACTCTCACCGCTCTGTTTGCTACTGGAGAGCAGCTCTAAATCTAAGCGCTCTCATTTACCCCTTCAATGCAGCTCTAACTCACAGCACTCTTTGTTGCCCCGTTAACGCAGCTCTAACTATCAGCGCTCTCTGTTTCCCCTCCACAGCAGCTCTATCTCTCACCACTCTGTTTCCGCTTCACAGCAGCCCTGACTCTCAACGCTCTGTGTTGCCCCTTCAACGCAGCTCTAACTCTCAGCGCTCGCTGTTGCCCCTTCAGTGCAGCTCTCACTAAATCTCAGCGCACTGTGTTGCCCCTTCACAGAAGCACTCTCAGCGCTCTCTGTTGCCCTTCAGAGCAGCTCTGACTAAATCTCAGCGCTCTCTGTTTCCCCTCCACAGCAGCTCAATCTCTCAGCGCTCTGTTTGCTTCTTCAGAGCAGCTCTAATTCTAAGCCCTCTCAGTTGCCCCTTCACAGCAGCTCTAAACCTCACCGAGGTTCACAGCAGCTCTAACTCTCAGCGCGCTCTGTTGCCCTTCAGAGCAGCTCTGACTAACTCTCCGTGCTTTCTGTTGACCCTTCAGATCAGTCTGACTAACTCTCAGCGCTCCCGGTTGCCCCTTCACAGCAGCTCTAACTCTCAGCGCCCTGTGTTGCCCCTTCAACGCAGCTCTAATGCTCACCACTCTTTACTGCCCCTTCACAACAGCAATAAATCAGCGCTCTCCGTTGCCCCTTCACAGCAGCTCTGACTCTCAGCAACCTGTGTTGCCACTTCAATGCAGTTCTAATTCTCAGCACTCTTTATTGCCCCTTCAGAGCAACTCTAACACTCAGAGCACTCTGTTGCCCTTCAGAGCAGCTCTGACTAAATCTCAGCGCACTGTTTCCCCAAGGCAGCTTTAACTCTCAGCGCTCTCTATTGCCCCTTCACAGGAGCTCTAACTCTCACCGCTCTGTTTGCTACTTGAGAGCAGCTCTAATTCTAAGCGCTCTCACTTGCCCCTTCACAGCAGCTGTAAACCTCAGCGAGCTCTGTTGCCCCTTCAACGCAGCTCTAACTCTCAGCGCTCGCTGTTGCCCCTTCAGTGCAGCTCTGACTAAATCTCAGCGCGCTGTGTTGCCCCTTCACAGAAGCTCTCTCAGCGCTCGCTGTTGCCCCTTCACAGCAGCTCTATCTCTCGGCGCTCTGTGCTGCCCCTTCAACGCAGTTCTAACTCTCACCTCTCTCTCTTGCACAGTCACAGCAGCTCTAACTACCTCTCACCGCTATCTGATGCCCCTTCGCAGGAGCTCTAACTCTCAGCGCTATGTGTTGCCCCTTCTCAGCAACGCTAAATCTCACCACTCAGTGTTGCCTCTTCAACGCAGCTCTAATTCGCAGCGATCCCTGGTGCCCCTTCACAGGAGCGCTGACTGACTCTCAAGCGTTGTCTGCTGCCCCTACACAGCAGCTGTAACTCTAAGTGCACTCAGTTGCCCCTTCTCAGCAGCTCTAACTTCCAGTGCTCTGTGTTGCCCCTTCACAGCAGCTCTAACTTCCAGTGCTCTGTGTTGCCCCTTCACAGCAGCTCTAACTTCCAGTGCTCTGTGTTGCCCCTTCACAGCAGCTCTAACGCTGAGCTCTCTCAGTTGCCCCTTCAATGCAGCTCTAACTCACAGCGCTCTGTGTTGCCCCTTCAACGCAGCTGTAACTCTCACGGATCTCTGTTGCCCTTTCACAGCAGCTCTAACTCTAAGAGCTCTCATTTGCCCCTTCAATGCAGCTCTAACGCACAGCACTCTGGGTTGCCCCTTCAGTGCAGCTCTGACTAAATCTCAGCGCTCTGTGTTTCCCCTTCACAGAAGCTTTCTCAGTGCTCTGTGTAGCCCCTACACAGCAGCTCTAAATCTCACCGCTGTGTGTTGCCCCTTCACAACAGCTCTAACTCTCCCCACTCTGTTTCTGCTTCACAGCAGCCCTCACTCTCAACGCTCTGGGTTGCCCATCAACACAGCTGTAACTCGGCGCTCACTGTTGCCCATTCATAGTAGCTATAACTCTCAGCGCTCTGTTGACCCTTCATTGTAGCTCTGACTAAATCTCAGCGCTCTCTGTTGCCCCTTCACACGAGCTCTATCTCTCAGCACACCGCGTTGCCCCTTCAACGCAGCTCTAACTCAGAGCTCTCTCTGTTTCCCCTTCACAGCAGCTCTAACTCTAAGCGCTCTCAGTTGCCCCTTCAATGCAGCTCTATAACTCACAGCACTCTCTGTTCCCACTTTAACGCAGCTCTAACTCTCACCGCTCTCTGTTGCCCCTTCAGTGCAGCTCTGACTAAATCTCAGCGCGCTGTGTTGCCCCTTCACAGAAGCCCTTTCAGCACTCTCTGTTGCCCCTTCACAGCAGCTCTAACTCTCAGCGCGCTCTGTTGCCCTTCAGAGTAGCACTGACTAAATCTCAGCGCTTTCTGTTGCCCCTTCACAGCAGCTCTAACTCTCAGAGCGCTCTGTTGCCCCTCCAGAGGAGCTCTGACTAAATCTCAGCGCTCTCTGTTGCCCATTCATAGCAGCTCTAACTCTCAGCGCTCTGTTGCCCCTTCATAGCAGCTCTGACTGAATCTCAGCGCTCTCTGTGTCCTCTTCACACCAGCTCTATCTCTCAGCGCGCTGTGTTGCCCCTTCACAGAAACTCTCTCAGCACGCTCTGTTGCCCCTTCACAGCAGCTCTAAATCTCAGCGCGCTCGGTTGCCCTTCAGAGTAGCACTGACTAAATCTCAGCGCTTTCTGTGGCCCCTTCACAGCAGCTCTAACTCTCAGAGCGCTCTGTTGCCCCTTCAGTGCAGCTCTGACTAAATCTCAGCGCGCTGTGTCGCCCCTTCCCAGCATCTCTAAATCTCAGCGCTGTGTGTTGCCCCTTCACAACAGCTGGAACTCTCACCACTCTCTGTTTCCCCTTCACAGCAGCTCTAACTCTCACCAATGTCTGTTTCCGCTTCACAGCAGCCCTGACTCTCTACGCTCTCTGTTGCCCCTTCACAGCGGCTTTAACTCTAAGCGCTCTCAGTTGCCCCTTCACAGCAGCTCTAACTCTCAGAGCGCTCTGTTGCCCCTTCAGAGGAGCTCTGACTACATTTCAGCGCTCTCTGTTGACCATTCATAGCAGCTATAACTCTCAGCGCTCTGTTGCCCCTTCAGAGCAGCTCTGACTAGATCTCAGCGCTTCTGTTTGCTCTCCAAAGCAGCTTGAACTCTCAGTGCTCTCTATTGCCCCTTCACAGGAGCTCTGACTAACTCTCACCGCTCTGTTTGCTACTGGAGAGCAGCTCTAAATCTAAGCGCTCTCATTTACCCCTTCAATGCAGCTCTAACTCACAGCACTCTTTGTTGCCCCGTTAACGCAGCTCTAACTATCAGCGCTCTCTGTTTCCCCTCCACAGCAGCTCTATCTCTCAGCACTCTGTTTGCTTCTTCAGAGCAGCTCTAATTCTAAGCGCTCTCAGTTGCCCCTTCACAGCAGCTCTGAACCTCAGCGAGCGCTGCTGCCCCTTCACAGCAGCTCTAACTTCCAGTGCTCTGTGTTGCCCCTTCACAGCAGCTCTAACTTCCAGTGCTCTGTGTTGCCCCTTCACAGCAGCTCTAACGCTGAGCTCTCTCAGTTGCCCCTTCAATGCAGCTCTAACTCACAGCGCTCTGTGTTGCCCCTTCAACGCAGCTGTAACTCTCACGGATCTCTGTTGCCCTTTCACAGCAGCTCTAACTCTAAGAGCTCTCATTTGCCCCTTCAATGCAGCTCTAACGCACAGCACTCTGGGTTGCCCCTTCAGTGCAGCTCTGACTAAATCTCAGCGCTCTGTGTTTCCCCTTCACAGAAGCTTTCTCAGTGCTCTGTGTAGCCCCTACACAGCAGCTCTAAATCTCACCGCTGTGTGTTGCCCCTTCACAACAGCTCTAACTCTCCCCACTCTGTTTCTGCTTCACAGCAGCCCTCACTCTCAACGCTCTGGGTTGCCCATCAACACAGCTGTAACTCGGCGCTCACTGTTGCCCATTCATAGTAGCTATAACTCTCAGCGCTCTGTTGACCCTTCATTGTAGCTCTGACTAAATCTCAGCGCTCTCTGTTGCCCCTTCACACGAGCTCTATCTCTCAGCACACCGCGTTGCCCCTTCAACGCAGCTCTAACTCAGAGCTCTCTCTGTTTCCCCTTCACAGCAGCTCTAACTCTAAGCGCTCTCAGTTGCCCCTTCAATGCAGCTCTATAACTCACAGCACTCTCTGTTCCCACTTTAACGCAGCTCTAACTCTCACCGCTCTCTGTTGCCCCTTCAGTGCAGCTCTGACTAAATCTCAGCGCGCTGTGTTGCCCCTTCACAGAAGCCCTCTCAGCACTCTCTGTTGCCCCTTCACAGCAGCTCTAACTCTCAGCGCGCTCTGTTGCCCTTCAGAGTAGCACTGACTAAATCTCAGCGCTTTCTGTTGCCCCTTCACAGCAGCTCTAACTCTCAGAGCGCTCTGTTGCCCCTCCAGAGGAGCTCTGACTAAATCTCAGCGCTCTCTGTTGCCCATTCATAGCAGCTCTAACTCTCAGCGCTCTGTTGCCCCTTCATAGCAGCTCTGACTGAATCTCAGCGCTCTCTGTGTCCTCTTCACACCAGCTCTATCTCTCAGCGCGCTGTGTTGCCCCTTCACAGAAACTCTCTCAGCACGCCTTGTTGCCCCTTCACAGCAGCTCTAAATCTCAGCGCGCTCGGTTGCCCTTCAGAGTAGCACTGACTAAATCTCAGCGCTTTCTGTGGTCCCTTCACAGCAGCTCTAACTCTCAGAGCGCTCTGTTGCCCCTTCAGTGCAGCTCTGACTAAATCTCAGCGCGCTGTGTCGCCCCTTCCCAGCATCTCTAAATCTCAGCGCTGTGTGTTGCCCCTTCACAACAGCTGGAACTCTCACCACTCTCTGTTTCCCCTTCACAGCAGCTCTAACTCTCACCAATGTCTGTTTCCGCTTCACAGCAGCCCTGACTCTCTACGCTCTCTGTTGCCCCTTCACAGCGGCTTTAACTCTAAGCGCTCTCAGTTGCCCCTTCACAGCAGCTCTAACTCTCAGAGCGCTCTGTTGCCCCTTCAGAGGAGCTCTGACTACATTTCAGCGCTCTCTGTTGACCATTCATAGCAGCTATAACTCTCAGCGCTCTGTTGCCCCTTCAGAGCAGCTCTGACTAGATCTCAGCGCTTCTGTTTGCTCTCCAAAGCAGCTTGAACTCTCAGTGCTCTCTATTGCCCCTTCACAGGAGCTCTGACTAACTCTCACCGCTCTGTTTGCTACTGGAGAGCAGCTCTAAATCTAAGCGCTCTCATTTACCCCTTCAATGCAGCTCTAACTCACAGCACTCTTTGTTGCCCCGTTAACGCAGCTCTAACTATCAGCGCTCTCTGTTTCCCCTCCACAGCAGCTCTATCTCTCAGCACTCTGTTTGCTTCTTCAGAGCAGCTCTAATTCTAAGCGCTCTCAGTTGCCCCTTCACAGCAGCTCTGAACCTCAGCGAGCGCTGCTGCCCCTTCACAGCAGCTCTAACTCTCAGCGCTGTGTGTTGCCCCTTCACAACAGCTCGAACTCTCTCCACTCTCTGTTTCCCCTTCACAGCAGCTCTATCTCTCACCACTCTGTTTCCGCTTCACAGCAGCCCTGACTCTCAACGCTCTGTGTTGCCCCTTCAACGCAGCTCTAACTCTCAAAGCGCTCTGTTGCCCCTTCAGAGGAGCTCTGACTAAATCTCAGCGCTCTCTGTTGCCCATTCATAGCAGATATAACTCTCAGCCCTGACTGTTGCCCCTTTAGAGCAGCTCTGAATAAATCTCAGCGCTCTCTGTTGCCCCTTCACACCAGCTCTATCTCCCAGCGCTCTGTGCTGCCCCTTCAACGCAGTTCTAACTCTCACCTCTCTCTCTTGCACAGTCACAGCAGCTCTAACTACCTCTCACCGCTAACAGTTGCCCCTTCTCAGCAGCTCTAACTTCCAGTGCTCTGTGTTGCCCCTTCACAGCAGCTCTAACTTCCAGTGCTCTGTGTTGCCCCTTCACAGCAGCTCTAACGCTGAGCTCTCTCAGTTGCCCCTTCAATGCAGCTCTAACTCACAGCGCTCTGTGTTGCCCCTTCAACGCAGCTGTAACTCTCACGGATCTCTGTTGCCCTTTCACAGCAGCTCTAACTCTAAGAGCTCTCATTTGCCCCTTCAATGCAGCTCTAACGCACAGCACTCTAGGTTGCCCCTTCAGTGCAGCTCTGACTAAATCTCAGCGCTCTGTGTTTCCCCTTCACAGAAGCTTTCTCAGCGCTCTGTGTAGCCCCTACACAGCAGCTCTAAATCTCACCGCTGTGTGTTGCCCCTTCACAACAGCTCTAACTCTCCCCACTCTGTTTCTGCTTCACAGCAGCCCTCACTCTCAACGCTCTGGGTTGCCCATCAACACAGCTGTAACTCGGCGCTCACTGTTGCCCATTCATAGTAGCTATAACTCTCAGCGCTCTGTTGACCCTTCATTGTAGCTCTGACTAAATCTCAGCGCTCTCTGTTGCCCCTTCACACGAGCTCTATCTCTCAGCACACCGCGTTGCCCCTTCAACGCAGCTCTAACTCTCAGAGCTCTCTCTGTTTCCCCTTCACAGCAGCTCTAACTCTAAGCGCTCTCAGTTGCCCCTTCAATGCAGCTCTATAACTCACAGCACTCTCTGTTCCCACTTTAACGCAGCTCTAACTCTCACCGCTCTCTGTTGCCCCTTCAGTGCAGCTCTGACTAAATCTCAGCGCGCTGTGTTGCCCCTTCACAGAAGCCCTCTCAGCACTCTCTGTTGCCCCTTCACAGCAGCTCTAACTCTCAGCGCGCTCTGTTGCCCTTCAGAGTAGCACTGACTAAATCTCAGCGCTTTCTGTTGCCCCTTCACAGCAGCTCTAACTCTCAGAGCGCTCTGTTGCCCCTCCAGAGGAGCTCTGACTAAATCTCAGCGCTCTCTGTTGCCCATTCATAGCAGCTCTAACTCTCAGCGCTCTGTTGCCCCTTCATAGCAGCTCTGACTGAATCTCAGCGCTCTCTGTGTCCTCTTCACACCAGCTCTATCTCTCAGCGCGCTGTGTTGCCCCTTCACAGAAACTCTCTCAGCACGCTCTGTTGCCCCTTCACAGCAGCTCTAAATCTCAGCGCGCTCGGTTGCCCTTCAGAGTAGCACTGACTAAATCTCAGCGCTTTCTGTGGCCCCTTCACAGCAGCTCTAACTCTCAGAGCGCTCTGTTGCCCCTTCAGTGCAGCTCTGACTAAATCTCAGCGCGCTGTGTCGCCCCTTCCCAGCATCTCTAAATCTCAGCGCTGTGTGTTGCCCCTTCACAACAGCTGGAACTCTCACCACTCTCTGTTTCCCCTTCACAGCAGCTCTAACTCTCACCAATGTCTGTTTCCGCTTCACAGCAGCCCTGACTCTCTACGCTCTCTGTTGCCCCTTCACAGCGGCTTTAACTCTAAGCGCTCTCAGTTGCCCCTTCACAGCAGCTCTAACTCTCAGAGCGCTCTGTTGCCCCTTCAGAGGAGCTCTGACTACATTTCAGCGCTCTCTGTTGACCATTCATAGCAGCTATAACTCTCAGCGCTCTGTTGCCCCTTCAGAGCAGCTCTGACTAGATCTCAGCGCTTCTGTTTGCTCTCCAAAGCAGCTTGAACTCTCAGTGCTCTCTATTGCCCCTTCACAGGAGCTCTGACTAACTCTCACCGCTCTGTTTGCTACTGGAGAGCAGCTCTAAATCTAAGCGCTCTCATTTACCCCTTCAATGCAGCTCTAACTCACAGCACTCTTTGTTGCCCCGTTAACGCAGCTCTAACTATCAGCGCTCTCTGTTTCCCCTCCACAGCAGCTCTATCTCTCAGCACTCTGTTTGCTTCTTCAGAGCAGCTCTAATTCTAAGCGCTCTCAGTTGCCCCTTCACAGCAGCTCTGAACCTCAGCGAGCGCTGCTGCCCCTTCACAGCAGCTCTAACTCTCAGCGCTGTGTGTTGCCCCTTCACAACAGCTCGAACTCTCTCCACTCTCTGTTTCCCCTTCACAGCAGCTCTATCTCTCACCACTCTGTTTCCGCTTCACAGCAGCCCTGACTCTCAACGCTCTGTGTTGCCCCTTCAACGCAGCTCTAACTCTCAGCGCTCGCTGTTGCCCCTTCAGTGCAGCTCTCACTAAATCTCAGCGCACTGTGTTGCCCCTTCACAGAAGCACTCTCAGCGCTCTCTGTTGCCCTTCAGAGCAGCTCTGACTAAATCTCAGCGCTCTCTGTTTCCCCTCCACAGCAGCTCAATCTCTCAGCGCTCTGTTTGCTTCTTCAGAGCAGCTCTAATTCTAAGCCCTCTCAGTTGCCCCTTCACAGCAGCTCTAAACCTCACCGAGGTTCACAGCAGCTCTAACTCTCAGCGCGCTCTGTTGCCCTTTAGAGCAGCTCTGACTAACTCTCCGTGCTTTCTGTTGACCCTTCAGATCAGTCTGACTAACTCTCAGCGCTCCCGGTTGCCCCTTCACAGCAGCTCTAACTCTCAGCGCCCTGTGTTGCCCCTTCAACGCAGCTCTAATGCTCACCACTCTTTACTGCCCCTTCACAACAGCAATAAATCAGCGCTCTCCGTTGCCCCTTCACAGCAGCTCTGACTCTCAGCAACCTGTGTTGCCACTTCAATGCAGTTCTAATTCTCAGCACTCTTTATTGCCCCTTCAGAGCACTCTGTTGCCCTTCAGAGCAGCTCTGACTAAATCTCAGCGCACTGTTTCCCCAAGGCAGCTTTAACTCTCAGCGCTCTCTATTGCCCCTTCACAGGAGCTCTAACTCTCACCGCTCTGTTTGCTACTTGAGAGCAGCTCTAATTCTAAGCGCTCTCACTTGCCCCTTCACAGCAGCTGTAAACCTCAGCGAGCTCTGTTGCCCCTTCAACGCAGCTCTAACTCTCAGCGCTCGCTGTTGCCCCTTCAGTGCAGCTCTGACTAAATCTCAGCGCGCTGTGTTGCCCCTTCACAGAAGCTCTCTCAGCGCTCTCTGTTGCCCCTTCACAGCAGCTCTAACTCTCAGCGCGCTCTGTTGCCCTTCAGAGTAGCACTGACTAAATCTCAGCGCTTTCTGTTGCCCCTTCACAGCAGCTCTAACTCTCAGAGCGCTCTGTTGCCCCTCCAGAGGAGCTCTGACTAAATCTCAGCGCTCTCTGTTGCCCATTCATAGCAGCTCTAACTCTCAGCGCTCTGTTGCCCCTTCATAGCAGCTCTGACTGAATCTCAGCGCTCTCTGTGTCCTCTTCACACCAGCTCTATCTCTCAGCGCGCTGTGTTGCCCCTTCACAGAAACTCTCTCAGCACGCTCTGTTGCCCCTTCACAGCAGCTCTAAATCTCAGCGCGCTCGGTTGCCCTTCAGAGTAGCACTGACTAAATCTCAGCGCTTTCTGTGGCCCCTTCACAGCAGCTCTAACTCTCAGAGCGCTCTGTTGCCCCTTCAGTGCAGCTCTGACTAAATCTCAGCGCGCTGTGTCGCCCCTTCCCAGCATCTCTAAATCTCAGCGCTGTGTGTTGCCCCTTCACAACAGCTGGAACTCTCACCACTCTCTGTTTCCCCTTCACAGCAGCTCTAACTCTCACCAATGTCTGTTTCCGCTTCACAGCAGCCCTGACTCTCTACGCTCTCTGTTGCCCCTTCACAGCGGCTTTAACTCTAAGCGCTCTCAGTTGCCCCTTCACAGCAGCTCTAACTCTCAGAGCGCTCTGTTGCCCCTTCAGAGGAGCTCTGACTACATTTCAGCGCTCTCTGTTGACCATTCATAGCAGCTATAACTCTCAGCGCTCTGTTGCCCCTTCAGAGCAGCTCTGACTAGATCTCAGCGCTTCTGTTTGCTCTCCAAAGCAGCTTGAACTCTCAGTGCTCTCTATTGCCCCTTCACAGGAGCTCTGACTAACTCTCACCGCTCTGTTTGCTACTGGAGAGCAGCTCTAAATCTAAGCGCTCTCATTTACCCCTTCAATGCAGCTCTAACTCACAGCACTCTTTGTTGCCCCGTTAACGCAGCTCTAACTATCAGCGCTCTCTGTTTCCCCTCCACAGCAGCTCTATCTCTCAGCACTCTGTTTGCTTCTTCAGAGCAGCTCTAATTCTAAGCGCTCTCAGTTGCCCCTTCACAGCAGCTCTGAACCTCAGCGAGCGCTGCTGCCCCTTCACAGCAGCTCTAACTCTCAGCGCTGTGTGTTGCCCCTTCACAACAGCTCGAACTCTCTCCACTCTCTGTTTCCCCTTCACAGCAGCTCTATCTCTCACCACTCTGTTTCCGCTTCACAGCAGCCCTGACTCTCAACGCTCTGTGTTGCCCCTTCAACGCAGCTCTAACTCTCAAAGCGCTCTGTTGCCCCTTCAGAGGAGCTCTGACTAAATCTCAGCGCTCTCTGTTGCCCATTCATAGCAGATATAACTCTCAGCCCTGACTGTTGCCCCTTTAGAGCAGCTCTGAATAAATCTCAGCGCTCTCTGTTGCCCCTTCACACCAGCTCTATCTCCCAGCGCTCTGTGCTGCCCCTTCAACGCAGTTCTAACTCTCACCTCTCTCTCTTGCACAGTCACAGCAGCTCTAACTACCTCTCACCGCTAACAGTTGCCCCTTCTCAGCAGCTCTAACTTCCAGTGCTCTGTGTTGCCCCTTCACAGCAGCTCTAACTTCCAGTGCTCTGTGTTGCCCCTTCACAGCAGCTCTAACTTCCAGTGCTCTGTGTTGCCCCTTCACAGCAGCTCTAACGCTGAGCTCTCTCAGTTGCCCCTTCAATGCAGCTCTAACTCACAGCGCTCTGTGTTGCCCCTTCAACGCAGCTGTAACTCTCACGGATCTCTGTTGCCCTTTCACAGCAGCTCTAACTCTAAGAGCTCTCATTTGCCCCTTCAATGCAGCTCTAACGCACAGCACTCTAGGTTGCCCCTTCAGTGCAGCTCTGACTAAATCTCAGCGCTCTGTGTTTCCCCTTCACAGAAGCTTTCTCAGCGCTCTGTGTAGCCCCTACACAGCAGCTCTAAATCTCACCGCTGTGTGTTGCCCCTTCACAACAGCTCTAACTCTCCCCACTCTGTTTCTGCTTCACAGCAGCCCTCACTCTCAACGCTCTGGGTTGCCCATCAACACAGCTGTAACTCGGCGCTCACTGTTGCCCATTCATAGTAGCTATAACTCTCAGCGCTCTGTTGACCCTTCATTGTAGCTCTGACTAAATCTCAGCGCTCTCTGTTGCCCCTTCACACGAGCTCTATCTCTCAGCACACCGCGTTGCCCCTTCAACGCAGCTCTAACTCTCAGAGCTCTCTCTGTTTCCCCTTCACAGCAGCTCTAACTCTAAGCGCTCTCAGTTGCCCCTTCAATGCAGCTCTATAACTCACAGCACTCTCTGTTCCCACTTTAACGCAGCTCTAACTCTCACCGCTCTCTGTTGCCCCTTCAGTGCAGCTCTGACTAAATCTCAGCGCCCTGTGTTGCCCCTTCACAGAAGCCCTCTCAGCACTCTCTGTTGCCCCTTCACAGCAGCTCTAACTCTCAGCGCGCTCTGTTGCCCTTCAGAGTAGCACTGACTAAATCTCAGCGCTTTCTGTTGCCCCTTCACAGCAGCTCTAACTCTCAGAGCGCTCTGTTGCCCCTCCAGAGGAGCTCTGACTAAATCTCAGCGCTCTCTGTTGCCCATTCATAGCAGCTCTAACTCTCAGCGCTCTGTTGCCCCTTCATAGCAGCTCTGACTGAATCTCAGCGCTCTCTGTGTCCTCTTCACACCAGCTCTATCTCTCAGCGCGCTGTGTTGCCCCTTCACAGAAACTCTCTCAGCACGCTCTGTTGCCCCTTCACAGCAGCTCTAAATCTCAGCGCGCTCGGTTGCCCTTCAGAGTAGCACTGACTAAATCTCAGCGCTTTCTGTGGCCCCTTCACAGCAGCTCTAACTCTCAGAGCGCTCTGTTGCCCCTTCAGTGCAGCTCTGACTAAATCTCAGCGCGCTGTGTCGCCCCTTCCCAGCATCTCTAAATCTCAGCGCTGTGTGTTGCCCCTTCACAACAGCTGGAACTCTCACCACTCTCTGTTTCCCCTTCACAGCAGCTCTAACTCTCACCAATGTCTGTTTCCGCTTCACAGCAGCCCTGACTCTCTACGCTCTCTGTTGCCCCTTCACAGCGGCTTTAACTCTAAGCGCTCTCAGTTGCCCCTTCACAGCAGCTCTAACTCTCAGAGCGCTCTGTTGCCCCTTCAGAGGAGCTCTGACTACATTTCAGCGCTCTCTGTTGACCATTCATAGCAGCTATAACTCTCAGCGCTCTGTTGCCCCTTCAGAGCAGCTCTGACTAGATCTCAGCGCTTCTGTTTGCTCTCCAAAGCAGCTTGAACTCTCAGTGCTCTCTATTGCCCCTTCACAGGAGCTCTGACTAACTCTCACCGCTCTGTTTGCTACTGGAGAGCAGCTCTAAATCTAAGCGCTCTCATTTACCCCTTCAATGCAGCTCTAACTCACAGCACTCTTTGTTGCCCCGTTAACGCAGCTCTAACTATCAGCGCTCTCTGTTTCCCCTCCACAGCAGCTCTATCTCTCAGCACTCTGTTTGCTTCTTCAGAGCAGCTCTAATTCTAAGCGCTCTCAGTTGCCCCTTCACAGCAGCTCTGAACCTCAGCGAGCGCTGCTGCCCCTTCACAGCAGCTCTAACTCTCAGCGCTGTGTGTTGCCCCTTCACAACAGCTCGAACTCTCTCCACTCTCTGTTTCCCCTTCACAGCAGCTCTATCTCTCACCACTCTGTTTCCGCTTCACAGCAGCCCTGACTCTCAACGCTCTGTGTTGCCCCTTCAACGCAGCTCTAACTCTCAAAGCGCTCTGTTGCCCCTTCAGAGGAGCTCTGACTAAATCTCAGCGCTCTCTGTTGCCCATTCATAGCAGATATAACTCTCAGCCCTGACTGTTGCCCCTTTAGAGCAGCTCTGAATAAATCTCAGCGCTCTCTGTTGCCCCTTCACACCAGCTCTATCTCCCAGCGCTCTGTGCTGCCCCTTCAACGCAGTTCTAACTCTCACCTCTCTCTCTTGCACAGTCACAGCAGCTCTAACTACCTCTCACCGCTAACAGTTGCCCCTTCTCAGCAGCTCTAACTTCCAGTGCTCTGTGTTGCCCCTTCACAGCAGCTCTAACTTCCAGTGCTCTGTGTTGCCCCTTCACAGCAGCTCTAACTTCCAGTGCTCTGTGTTGCCCCTTCACAGCAGCTCTAACGCTGAGCTCTCTCAGTTGCCCCTTCAATGCAGCTCTAACTCACAGCGCTCTGTGTTGCCCCTTCAACGCAGCTGTAACTCTCACGGATCTCTGTTGCCCTTTCACAGCAGCTCTAACTCTAAGAGCTCTCATTTGCCCCTTCAATGCAGCTCTAACGCACAGCACTCTAGGTTGCCCCTTCAGTGCAGCTCTGACTAAATCTCAGCGCTCTGTGTTTCCCCTTCACAGAAGCTTTCTCAGCGCTCTGTGTAGCCCCTACACAGCAGCTCTAAATCTCACCGCTGTGTGTTGCCCCTTCACAACAGCTCTAACTCTCCCCACTCTGTTTCTGCTTCACAGCAGCCCTCACTCTCAACGCTCTGGGTTGCCCATCAACACAGCTGTAACTCGGCGCTCACTGTTGCCCATTCATAGTAGCTATAACTCTCAGCGCTCTGTTGACCCTTCATTGTAGCTCTGACTAAATCTCAGCGCTCTCTGTTGCCCCTTCACACGAGCTCTATCTCTCAGCACACCGCGTTGCCCCTTCAACGCAGCTCTAACTCTCAGAGCTCTCTCTGTTTCCCCTTCACAGCAGCTCTAACTCTAAGCGCTCTCAGTTGCCCCTTCAATGCAGCTCTATAACTCACAGCACTCTCTGTTCCCACTTTAACGCAGCTCTAACTCTCACCGCTCTCTGTTGCCCCTTCAGTGCAGCTCTGACTAAATCTCAGCGCCCTGTGTTGCCCCTTCACAGAAGCCCTCTCAGCACTCTCTGTTGCCCCTTCACAGCAGCTCTAACTCTCAGCGCGCTCTGTTGCCCTTCAGAGTAGCACTGACTAAATCTCAGCGCTTTCTGTTGCCCCTTCACAGCAGCTCTAACTCTCAGAGCGCTCTGTTGCCCCTCCAGAGGAGCTCTGACTAAATCTCAGCGCTCTCTGTTGCCCATTCATAGCAGCTCTAACTCTCAGCGCTCTGTTGCCCCTTCATAGCAGCTCTGACTGAATCTCAGCGCTCTCTGTGTCCTCTTCACACCAGCTCTATCTCTCAGCGCGCTGTGTTGCCCCTTCACAGAAACTCTCTCAGCACGCTCTGTTGCCCCTTCACAGCAGCTCTAAATCTCAGCGCGCTCGGTTGCCCTTCAGAGTAGCACTGACTAAATCTCAGCGCTTTCTGTGGCCCCTTCACAGCAGCTCTAACTCTCAGAGCGCTCTGTTGCCCCTTCAGTGCAGCTCTGACTAAATCTCAGCGCGCTGTGTCGCCCCTTCCCAGCATCTCTAAATCTCAGCGCTGTGTGTTGCCCCTTCACAACAGCTGGAACTCTCACCACTCTCTGTTTCCCCTTCACAGCAGCTCTAACTCTCACCAATGTCTGTTTCCGCTTCACAGCAGCCCTGACTCTCTACGCTCTCTGTTGCCCCTTCACAGCGGCTTTAACTCTAAGCGCTCTCAGTTGCCCCTTCACAGCAGCTCTAACTCTCAGAGCGCTCTGTTGCCCCTTCAGAGGAGCTCTGACTACATTTCAGCGCTCTCTGTTGACCATTCATAGCAGCTATAACTCTCAGCGCTCTGTTGCCCCTTCAGAGCAGCTCTGACTAGATCTCAGCGCTTCTGTTTGCTCTCCAAAGCAGCTTGAACTCTCAGTGCTCTCTATTGCCCCTTCACAGGAGCTCTGACTAACTCTCACCGCTCTGTTTGCTACTGGAGAGCAGCTCTAAATCTAAGCGCTCTCATTTACCCCTTCAATGCAGCTCTAACTCACAGCACTCTTTGTTGCCCCGTTAACGCAGCTCTAACTATCAGCGCTCTCTGTTTCCCCTCCACAGCAGCTCTATCTCTCAGCACTCTGTTTGCTTCTTCAGAGCAGCTCTAATTCTAAGCGCTCTCAGTTGCCCCTTCACAGCAGCTCTGAACCTCAGCGAGCGCTGCTGCCCCTTCACAGCAGCTCTAACTCTCAGCGCTGTGTGTTGCCCCTTCACAACAGCTCTAACTCTCTCCACTCTCTGTTTCCCCTTCACAGCAGCTCTATCTCTCACCACTCTGTTTCCGCTTCACAGCAGCCCTGACTCTCAACGCTCTGTGTTGCCCCTTCAACGCAGCTCTAACTCTCAGCGCTCGCTGTTGCCCCTTCAGTGCAGCTCTCACTAAATCTCAGCGCACTGTGTTGCCCCTTCACAGAAGCACTCTCAGCGCTCTCTGTTGCCCTTCAGAGCAGCTCTGACTAAATCTCAGCGCTCTCTGTTTCCCCTCCACAGCAGCTCAATCTCTCAGCGCTCTGTTTGCTTCTTCAGAGCAGCTCTAATTCTAAGCCCTCTCAGTTGCCCCTTCACAGCAGCTCTAAACCTCACCGAGGTTCACAGCAGCTCTAACTCTCAGCGCGCTCTGTTGCCCTTCAGAGCAGCTCTGACTAACTCTCCGTGCTTTCTGTTGACCCTTCAGATCAGTCTGACTAACTCTCAGCGCTCCCGGTTGCCCCTTCACAGCAGCTCTAACTCTCAGCGCCCTGTGTTGCCCCTTCAACGCAGCTCTAATGCTCACCACTCTTTACTGCCCCTTCACAACAGCAATAAATCAGCGCTCTCCGTTGCCCCTTCACAGCAGCTCTGACTCTCAGCAACCTGTGTTGCCACTTCAATGCAGTTCTAATTCTCAGCACTCTTTATTGCCCCTTCAGAGCACTCTGTTGCCCTTCAGAGCAGCTCTGACTAAATCTCAGCGCACTGTTTCCCCAAGGCAGCTTTAACTCTCAGCGCTCTCTATTGCCCCTTCACAGGAGCTCTAACTCTCACCGCTCTGTTTGCTACTTGAGAGCAGCTCTAATTCTAAGCGCTCTCACTTGCCCCTTCACAGCAGCTGTAAACCTCAGCGAGCTCTGTTGCCCCTTCAACGCAGCTCTAACTCTCAGCGCTCGCTGTTGCCCCTTCAGTGCAGCTCTGACTAAATCTCAGCGCGCTGTGTTGCCCCTTCACAGAAGCTCTCTCAGCGCTCTCTGTTGCCCCTTCACAGCAGCTCTAACTCTCAGCGCGCTCTGTTGCCCTTCAGAGTAGCACTGACTAAATCTCAGCGCTTTCTGTTGCCCCTTCACAGCAGCTCTAACTCTCAGAGCGCTCTGTTGCCCCTCCAGAGGAGCTCTGACTAAATCTCAGCGCTCTCTGTTGCCCATTCATAGCAGCTCTAACTCTCAGCGCTCTGTTGCCCCTTCATAGCAGCTCTGACTGAATCTCAGCGCTCTCTGTGTCCTCTTCACACCAGCTCTATCTCTCAGCGCGCTGTGTTGCCCCTTCACAGAAACTCTCTCAGCACGCTCTGTTGCCCCTTCACAGCAGCTCTAAATCTCAGCGCGCTCGGTTGCCCTTCAGAGTAGCACTGACTAAATCTCAGCGCTTTCTGTGGCCCCTTCACAGCAGCTCTAACTCTCAGAGCGCTCTGTTGCCCCTTCAGTGCAGCTCTGACTAAATCTCAGCGCGCTGTGTCGCCCCTTCCCAGCATCTCTAAATCTCAGCGCTGTGTGTTGCCCCTTCACAACAGCTGGAACTCTCACCACTCTCTGTTTCCCCTTCACAGCAGCTCTAACTCTCACCAATGTCTGTTTCCGCTTCACAGCAGCCCTGACTCTCTACGCTCTCTGTTGCCCCTTCACAGCGGCTTTAACTCTAAGCGCTCTCAGTTGCCCCTTCACAGCAGCTCTAACTCTCAGAGCGCTCTGTTGCCGCTTCAGAGGAGCTCTGACTACATTTCAGCGCTCTCTGTTGACCATTCATAGCAGCTATAACTCTCAGCGCTCTGTTGCCCCTTCAGAGCAGCTCTGACTAGATCTCAGCGCTTCTGTTTGCTCTCCAAAGCAGCTTGAACTCTCAGTGCTCTCTATTGCCCCTTCACAGGAGCTCTGACTAACTCTCACCGCTCTGTTTGCTACTGGAGAGCAGCTCTAAATCTAAGCGCTCTCATTTACCCCTTCAATGCAGCTCTAACTCACAGCACTCTTTGTTGCCCCGTTAACGCAGCTCTAACTATCAGCGCTCTCTGTTTCCCCTCCACAGCAGCTCTATCTCTCAGCACTCTGTTTGCTTCTTCAGAGCAGCTCTAATTCTAAGCGCTCTCAGTTGCCCCTTCACAGCAGCTCTGAACCTCAGCGAGCGCTGCTGCCCCTTCACAGCAGCTCTAACTCTCAGCGCTGTGTGTTGCCCCTTCACAACAGCTCGAACTCTCTCCACTCTCTGTTTCCCCTTCACAGCAGCTCTATCTCTCACCACTCTGTTTCCGCTTCACAGCAGCCCTGACTCTCAACGCTCTGTGTTGCCCCTTCAACGCAGCTCTAACTCTCAAAGCGCTCTGTTGCCCCTTCAGAGGAGCTCTGACTAAATCTCAGCGCTCTCTGTTGCCCATTCATAGCAGATATAACTCTCAGCCCTGACTGTTGCCCCTTTAGAGCAGCTCTGAATAAATCTCAGCGCTCTCTGTTGCCCCTTCACACCAGCTCTATCTCCCAGCGCTCTGTGCTGCCCCTTCAACGCAGTTCTAACTCTCACCTCTCTCTCTTGCACAGTCACAGCAGCTCTAACTACCTCTCACCGCTAACAGTTGCCCCTTCTCAGCAGCTCTAACTTCCAGTGCTCTGTGTTGCCCCTTCACAGCAGCTCTAACTTCCAGTGCTCTGTGTTGCCCCTTCACAGCAGCTCTAACTTCCAGTGCTCTGTGTTGCCCCTTCACAGCAGCTCTAACGCTGAGCTCTCTCAGTTGCCCCTTCAATGCAGCTCTAACTCACAGCGCTCTGTGTTGCCCCTTCAACGCAGCTGTAACTCTCACGGATCTCTGTTGCCCTTTCACAGCAGCTCTAACTCTAAGAGCTCTCATTTGCCCCTTCAATGCAGCTCTAACGCACAGCACTCTAGGTTGCCCCTTCAGTGCAGCTCTGACTAAATCTCAGCGCTCTGTGTTTCCCCTTCACAGAAGCTTTCTCAGCGCTCTGTGTAGCCCCTACACAGCAGCTCTAAATCTCACCGCTGTGTGTTGCCCCTTCACAACAGCTCTAACTCTCCCCACTCTGTTTCTGCTTCACAGCAGCCCTCACTCTCAACGCTCTGGGTTGCCCATCAACACAGCTGTAACTCGGCGCTCACTGTTGCCCATTCATAGTAGCTATAACTCTCAGCGCTCTGTTGACCCTTCATTGTAGCTCTGACTAAATCTCAGCGCTCTCTGTTGCCCCTTCACACGAGCTCTATCTCTCAGCACACCGCGTTGCCCCTTCAACGCAGCTCTAACTCTCAGAGCTCTCTCTGTTTCCCCTTCACAGCAGCTCTAACTCTAAGCGCTCTCAGTTGCCCCTTCAATGCAGCTCTATAACTCACAGCACTCTCTGTTCCCACTTTAACGCAGCTCTAACTCTCACCGCTCTCTGTTGCCCCTTCAGTGCAGCTCTGACTAAATCTCAGCGCCCTGTGTTGCCCCTTCACAGAAGCCCTCTCAGCACTCTCTGTTGCCCCTTCACAGCAGCTCTAACTCTCAGCGCGCTCTGTTGCCCTTCAGAGTAGCACTGACTAAATCTCAGCGCTTTCTGTTGCCCCTTCACAGCAGCTCTAACTCTCAGAGCGCTCTGTTGCCCCTCCAGAGGAGCTCTGACTAAATCTCAGCGCTCTCTGTTGCCCATTCATAGCAGCTCTAACTCTCAGCGCTCTGTTGCCCCTTCATAGCAGCTCTGACTGAATCTCAGCGCTCTCTGTGTCCTCTTCACACCAGCTCTATCTCTCAGCGCGCTGTGTTGCCCCTTCACAGAAACTCTCTCAGCACGCTCTGTTGCCCCTTCACAGCAGCTCTAAATCTCAGCGCGCTCGGTTGCCCTTCAGAGTAGCACTGACTAAATCTCAGCGCTTTCTGTGGCCCCTTCACAGCAGCTCTAACTCTCAGAGCGCTCTGTTGCCCCTTCAGTGCTGCTCTGACTAAATCTCAGCGCGCTGTGTCGCCCCTTCCCAGCATCTCTAAATCTCAGCGCTGTGTGTTGCCCCTTCACAACAGCTGGAACTCTCACCACTCTCTGTTTCCCCTTCACAGCAGCTCTAACTCTCACCAATGTCTGTTTCCGCTTCACAGCAGCCCTGACTCTCTACGCTCTCTGTTGCCCCTTCACAGCGGCTTTAACTCTAAGCGCTCTCAGTTGCCCCTTCACAGCAGCTCTAACTCTCAGAGCGCTCTGTTGCCCCTTCAGAGGAGCTCTGACTACATTTCAGCGCTCTCTGTTGACCATTCATAGCAGCTATAACTCTCAGCGCTCTGTTGCCCCTTCAGAGCAGCTCTGACTAGATCTCAGCGCTTCTGTTTGCTCTCCAAAGCAGCTTGAACTCTCAGTGCTCTCTATTGCCCCTTCACAGGAGCTCTGACTAACTCTCACCGCTCTGTTTGCTACTGGAGAGCAGCTCTAAATCTAAGCGCTCTCATTTACCCCTTCAATGCAGCTCTAACTCACAGCACTCTTTGTTGCCCCGTTAACGCAGCTCTAACTATCAGCGCTCTCTGTTTCCCCTCCACAGCAGCTCTATCTCTCAGCACTCTGTTTGCTTCTTCAGAGCAGCTCTAATTCTAAGCGCTCTCAGTTGCCCCTTCACAGCAGCTCTGAACCTCAGCGAGCGCTGCTGCCCCTTCACAGCAGCTCTAACTCTCAGCGCTGTGTGTTGCCCCTTCACAACAGCTCGAACTCTCTCCACTCTCTGTTTCCCCTTCACAGCAGCTCTATCTCTCACCACTCTGTTTCCGCTTCACAGCAGCCCTGACTCTCAACGCTCTGTGTTGCCCCTTCAACGCAGCTCTAACTCTCAGCGCTCGCTGTTGCCCCTTCAGTGCAGCTCTCACTAAATCTCAGCGCACTGTGTTGCCCCTTCACAGAAGCACTCTCAGCGCTCTCTGTTGCCCTTCAGAGCAGCTCTGACTAAATCTCAGCGCTCTCTGTTTCCCCTCCACAGCAGCTCAATCTCTCAGCGCTCTGTTTGCTTCTTCAGAGCAGCTCTAATTCTAAGCCCTCTCAGTTGCCCCTTCACAGCAGCTCTAAACCTCACCGAGGTTCACAGCAGCTCTAACTCTCAGCGCGCTCTGTTGCCCTTCAGAGCAGCTCTGACTAACTCTCCGTGCTTTCTGTTGACCCTTCAGATCAGTCTGACTAACTCTCAGCGCTCCCGGTTGCCCCTTCACAGCAGCTCTAACTCTCAGCGCCCTGTGTTGCCCCTTCAACGCAGCTCTAATGCTCACCACTCTTTACTGCCCCTTCACAACAGCAATAAATCAGCGCTCTCCGTTGCCCCTTCACAGCAGCTCTGACTCTCAGCAACCTGTGTTGCCACTTCAATGCAGTTCTAATTCTCAGCACTCTTTATTGCCCCTTCAGAGCAACTCTAACACTCAGAGCACTCTGTTGCCCTTCAGAGCAGCTCTGACTAAATCTCAGCGCACTGTTTCCCCAAGGCAGCTTTAACTCTCAGCGCTCTCTATTGCCCCTTCACAGGAGCTCTAACTCTCACCGCTCTGTTTGCTACTTGAGAGCAGCTCTAATTCTAAGCGCTCTCACTTGCCCCTTCACAGCAGCTGTAAACCTCAGCGAGCTCTGTTGCCCCTTCAACGCAGCTCTAACTCTCAGCGCTCGCTGTTGCCCCTTCAGTGCAGCTCTGACTAAATCTCAGCGCGCTGTGTTGCCCCTTCACAGAAGTTCTCTCAGCGCTCTCTGTTGCCCCTTCACAGCAGCTCTAACTCTCAGCGCGCTCTGTTGCCCTTCAGAGTAGCACTGACTAAATCTCAGCGCTTTCTGTTGCCCCTTCACAGCAGCTCTAACTCTCAGAGCGCTCTGTTGCCCCTCCAGAGGAGCTCTGACTAAATCTCAGCGCTCTCTGTTTCCCCTTCACAGCAGCTCTAACTCTCACCACTCTGTTTCCGCTTCACAGCAGCCCTGACTCTCAACGCTCTGTGTTGCCCCTTCAACGCAGCTCTAACGCTCAGCGCTCGCTGTTGCCCCTTCAGTGCAGCTCTCACTAAATCTCAGCGCACTGTGTTGCCCTTTCACAGGAGCATTGACTGACTCTCAAGCGCTCTGTGTTGCCCCTTCACAGCAGCTGTAACTCTAAGTGCTCTCAGTTGCCCCTTCTCAGCAGCTCTAACTTCCAGTGCTCTGTGTTGCCCCTTCACAGCAGCTCTAACTCTCGGCGCTCTCTATTGTCCCTTCACAGGAGCTCTGACTAACTCTCACCGCTCTGTTTGCTCCTTCAGAGCAGCTCTAATTCTAAGCGCTCTCAGTTGCCCGTTCACAGCAGCTGTAAACCTCATCGCTCTCTCTTGCCCCTTCAACGCAGCTCTAACGCTCAGCGCTCGCTGTTGCCTCTTCAGAGCAGCTCTGACTAAATCTCAGCGCTGTGTTGCCCCTTCAACGCAGCTCTAACTCTCAGCGCTCGCTGTTGCCCCTTCACAGCAGCTCTATCTCTCGGCGCTCTGTGCTGCCCCTTCAACGCAGTTCTAACTCTCACCTCTCTCTCTTGCACAGTCACAGCAGCTCTAACTACCTCTCACCGCTATCTGATGCCCCTTCGCAGGAGCTCTAACTCTCAGCGCTATGTGTTGCCCCTTCTCAGCAACGCTAAATCTCACCACTCCGTGTTGCCTCTTCAACGCAGCTCTAATTCGCAGCGATCCCTGGTGCCCCTTCACAGGAGCGCTGACTGACTCTCAAGCGTTGTCTGCTGCCCCTACACAGCAGCTGTAACTCTAAGTGCACTCAGTTGCCCCTTCTCAGCAGCTCTAACTTCCAGTGCTCTGTGTTGCCCCTTCACAGCAGCTCTAACTTCCAGTGCTCTGTGTTGCCCCTTCACAGCAGCTCTAACGCTGAGCTCTCTCAGTTGCCCCTTCAATGCAGCTCTAACTCACAGCGCTCTGTGTTGCCCCTTCAACGCAGCTGTAACTCTCACGGATCTCTGTTGCCCTTTCACAGCAGCTCTAACTCTAAGAGCTCTCATTTGCCCCTTCAATGCAGCTCTAACGCACAGCACTCTGGGTTGCCCCTTCAGTGCAGCTCTGACTAAATCTCAGCGCTCTGTGTTGCCCCTTCACAGAAGCTTTCTCAGTGCTCTGTGTAGCCCCTACACAGCAGCTCTAAATCTCACCGCTGTGTGTTGCCCCTTCACAACAGCTCTAACTCTCCCCACTCTGTTTCTGCTTCACAGCAGCCCTCACTCTCAACGCTCTGGGTTGCCCATCAACACAGCTGTAACTCGGCGCTCACTGTTGCCCATTCATAGTAGCTATAACTCTCAGCGCTCTGTTGACCCTTCATTGTAGCTCTGACTAAATCTCAGCGCTCTCTGTTGCCCCTTCACACGAGCTCTATCTCTCAGCACACCGCGTTGCCCCTTCAACGCAGCTCTAACTCAGAGCTCTCTCTGTTTCCCCTTCACAGCAGCTCTAACTCTAAGCGCTCTCAGTTGCCCCTTCAATGCAGCTCTATAACTCACAGCACTCTCTGTTCCCACTTTAACGCAGCTCTAACTCTCACCGCTCTCTGTTGCCCCTTCAGTGCAGCTCTGACTAAATCTCAGCGCGCTGTGTTGCCCCTTCACAGAAGCCCTCTCAGCACTCTCTGTTGCCCCTTCACAGCAGCTCTAACTCTCAGCGCGCTCTGTTGCCCTTCAGAGTAGCACTGACTAAATCTCAGCGCTTTCTGTTGCCCCTTCACAGCAGCTCTAACTCTCAGAGCGCTCTGTTGCCCCTCCAGAGGAGCTCTGACTAAATCTCAGCGCTCTCTGTTGCCCATTCATAGCAGCTCTAACTCTCAGCGCTCTGTTGCCCCTTCATAGCAGCTCTGACTGAATCTCAGCGCTCTCTGTGTCCTCTTCACACCAGCTCTATCTCTCAGCGCGCTGTGTTGCCCCTTCACAGAAACTCTCTCAGCACGCTCTGTTGCCCCTTCACAGCAGCTCTAAATCTCAGCGCGCTCGGTTGCCCTTCAGAGTAGCACTGACTAAATCTCAGCGCTTTCTGTGGCCCCTTCACAGCAGCTCTAACTCTCAGAGCGCTCTGTTGCCCCTTCAGTGCAGCTCTGACTAAATCTCAGCGCGCTGTGTCGCCCCTTCCCAGCATCTCTAAATCTCAGCGCTGTGTGTTGCCCCTTCACAACAGCTGGAACTCTCACCACTCTCTGTTTCCCCTTCACAGCAGCTCTAACTCTCACCAATGTCTGTTTCCGCTTCACAGCAGCCCTGACTCTCTACGCTCTCTGTTGCCCCTTCACAGCGGCTTTAACTCTAAGCGCTCTCAGTTGCCCCTTCACAGCAGCTCTAACTCTCAGAGCGCTCTGTTGCCCCTTCAGAGGAGCTCTGACTACATTTCAGCGCTCTCTGTTGACCATTCATAGCAGCTATAACTCTCAGCGCTCTGTTGCCCCTTCAGAGCAGCTCTGACTAGATCTCAGCGCTTCTGTTTGCTCTCCAAAGCAGCTTGAACTCTCAGTGCTCTCTATTGCCCCTTCACAGGAGCTCTGACTAACTCTCACCGCTCTGTTTGCTACTGGAGAGCAGCTCTAAATCTAAGCGCTCTCATTTACCCCTTCAATGCAGCTCTAACTCACAGCACTCTTTGTTGCCCCGTTAACGCAGCTCTAACTATCAGCGCTCTCTGTTTCCCCTCCACAGCAGCTCTATCTCTCACCACTCTGTTTCCGCTTCACAGCAGCCCTGACTCTCAACGCTCTGTGTTGCCCCTTCAACGCAGCTCTAACTCTCAGCGCTCGCTGTTGCCCCTTCAGTGCAGCTCTCACTAAATCTCAGCGCACTGTGTTGCCCCTTCACAGAAGCACTCTCAGCGCTCTCTGTTGCCCTTCAGAGCAGCTCTGACTAAATCTCAGCGCTCTCTGTTTCCCCTCCACAGCAGCTCAATCTCTCAGCGCTCTGTTTGCTTCTTCAGAGCAGCTCTAATTCTAAGCCCTCTCAGTTGCCCCTTCACAGCAGCTCTAAACCTCACCGAGGTTCACAGCAGCTCTAACTCTCAGCGCGCTCTGTTGCCCTTCAGAGCAGCTCTGACTAACTCTCCGTGCTTTCTGTTGACCCTTCAGATCAGTCTGACTAACTCTCAGCGCTCCCGGTTGCCCCTTCACAGCAGCTCTAACTCTCAGCGCCCTGTGTTGCCCCTTCAACGCAGCTCTAATGCTCACCACTCTTTACTGCCCCTTCACAACAGCAATAAATCAGCGCTCTCCGTTGCCCCTTCACAGCAGCTCTGACTCTCAGCAACCTGTGTTGCCACTTCAATGCAGTTCTAATTCTCAGCACTCTTTATTGCCCCTTCAGAGCAACTCTAACACTCAGAGCACTCTGTTGCCCTTCAGAGCAGCTCTGACTAAATCTCAGCGCACTGTTTCCCCAAGGCAGCTTTAACTCTCAGCGCTCTCTATTGCCCCTTCACAGGAGCTCTAACTCTCACCGCTCTGTTTGCTACTTGAGAGCAGCTCTAATTCTAAGCGCTCTCACTTGCCCCTTCACAGCAGCTGTAAACCTCAGCGAGCTCTGTTGCCCCTTCAACGCAGCTCTAACTCTCAGCGCTCGCTGTTGCCCCTTCAGTGCAGCTCTGACTAAATCTCAGCGCGCTGTGTTGCCCCTTCACAGCAGCTCTAACTCTCAGCGCGCTCTGTTGCCCTTCAGAGTAGCACTGACTAAATCTCAGCGCTTTCTGTTGCCCCTTCACAGCAGCTCTAACTCTCAGAGCGCTCTGTTGCCCCTCCAGAGGAGCTCTGACTAAATCTCAGCGCTCTCTGTTTCCCCTTCACAGCAGCTCTAACTCTCACCACTCTGTTTCCGCTTCACAGCAGCCCTGACTCTCAACGCTCTGTGTTGCCCCTTCAACGCAGCTCTAACGCTCAGCGCTCGCTGTTGCCCCTTCAGTGCAGCTCTCACTAAATCTCAGCGCACTGTGTTGCCCTTTCACAGGAGCATTGACTGACTCTCAAGCGCTCTGTGTTGCCCCTTCACAGCAGCTGTAACTCTAAGTGCTCTCAGTTGCCCCTTCTCAGCAGCTCTAACTTCCAGTGCTCTGTGTTGCCCCTTCACAGCAGCTCTAACTCTCGGCGCTCTCTATTGTCCCTTCACAGGAGCTCTGAC
The DNA here is from genome assembly GCF_964270905.1 of Leucopleurus acutus. NCBI lineage: Eukaryota > Metazoa > Chordata > Mammalia > Artiodactyla > Delphinidae > Leucopleurus > Leucopleurus acutus. Next base: position 78,093,357 of record NC_139156.1, read on the forward strand.
TAACTCTCACCGCTCTGTTTGCTCCTTCAGAGCAGCTCTAATTCTAAGCGCTCTCAGTTGCCCGTTCACAGCAGCTGTAAACCTCATCGCTCTCTCTTGCCCCTTCAACGCAGCTCTAACGCTCAGCGCTCGCTGTTGCCTCTTCAGAGCAGCTCTGACTAAATCTCAGCGCTGTGTTGCCCCTTCAACGCAGCTCTAACTCTCAGCGCTCGCTGTTGCCCCTTCACACCAGCTCTATCTCTCGGCGCTCTGTGCTGCCCCTTCAACGCAGTTCTAACTCTCACCTCTCTCTCTTGCACAGTCACAGCAGCTCTAACTACCTCTCACCGCTATCTGATGCCCCTTCGCAGGAGCTCTAACTCTCAGCGCTATGTGTTGCCCCTTCTCAGCAACGCTAAATCTCACCACTCAGTGTTGCCTCTTCAACGCAGCTCTAATTCGCAGCGATCCCTGGTGCCCCTTCACAGGAGCGCTGACTGACTCTCAAGCGTTGTCTGCTGCCCCTACACAGCAGCTGTAACTCTAAGTGCACTCAGTTGCCCCTTCTCAGCAGCTCTAACTTCCAGTGCTCTGTGTTGCCCCTTCACAGCAGCTCTAACTTCCAGTGCTCTGTGTTGCCCCTTCACAGCAGCTCTAACTTCCAGTGCTCTGTGTTGCCCCTTCACAGCAGCTCTAACGCTGAGCTCTCTCAGTTGCCCCTTCAATGCAGCTCTAACTCACAGCGCTCTGTGTTGCCCCTTCAACGCAGCTGTAACTCTCACGGATCTCTGTTGCCCTTTCACAGCAGCTCTAACTCTAAGAGCTCTCAGTTGCCCCTTCAATGCAGCTCTATAACTCACAGCACTCTCTGTTCCCACTTTAACGCAGCTCTAACTCTCACCGCTCTCTGTTGCCCCTTCAGTGCAGCTCTGACTAAATCTCAGCGCGCTGTGTTGCCCCTTCACAGAAGCCCTCTCAGCACTCTCTGTTGCCCCTTCACAGCAGCTCTAACTCTCAGCGCGCTCTGTTGCCCTTCAGAGTAGCACTGACTAAATCTCAGCGCTTTCTGTTGCCCCTTCACAGCAGCTCTAACTCTCAGAGCGCTCTGTTGCCCCTCCAGAGGAGCTCTGACTAAATCTCAGCGCTCTCTGTTGCCCATTCATAGCAGCTCTAACTCTCAGCGCTCTGTTGCCCCTTCATAGCAGCTCTGACTGAATCTCAGCTCTCTCTGTGTCCTCTTCACACCAGCTCTATCTCTCAGCGCGCTGTGTTGCCCCTTCACAGAAACTCTCTCAGCACGCTCTGTTGCCCCTTCACAGCAGCTCTAAATCTCAGCGCGCTCGGTTGCCCTTCAGAGTAGCACTGACTAAATCTCAGCGCTTTCTGTGGCCCCTTCACAGCAGCTCTAACTCTCAGAGCGCTCTGTTGCCCCTTCAGTGCAGCTCTGACTAAATCTCAGCGCGCTGTGTCGCCCCTTCCCAGCATCTCTAAATCTCAGCGCTGTGTGTTGCCCCTTCACAACAGCTGGAACTCTCACCACTCTCTGTTTCCCCTTCACAGCAGCTCTAACTCTCACCAATGTCTGTTTCCGCTTCACAGCAGCCCTGACTCTCTACGCTCTCTGTTGCCCCTTCACAGCGGCTTTAACTCTAAGCGCTCTCAGTTGCCCCTTCACAGCAGCTCTAACTCTCAGAGCGCTCTGTTGCCCCTTCAGAGGAGCTCTGACTACATTTCAGCGCTCTCTGTTGACCATTCATAGCAGCTATAACTCTCAGCGCTCTGTTGCCCCTTCAGAGCAGCTCTGACTAGATCTCAGCGCTTCTGTTTGCTCTCCAAAGCAGCTTGAACTCTCAGTGCTCTCTATTGCCCCTTCACAGGAGCTCTGACTAACTCTCACCGCTCTGTTTGCTACTGGAGAGCAGCTCTAAATCTAAGCGCTCTCATTTACCCCTTCAATGCAGCTCTAACTCACAGCACTCTTTGTTGCCCCGTTAACGCAGCTCTAACTATCAGCGCTCTCTGTTTCCCCTCCACAGCAGCTCTATCTCTCAGCACTCTGTTTGCTTCTTCAGAGCAGCTCTAATTCTAAGCGCTCTCAGTTGCCCCTTCACAGCAGCTCTGAACCTCAGCGAGCGCTGCTGCCCCTTCACAGCAGCTCTAACTCTCAGCGCTGTGTGTTGCCCCTTCACAACAGCTCGAACTCTCTCCACTCTCTGTTTCCCCTTCACAGCAGCTCTATCTCTCACCACTCTGTTTCCGCTTCACAGCAGCCCTGACTCTCAACGCTCTGTGTTGCCCCTTCAACGCAGCTCTAACTCTCAGCGCTCGCTGTTGCCCCTTCAGTGCAGCTCTCACTAAATCTCAGCGCACTGTGTTGCCCCTTCACAGAAGCACTCTCAGCGCTCTCTGTTGCCCTTCAGAGCAGCTCTGACTAAATCTCAGCGCTCTCTGTTTCCCCTCCACAGCAGCTCAATCTCTCAGCGCTCTGTTTGCTTCTTCAGAGCAGCTCTAATTCTAAGCCCTCTCAGTTGCCCCTTCACAGCAGCTCTAAACCTCACCGAGGTTCACAGCAGCTCTAACTCTCAGCGCGCTCTGTTGCCCTTCAGAGCAGCTCTGACTAACTCTCCGTGCTTTCTGTTGACCCTTCAGATCAGTCTGACTAACTCTCAGCGCTCCCGGTTGCCCCTTCACAGCAGCTCTAACTCTCAGCGCCCTGTGTTGCCCCTTCAACGCAGCTCTAATGCTCACCACTCTTTACTGCCCCTTCACAACAGCAATAAATCAGCGCTCTCCGTTGCCCCTTCACAGCAGCTCTGACTCTCAGCAACCTGTGTTGCCACTTCAATGCAGTTCTAATTCTCAGCACTCTTTATTGCCCCTTCAGAGCAACTCTAACACTCAGAGCACTCTGTTGCCCTTCAGAGCAGCTCTGACTAAATCTCAGCGCACTGTTTCCCCAAGGCAGCTTTAACTCTCAGCGCTCTCTATTGCCCCTTCACAGGAGCTCTAACTCTCACCGCTCTGTTTGCTACTTGAGAGCAGCTCTAATTCTAAGCGCTCTCACTTGCCCCTTCACAGCAGCTGTAAACCTCAGCGAGCTCTGTTGCCCCTTCAACGCAGCTCTAACTCTCAGCGCTCGCTGTTGCCCCTTCAGTGCAGCTCTGACTAAATCTCAGCGCGCTGTGTTGCCCCTTCACAGAAGTTCTCTCAGCGCTCTCTGTTGCCCCTTCACAGCAGCTCTAACTCTCAGCGCGCTCTGTTGCCCTTCAGAGTAGCACTGACTAAATCTCAGCGCTTTCTGTTGCCCCTTCACAGCAGCTCTAACTCTCAGAGCGCTCTGTTGCCCCTCCAGAGGAGCTCTGACTAAATCTCAGCGCTCTCTGTTTCCCCTTCACAGCAGCTCTAACTCTCACCACTCTGTTTCCGCTTCACAGCAGCCCTGACTCTCAACGCTCTGTGTTGCCCCTTCAACGCAGCTCTAACGCTCAGCGCTCGCTGTTGCCCCTTCAGTGCAGCTCTCACTAAATCTCAGCGCACTGTGTTGCCCTTTCACAGGAGCATTGACTGACTCTCAAGCGCTCTGTGTTGCCCCTTCACAGCAGCTGTAACTCTAAGTGCTCTCAGTTGCCCCTTCTCAGCAGCTCTAACTTCCAGTGCTCTGTGTTGCCCCTTCACAGCAGCTCTAACTCTCGGCGCTCTCTATTGTCCCTTCACAGGAGCTCTGACTAACTCTCACCGCTCTGTTTGCTCCTTCAGAGCAGCTCTAATTCTAAGCGCTCTCAGTTGCCCGTTCACAGCAGCTGTAAACCTCATCGCTCTCTCTTGCCCCTTCAACGCAGCTCTAACGCTCAGCGCTCGCTGTTGCCTCTTCAGAGCAGCTCTGACTAAATCTCAGCGCTGTGTTGCCCCTTCAACGCAGCTCTAACTCTCAGCGCTCGCTGTTGCCCCTTCACAGCAGCTCTATCTCTCGGCGCTCTGTGCTGCCCCTTCAACGCAGTTCTAACTCTCACCTCTCTCTCTTGCACAGTCACAGCAGCTCTAACTACCTCTCACCGCTATCTGATGCCCCTTCGCAGGAGCTCTAACTCTCAGCGCTATGTGTTGCCCCTTCTCAGCAACGCTAAATCTCACCACTCAGTGTTGCCTCTTCAACGCAGCTCTAATTCGCAGCGATCCCTGGTGCCCCTTCACAGGAGCGCTGACTGACTCTCAAGCGTTGTCTGCTGCCCCTACACAGCAGCTGTAACTCTAAGTGCACTCAGTTGCCCCTTCTCAGCAGCTCTAACTTCCAGTGCTCTGTGTTGCCCCTTCACAGCAGCTCTAACTTCCAGTGCTCTGTGTTGCCCCTTCACAGCAGCTCTAACTTCCAGTGCTCTGTGTTGCCCCTTCACAGCAGCTCTAACGCTGAGCTCTCTCAGTTGCCCCTTCAATGCAGCTCTAACTCACAGCGCTCTGTGTTGCCCCTTCAACGCAGCTGTAACTCTCACGGATCTCTGTTGCCCTTTCACAGCAGCTCTAACTCTAAGAGCTCTCATTTGCCCCTTCAATGCAGCTCTAACGCACAGCACTCTGGGTTGCCCCTTCAGTGCAGCTCTGACTAAATCTCAGCGCTCTGTGTTTCCCCTTCACAGAAGCTTTCTCAGCGCTCTGTGTAGCCCCTACACAGCAGCTCTAAATCTCACCGCTGTGTGTTGCCCCTTCACAACAGCTCTAACTCTCCCCACTCTGTTTCTGCTTCACAGCAGCCCTCACTCTCAACGCTCTGGGTTGCCCATCAACACAGCTGTAACTCGGCGCTCACTGTTGCCCATTCATAGTAGCTATAACTCTCAGCGCTCTGTTGACCCTTCATTGTAGCTCTGACTAAATCTCAGCGCTCTCTGTTGCCCCTTCACACGAGCTCTATCTCTCAGCACACCGCGTTGCCCCTTCAACGCAGCTCTAACTCAGAGCTCTCTCTGTTTCCCCTTCACAGCAGCTCTAACTCTAAGCGCTCTCAGTTGCCCCTTCAATGCAGCTCTATAACTCACAGCACTCTCTGTTCCCACTTTAACGCAGCTCTAACTCTCACCGCTCTCTGTTGCCCCTTCAGTGCAGCTCTGACTAAATCTCAGCGCGCTGTGTTGCCCCTTCACAGAAGCCCTCTCAGCACTCTCTGTTGCCCCTTCACAGCAGCTCTAACTCTCAGCGCGCTCTGTTGCCCTTCAGAGTAGCACTGACTAAATCTCAGCGCTTTCTGTTGCCCCTTCACAGCAGCTCTAACTCTCAGAGCGCTCTGTTGCCCCTCCAGAGGAGCTCTGACTAAATCTCAGCGCTCTCTGTTGCCCATTCATAGCAGCTCTAACTCTCAGCGCTCTGTTGCCCCTTCATAGCAGCTCTGACTGAATCTCAGCGCTCTCTGTGTCCTCTTCACACCAGCTCTATCTCTCAGCGCGCTGTGTTGCCCCTTCACAGAAACTCTCTCAGCACGCTCTGTTGCCCCTTCACAGCAGCTCTAAATCTCAGCGCGCTCGGTTGCCCTTCAGAGTAGCACTGACTAAATCTCAGCGCTTTCTGTGGCCCCTTCACAGCAGCTCTAACTCTCAGAGCGCTCTGTTGCCCCTTCAGTGCAGCTCTGACTAAATCTCAGCGCGCTGTGTCGCCCCTTCCCAGCATCTCTAAATCTCAGCGCTGTGTGTTGCCCCTTCACAACAGCTGGAACTCTCACCACTCTCTGTTTCCCCTTCACAGCAGCTCTAACTCTCACCAATGTCTGTTTCCGCTTCACAGCAGCCCTGACTCTCTACGCTCTCTGTTGCCCCTTCACAGCGGCTTTAACTCTAAGCGCTCTCAGTTGCCCCTTCACAGCAGCTCTAACTCTCAGAGCGCTCTGTTGCCCCTTCAGAGGAGCTCTGACTACATTTCAGCGCTCTCTGTTGACCATTCATAGCAGCTATAACTCTCAGCGCTCTGTTGCCCCTTCAGAGCAGCTCTGACTAGATCTCAGCGCTTCTGTTTGCTCTCCAAAGCAGCTTGAACTCTCAGTGCTCTCTATTGCCCCTTCACAGGAGCTCTGACTAACTCTCACCGCTCTGTTTGCTACTGGAGAGCAGCTCTAAATCTAAGCGCTCTCATTTACCCCTTCAATGCAGCTCTAACTCACAGCACTCTTTGTTGCCCCGTTAACGCAGCTCTAACTATCAGCGCTCTCTGTTTCCCCTCCACAGCAGCTCTATCTCTCAGCACTCTGTTTGCTTCTTCAGAGCAGCTCTAATTCTAAGCGCTCTCAGTTGCCCCTTCACAGCAGCTCTGAACCTCAGCGAGCGCTGCTGCCCCTTCACAGCAGCTCTAACTCTCAGCGCTGTGTGTTGCCCCTTCACAACAGCTCGAACTCTCTCCACTCTCTGTTTCCCCTTCACAGCAGCTCTATCTCTCACCACTCTGTTTCCGCTTCACAGCAGCCCTGACTCTCAACGCTCTGTGTTGCCCCTTCAACGCAGCTCTAACTCTCAAAGCGCTCTGTTGCCCCTTCAGAGGAGCTCTGACTAAATCTCAGCGCTCTCTGTTGCCCATTCATAGCAGATATAACTCTCAGCCCTGACTGTTGCCCCTTTAGAGCAGCTCTGAATAAATCTCAGCGCTCTCTGTTGCCCCTTCACACCAGCTCTATCTCCCAGCGCTCTGTGCTGCCCCTTCAACGCAGTTCTAACTCTCACCTCTCTCTCTTGCACAGTCACAGCAGCTCTAACTACCTCTCACCGCTAACAGTTGCCCCTTCTCAGCAGCTCTAACTTCCAGTGCTCTGTGTTGCCCCTTCACAGCAGCTCTAACTTCCAGTGCTCTGTGTTGCCCCTTCACAGCAGCTCTAACGCTGAGCTCTCTCAGTTGCCCCTTCAATGCAGCTCTAACTCACAGCGCTCTGTGTTGCCCCTTCAACGCAGCTGTAACTCTCACGGATCTCTGTTGCCCTTTCACAGCAGCTCTAACTCTAAGAGCTCTCATTTGCCCCTTCAATGCAGCTCTAACGCACAGCACTCTGGGTTGCCCCTTCAGTGCAGCTCTGACTAAATCTCAGCGCTCTGTGTTGCCCCTTCACAGAAGCTTTCTCAGCGCTCTGTGTAGCCCCTACACAGCAGCTCTAAATCTCACCGCTGTGTGTTGCCCCTTCACAACAGCTCTAACTCTCCCCACTCTGTTTCTGCTTCACAGCAGCCCTCACTCTCAACGCTCTGGGTTGCCCATCAACACAGCTGTAACTCGGCGCTCACTGTTGCCCATTCATAGTAGCTATAACTCTCAGCGCTCTGTTGACCCTTCATTGTAGCTCTGACTAAATCTCAGCGCTCTCTGTTGCCCCTTCACACGAGCTCTATCTCTCAGCACACCGCGTTGCCCCTTCAACGCAGCTCTAACTCTCAGAGCTCTCTCTGTTTCCCCTTCACAGCAGCTCTAACTCTAAGCGCTCTCAGTTGCCCCTTCAATGCAGCTCTATAACTCACAGCACTCTCTGTTCCCACTTTAACGCAGCTCTAACTCTCACCGCTCTCTGTTGCCCCTTCAGTGCAGCTCTGACTAAATCTCAGCGCCCTGTGTTGCCCCTTCACAGAAGCCCTCTCAGCACTCTCTGTTGCCCCTTCACAGCAGCTCTAACTCTCAGCGCGCTCTGTTGCCCTTCAGAGTAGCACTGACTAAATCTCAGCGCTTTCTGTTGCCCCTTCACAGCAGCTCTAACTCTCAGAGCGCTCTGTTGCCCCTCCAGAGGAGCTCTGACTAAATCTCAGCGCTCTCTGTTGCCCATTCATAGCAGCTCTAACTCTCAGCGCTCTGTTGCCCCTTCATAGCAGCTCTGACTGAATCTCAGCGCTCTCTGTGTCCTCTTCACACCAGCTCTATCTCTCAGCGCGCTGTGTTGCCCCTTCACAGAAACTCTCTCAGCACGCTCTGTTGCCCCTTCACAGCAGCTCTAAATCTCAGCGCGCTCGGTTGCCCTTCAGAGTAGCACTGACTAAATCTCAGCGCTTTCTGTGGCCCCTTCACAGCAGCTCTAACTCTCAGAGCGCTCTGTTGCCCCTTCAGTGCAGCTCTGACTAAATCTCAGCGCGCTGTGTCGCCCCTTCCCAGCATCTCTAAATCTCAGCGCTGTGTGTTGCCCCTTCACAACAGCTGGAACTCTCACCACTCTCTGTTTCCCCTTCACAGCAGCTCTAACTCTCACCAATGTCTGTTTCCGCTTCACAGCAGCCCTGACTCTCTACGCTCTCTGTTGCCCCTTCACAGCGGCTTTAACTCTAAGCGCTCTCAGTTGCCCCTTCACAGCAGCTCTAACTCTCAGAGCGCTCTGTTGCCCCTTCAGAGGAGCTCTGACTACATTTCAGCGCTCTCTGTTGACCATTCATAGCAGCTATAACTCTCAGCGCTCTGTTGCCCCTTCAGAGCAGCTCTGACTAGATCTCAGCGCTTCTGTTTGCTCTCCAAAGCAGCTTGAACTCTCAGTGCTCTCTATTGCCCCTTCACAGGAGCTCTGACTAACTCTCACCGCTCTGTTTGCTACTGGAGAGCAGCTCTAAATCTAAGCGCTCTCATTTACCCCTTCAATGCAGCTCTAACTCACAGCACTCTTTGTTGCCCCGTTAACGCAGCTCTAACTATCAGCGCTCTCTGTTTCCCCTCCACAGCAGCTCTATCTCTCAGCACTCTGTTTGCTTCTTCAGAGCAGCTCTAATTCTAAGCGCTCTCAGTTGCCCCTTCACAGCAGCTCTGAACCTCAGCGAGCGCTGCTGCCCCTTCACAGCAGCTCTAACTCTCAGCGCTGTGTGTTGCCCCTTCACAACAGCTCGAACTCTCTCCACTCTCTGTTTCCCCTTCACAGCAGCTCTATCTCTCACCACTCTGTTTCCGCTTCACAGCAGCCCTGACTCTCAACGCTCTGTGTTGCCCCTTCAACGCAGCTCTAACTCTCAGCGCTCGCTGTTGCCCCTTCAGTGCAGCTCTCACTAAATCTCAGCGCACTGTGTTGCCCCTTCACAGAAGCACTCTCAGCGCTCTGTTGCCCTTCAGAGCAGCTCTGACTAAATCTCAGCGCTCTCTGTTTCCCCTCCACAGCAGCTCAATCTCTCAGCGCTCTGTTTGCTTCTTCAGAGCAGCTCTAATTCTAAGCCCTCTCAGTTGCCCCTTCACAGCAGCTCTAAACCTCACCGAGGTTCACAGCAGCTCTAACTCTCAGCGCGCTCTGTTGCCCTTCAGAGCAGCTCTGACTAACTCTCCGTGCTTTCTGTTGACCCTTCAGATCAGTCTGACTAACTCTCAGCGCTCCCGGTTGCCCCTTCACAGCAGCTCTAACTCTCAGCGCCCTGTGTTGCCCCTTCAACGCAGCTCTAATGCTCACCACTCTTTACTGCCCCTTCACAACAGCAATAAATCAGCGCTCTCCGTTGCCCCTTCACAGCAGCTCTGACTCTCAGCAACCTGTGTTGCCACTTCAATGCAGTTCTAATTCTCAGCACTCTTTATTGCCCCTTCAGAGCAACTCTAACACTCAGAGCACTCTGTTGCCCTTCAGAGCAGCTCTGACTAAATCTCAGCGCACTGTTTCCCCAAGGCAGCTTTAACTCTCAGCGCTCTCTATTGCCCCTTCACAGGAGCTCTAACTCTCACCGCTCTGTTTGCTACTTGAGAGCAGCTCTAATTCTAAGCGCTCTCACTTGCCCCTTCACAGCAGCTGTAAACCTCAGCGAGCTCTGTTGCCCCTTCAACGCAGCTCTAACTCTCAGCGCTCGCTGTTGCCCCTTCAGTGCAGCTCTGACTAAATCTCAGCGCGCTGTGTTGCCCCTTCACAGAAGTTCTCTCAGCGCTCTCTGTTGCCCCTTCACAGCAGCTCTAACTCTCAGCGCGCTCTGTTGCCCTTCAGAGTAGCACTGACTAAATCTCAGCGCTTTCTGTTGCCCCTTCACAGCAGCTCTAACTCTCAGAGCGCTCTGTTGCCCCTCCAGAGGAGCTCTGACTAAATCTCAGCGCTCTCTGTTTCCCCTTCACAGCAGCTCTAACTCTCACCACTCTGTTTCCGCTTCACAGCAGCCCTGACTCTCAACGCTCTGTGTTGCCCCTTCAACGCAGCTCTAACGCTCAGCGCTCGCTGTTGCCCCTTCAGTGCAGCTCTCACTAAATCTCAGCGCACTGTGTTGCCCTTTCACAGGAGCATTGACTGACTCTCAAGCGCTCTGTGTTGCCCCTTCACAGCAGCTGTAACTCTAAGTGCTCTCAGTTGCCCCTTCTCAGCAGCTCTAACTTCCAGTGCTCTGTGTTGCCCCTTCACAGCAGCTCTAACTCTCGGCGCTCTCTATTGTCCCTTCACAGGAGCTCTGACTAACTCTCACCGCTCTGTTTGCTCCTTCAGAGCAGCTCTAATTCTAAGCGCTCTCAGTTGCCCGTTCACAGCAGCTGTAAACCTCATCGCTCTCTCTTGCCCCTTCAACGCAGCTCTAACGCTCAGCGCTCGCTGTTGCCTCTTCAGAGCAGCTCTGACTAAATCTCAGCGCTGTGTTGCCCCTTCAACGCAGCTCTAACTCTCAGCGCTCGCTGTTGCCCCTTCACAGCAGCTCTATCTCTCGGCGCTCTGTGCTGCCCCTTCAACGCAGTTCTAACTCTCACCTCTCTCTCTTGCACAGTCACAGCAGCTCTAACTACCTCTCACCGCTATCTGATGCCCCTTCGCAGGAGCTCTAACTCTCAGCGCTATGTGTTGCCCCTTCTCAGCAACGCTAAATCTCACCACTCCGTGTTGCCTCTTCAACGCAGCTCTAATTCGCAGCGATCCCTGGTGCCCCTTCACAGGAGCGCTGACTGACTCTCAAGCGTTGTCTGCTGCCCCTACACAGCAGCTGTAACTCTAAGTGCACTCAGTTGCCCCTTCTCAGCAGCTCTAACTTCCAGTGCTCTGTGTTGCCCCTTCACAGCAGCTCTAACTTCCAGTGCTCTGTGTTGCCCCTTCACAGCAGCTCTAACGCTGAGCTCTCTCAGTTGCCCCTTCAATGCAGCTCTAACTCACAGCGCTCTGTGTTGCCCCTTCAACGCAGCTGTAACTCTCACGGATCTCTGTTGCCCTTTCACAGCAGCTCTAACTCTAAGAGCTCTCATTTGCCCCTTCAATGCAGCTCTAACGCACAGCACTCTGGGTTGCCCCTTCAGTGCAGCTCTGACTAAATCTCAGCGCTCTGTGTTGCCCCTTCACAGAAGCTTTCTCAGTGCTCTGTGTAGCCCCTACACAGCAGCTCTAAATCTCACCGCTGTGTGTTGCCCCTTCACAACAGCTCTAACTCTCCCCACTCTGTTTCTGCTTCACAGCAGCCCTCACTCTCAACGCTCTGGGTTGCCCATCAACACAGCTGTAACTCGGCGCTCACTGTTGCCCATTCATAGTAGCTATAACTCTCAGCGCTCTGTTGACCCTTCATTGTAGCTCTGACTAAATCTCAGCGCTCTCTGTTGCCCCTTCACACGAGCTCTATCTCTCAGCACACCGCGTTGCCCCTTCAACGCAGCTCTAACTCAGAGCTCTCTCTGTTTCCCCTTCACAGCAGCTCTAACTCTAAGCGCTCTCAGTTGCCCCTTCAATGCAGCTCTATAACTCACAGCACTCTCTGTTCCCACTTTAACGCAGCTCTAACTCTCACCGCTCTCTGTTGCCCCTTCAGTGCAGCTCTGACTAAATCTCAGCGCGCTGTGTTGCCCCTTCACAGAAGCCCTCTCAGCACTCTCTGTTGCCCCTTCACAGCAGCTCTAACTCTCAGCGCGCTCTGTTGCCCTTCAGAGTAGCACTGACTAAATCTCAGCGCTTTCTGTTGCCCCTTCACAGCAGCTCTAACTCTCAGAGCGCTCTGTTGCCCCTCCAGAGGAGCTCTGACTAAATCTCAGCGCTCTCTGTTGCCCATTCATAGCAGCTCTAACTCTCAGCGCTCTGTTGCCCCTTCATAGCAGCTCTGACTGAATCTCAGCGCTCTCTGTGTCCTCTTCACACCAGCTCTATCTCTCAGCGCGCTGTGTTGCCCCTTCACAGAAACTCTCTCAGCACGCTCTGTTGCCCCTTCACAGCAGCTCTAAATCTCAGCGCGCTCGGTTGCCCTTCAGAGTAGCACTGACTAAATCTCAGCGCTTTCTGTGGCCCCTTCACAGCAGCTCTAACTCTCAGAGCGCTCTGTTGCCCCTTCAGTGCAGCTCTGACTAAATCTCAGCGCGCTGTGTCGCCCCTTCCCAGCATCTCTAAATCTCAGCGCTGTGTGTTGCCCCTTCACAACAGCTGGAACTCTCACCACTCTCTGTTTCCCCTTCACAGCAGCTCTAACTCTCACCAATGTCTGTTTCCGCTTCACAGCAGCCCTGACTCTCTACGCTCTCTGTTGCCCCTTCACAGCGGCTTTAACTCTAAGTGCTCTCAGTTGCCCCTTCACAGCAGCTCTGACTAACTCTCACCGCTCTGTTTGCTACTGGAGAGCAGCTCTAAATCTAAGCGCTCTCATTTACCCCTTCAATGCAGCTCTAACTCACAGCACTCTTTGTTGCCCCGTTAACGCAGCTCTAACTATCAGCGCTCTCTGTTTCCCCTCCACAGCAGCTCTATCTCTCACCACTCTGTTTCCGCTTCACAGCAGCCCTGACTCTCAACGCTCTGTGTTGCCCCTTCAACGCAGCTCTAACTCTCAGCGCTCGCTGTTGCCCCTTCAGTGCAGCTCTCACTAAATCTCAGCGCACTGTGTTGCCCCTTCACAGAAGCACTCTCAGCGCTCTCTGTTGCCCTTCAGAGCAGCTCTGACTAAATCTCAGCGCTCTCTGTTTCCCCTCCACAGCAGCTCAATCTCTCAGCGCTCTGTTTGCTTCTTCAGAGCAGCTCTAATTCTAAGCCCTCTCAGTTGCCCCTTCACAGCAGCTCTAAACCTCACCGAGGTTCACAGCAGCTCTAACTCTCAGCGCGCTCTGTTGCCCTTCAGAGCAGCTCTGACTAACTCTCCGTGCTTTCTGTTGACCCTTCAGATCAGTCTGACTAACTCTCAGCGCTCCCGGTTGCCCCTTCACAGCAGCTCTAACTCTCAGCGCCCTGTGTTGCCCCTTCAACGCAGCTCTAATGCTCACCACTCTTTACTGCCCCTTCACAACAGCAATAAATCAGCGCTCTCCGTTGCCCCTTCACAGCAGCTCTGACTCTCAGCAACCTGTGTTGCCACTTCAATGCAGTTCTAATTCTCAGCACTCTTTATTGCCCCTTCAGAGCAACTCTAACACTCAGAGCACTCTGTTGCCCTTCAGAGCAGCTCTGACTAAATCTCAGCGCACTGTTTCCCCAAGGCAGCTTTAACTCTCAGCGCTCTCTATTGCCCCTTCACAGGAGCTCTAACTCTCACCGCTCTGTTTGCTACTTGAGAGCAGCTCTAATTCTAAGCGCTCTCACTTGCCCCTTCACAGCAGCTGTAAACCTCAGCGAGCTCTGTTGCCCCTTCAACGCAGCTCTAACTCTCAGCGCTCGCTGTTGCCCCTTCAGTGCAGCTCTGACTAAATCTCAGCGCGCTGTGTTGCCCCTTCACAGAAGTTCTCTCAGCGCTCTCTGTTGCCCCTTCACAGCAGCTCTAACTCTCAGCGCGCTCTGTTGCCCTTCAGAGTAGCACTGACTAAATCTCAGCGCTTTCTGTTGCCCCTTCACAGCAGCTCTAACTCTCAGAGCGCTCTGTTGCCCCTCCAGAGGAGCTCTGACTAAATCTCAGCGCTCTCTGTTTCCCCTTCACAGCAGCTCTAACTCTCACCACTCTGTTTCCGCTTCACAGCAGCCCTGACTCTCAACGCTCTGTGTTGCCCCTTCAACGCAGCTCTAACGCTCAGCGCTCGCTGTTGCCCCTTCAGTGCAGCTCTCACTAAATCTCAGCGCACTGTGTTGCCCTTTCACAGGAGCATTGACTGACTCTCAAGCGCTCTGTGTTGCCCCTTCACAGCAGCTGTAACTCTAAGTGCTCTCAGTTGCCCCTTCTCAGCAGCTCTAACTTCCAGTGCTCTGTGTTGCCCCTTCACAGCAGCTCTAACTCTCGGCGCTCTCTATTGTCCCTTCACAGGAGCTCTGACTAACTCTCACCGCTCTGTTTGCTCCTTCAGAGCAGCTCTAATTCTAAGCGCTCTCAGTTGCCCGTTCACAGCAGCTGTAAACCTCATCGCTCTCTCTTGCCCCTTCAACGCAGCTCTAACGCTCAGCGCTCGCTGTTGCCTCTTCAGAGCAGCTCTGACTAAATCTCAGCGCTGTGTTGCCCCTTCAACGCAGCTCTAACTCTCAGCGCTCGCTGTTGCCCCTTCACAGCAGCTCTATCTCTCGGCGCTCTGTGCTGCCCCTTCAACGCAGTTCTAACTCTCACCTCTCTCTCTTGCACAGTCACAGCAGCTCTAACTACCTCTCACCGCTATCTGATGCCCCTTCGCAGGAGCTCTAACTCTCAGCGCTATGTGTTGCCCCTTCTCAGCAACGCTAAATCTCACCACTCCGTGTTGCCTCTTCAACGCAGCTCTAATTCGCAGCGATCCCTGGTGCCCCTTCACAGGAGCGCTGACTGACTCTCAAGCGTTGTCTGCTGCCCCTACACAGCAGCTGTAACTCTAAGTGCACTCAGTTGCCCCTTCTCAGCAGCTCTAACTTCCAGTGCTCTGTGTTGCCCCTTCACAGCAGCTCTAACTTCCAGTGCTCTGTGTTGCCCCTTCACAGCAGCTCTAACGCTGAGCTCTCTCAGTTGCCCCTTCAATGCAGCTCTAACTCACAGCGCTCTGTGTTGCCCCTTCAACGCAGCTGTAACTCTCACGGATCTCTGTTGCCCTTTCACAGCAGCTCTAACTCTAAGAGCTCTCATTTGCCCCTTCAATGCAGCTCTAACGCACAGCACTCTGGGTTGCCCCTTCAGTGCAGCTCTGACTAAATCTCAGCGCTCTGTGTTGCCCCTTCACAGAAGCTTTCTCAGTGCTCTGTGTAGCCCCTACACAGCAGCTCTAAATCTCACCGCTGTGTGTTGCCCCTTCACAACAGCTCTAACTCTCCCCACTCTGTTTCTGCTTCACAGCAGCCCTCACTCTCAACGCTCTGGGTTGCCCATCAACACAGCTGTAACTCGGCGCTCACTGTTGCCCATTCATAGTAGCTATAACTCTCAGCGCTCTGTTGACCCTTCATTGTAGCTCTGACTAAATCTCAGCGCTCTCTGTTGCCCCTTCACACGAGCTCTATCTCTCAGCACACCGCGTTGCCCCTTCAACGCAGCTCTAACTCAGAGCTCTCTCTGTTTCCCCTTCACAGCAGCTCTAACTCTAAGCGCTCTCAGTTGCCCCTTCAATGCAGCTCTATAACTCACAGCACTCTCTGTTCCCACTTTAACGCAGCTCTAACTCTCACCGCTCTCTGTTGCCCCTTCAGTGCAGCTCTGACTAAATCTCAGCGCGCTGTGTTGCCCCTTCACAGAAGCCCTCTCAGCACTCTCTGTTGCCCCTTCACAGCAGCTCTAACTCTCAGCGCGCTCTGTTGCCCTTCAGAGTAGCACTGACTAAATCTCAGCGCTTTCTGTTGCCCCTTCACAGCAGCTCTAACTCTCAGAGCGCTCTGTTGCCCCTCCAGAGGAGCTCTGACTAAATCTCAGCGCTCTCTGTTGCCCATTCATAGCAGCTCTAACTCTCAGCGCTCTGTTGCCCCTTCATAGCAGCTCTGACTGAATCTCAGCGCTCTCTGTGTCCTCTTCACACCAGCTCTATCTCTCAGCGCGCTGTGTTGCCCCTTCACAGAAACTCTCTCAGCACGCTCTGTTGCCCCTTCACAGCAGCTCTAAATCTCAGCGCGCTCGGTTGCCCTTCAGAGTAGCACTGACTAAATCTCAGCGCTTTCTGTGGCCCCTTCACAGCAGCTCTAACTCTCAGAGCGCTCTGTTGCCCCTTCAGTGCAGCTCTGACTAAATCTCAGCGCGCTGTGTCGCCCCTTCCCAGCATCTCTAAATCTCAGCGCTGTGTGTTGCCCCTTCACAACAGCTGGAACTCTCACCACTCTCTGTTTCCCCTTCACAGCAGCTCTAACTCTCACCAATGTCTGTTTCCGCTTCACAGCAGCCCTGACTCTCTACGCTCTCTGTTGCCCCTTCACAGCGGCTTTAACTCTAAGCGCTCTCAGTTGCCCCTTCACAGCAGCTCTAACTCTCAGAGCGCTCTGTTGCCCCTTCAGAGGAGCTCTGACTACATTTCAGCGCTCTCTGTTGACCATTCATAGCAGCTATAACTCTCAGCGCTCTGTTGCCCCTTCAGAGCAGCTCTGACTAGATCTCAGCGCTTCTGTTTGCTCTCCAAAGCAGCTTGAACTCTCAGTGCTCTCTATTGCCCCTTCACAGGAGCTCTGACTAACTCTCACCGCTCTGTTTGCTACTGGAGAGCAGCTCTAAATCTAAGCGCTCTCATTTACCCCTTCAATGCAGCTCTAACTCACAGCACTCTTTGTTGCCCCGTTAACGCAGCTCTAACTATCAGCGCTCTCTGTTTCCCCTCCACAGCAGCTCTATCTCTCACCACTCTGTTTCCGCTTCACAGCAGCCCTGACTCTCAACGCTCTGTGTTGCCCCTTCAACGCAGCTCTAACTCTCAGCGCTCGCTGTTGCCCCTTCAGTGCAGCTCTCACTAAATCTCAGCGCACTGTGTTGCCCCTTCACAGAAGCACTCTCAGCGCTCTCTGTTGCCCTTCAGAGCAGCTCTGACTAAATCTCAGCGCTCTCTGTTTCCCCTCCACAGCAGCTCAATCTCTCAGCGCTCTGTTTGCTTCTTCAGAGCAGCTCTAATTCTAAGCCCTCTCAGTTGCCCCTTCACAGCAGCTCTAAACCTCACCGAGGTTCACAGCAGCTCTAACTCTCAGCGCGCTCTGTTGCCCTTCAGAGCAGCTCTGACTAACTCTCCGTGCTTTCTGTTGACCCTTCAGATCAGTCTGACTAACTCTCAGCGCTCCCGGTTGCCCCTTCACAGCAGCTCTAACTCTCAGCGCCCTGTGTTGCCCCTTCAACGCAGCTCTAATGCTCACCACTCTTTACTGCCCCTTCACAACAGCAATAAATCAGCGCTCTCCGTTGCCCCTTCACAGCAGCTCTGACTCTCAGCAACCTGTGTTGCCACTTCAATGCAGTTCTAATTCTCAGCACTCTTTATTGCCCCTTCAGAGCAACTCTAACACTCAGAGCACTCTGTTGCCCTTCAGAGCAGCTCTGACTAAATCTCAGCGCACTGTTTCCCCAAGGCAGCTTTAACTCTCAGCGCTCTCTATTGCCCCTTCACAGGAGCTCTAACTCTCACCGCTCTGTTTGCTACTTGAGAGCAGCTCTAATTCTAAGTGCTCTCACTTGCCCCTTCACAGCAGCTGTAAACCTCAGCGAGCTCTGTTGCCCCTTCAACGCAGCTCTAACTCTCAGCGCTCGCTGTTGCCCCTTCAGTGCAGCTCTGACTAAATCTCAGCGCGCTGTGTTGCCCCTTCACAGAAGTTCTCTCAGCGCTCTCTGTTGCCCCTTCACAGCAGCTCTAACTCTCAGCGCGCTCTGTTGCCCTTCAGAGTAGCACTGACTAAATCTCAGCGCTTTCTGTTGCCCCTTCACAGCAGCTCTAACTCTCAGAGCGCTCTGTTGCCCCTCCAGAGGAGCTCTGACTAAATCTCAGCGCTCTCTGTTTCCCCTTCACAGCAGCTCTAACTCTCACCACTCTGTTTCCGCTTCACAGCAGCCCTGACTCTCAACGCTCTGTGTTGCCCCTTCAACGCAGCTCTAACGCTCAGCGCTCGCTGTTGCCCCTTCAGTGCAGCTCTCACTAAATCTCAGCGCACTGTGTTGCCCTTTCACAGGAGCATTGACTGACTCTCAAGCGCTCTGTGTTGCCCCTTCACAGCAGCTGTAACTCTAAGTGCTCTCAGTTGCCCCTTCTCAGCAGCTCTAACTTCCAGTGCTCTGTGTTGCCCCTTCACAGCAGCTCTAACTCTCGGCGCTCTCTATTGTCCCTTCACAGGAGCTCTGACTAACTCTCACCGCTCTGTTTGCTCCTTCAGAGCAGCTCTAATTCTAAGCGCTCTCAGTTGCCCGTTCACAGCAGCTGTAAACCTCATCGCTCTCTCTTGCCCCTTCAACGCAGCTCTAACGCTCAGCGCTCGCTGTTGCCTCTTCAGAGCAGCTCTGACTAAATCTCAGCGCTGTGTTGCCCCTTCAACGCAGCTCTAACTCTCAGCGCTCGCTGTTGCCCCTTCACACCAGCTCTATCTCTCGGCGCTCTGTGCTGCCCCTTCAACGCAGTTCTAACTCTCACCTCTCTCTCTTGCACAGTCACAGCAGCTCTAACTACCTCTCACCGCTATCTGATGCCCCTTCGCAGGAGCTCTAACTCTCAGCGCTATGTGTTGCCCCTTCTCAGCAACGCTAAATCTCACCACTCAGTGTTGCCTCTTCAACGCAGCTCTAATTCGCAGCGATCCCTGGTGCCCCTTCACAGGAGCGCTGACTGACTCTCAAGCGTTGTCTGCTGCCCCTACACAGCAGCTGTAACTCTAAGTGCACTCAGTTGCCCCTTCTCAGCAGCTCTAACTTCCAGTGCTCTGTGTTGCCCCTTCACAGCAGCTCTAACTTCCAGTGCTCTGTGTTGCCCCTTCACAGCAGCTCTAACTTCCAGTGCTCTGTGTTGCCCCTTCACAGCAGCTCTAACGCTGAGCTCTCTCAGTTGCCCCTTCAATGCAGCTCTAACTCACAGCGCTCTGTGTTGCCCCTTCAACGCAGCTGTAACTCTCACGGATCTCTGTTGCCCTTTCACAGCAGCTCTAACTCTAAGAGCTCTCAGTTGCCCCTTCAATGCAGCTCTATAACTCACAGCACTCTCTGTTCCCACTTTAACGCAGCTCTAACTCTCACCGCTCTCTGTTGCCCCTTCAGTGCAGCTCTGACTAAATCTCAGCGCGTTGTGTTGCCCCTTCACAGAAGCCCTCTCAGCACTCTCTGTTGCCCCTTCACAGCAGCTCTAACTCTCAGCGCGCTCTGTTGCCCTTCAGAGTAGCACTGACTAAATCTCAGCGCTTTCTGTTGCCCCTTCACAGCAGCTCTAACTCTCAGAGCGCTCTGTTGCCCCTCCAGAGGAGCTCTGACTAAATCTCAGCGCTCTCTGTTGCCCATTCATAGCAGCTCTAACTCTCAGCGCTCTGTTGCCCCTTCATAGCAGCTCTGACTGAATCTCAGCGCTCTCTGTGTCCTCTTCACACCAGCTCTATCTCTCAGCGCGCTGTGTTGCCCCTTCACAGAAACTCTCTCAGCACGCTCTGTTGCCCCTTCACAGCAGCTCTAAATCTCAGCGCGCTCGGTTGCCCTTCAGAGTAGCACTGACTAAATCTCAGCGCTTTCTGTGGCCCCTTCACAGCAGCTCTAACTCTCAGAGCGCTCTGTTGCCCCTTCAGTGCAGCTCTGACTAAATCTCAGCGCGCTGTGTCGCCCCTTCCCAGCATCTCTAAATCTCAGCGCTGTGTGTTGCCCCTTCACAACAGCTGGAACTCTCACCACTCTCTGTTTCCCCTTCACAGCAGCTCTAACTCTCACCAATGTCTGTTTCCGCTTCACAGCAGCCCTGACTCTCTACGCTCTCTGTTGCCCCTTCACAGCGGCTTTAACTCTAAGCGCTCTCAGTTGCCCCTTCACAGCAGCTCTAACTCTCAGAGCGCTCTGTTGCCCCTTCAGAGGAGCTCTGACTACATTTCAGCGCTCTCTGTTGACCATTCATAGCAGCTATAACTCTCAGCGCTCTGTTGCCCCTTCAGAGCAGCTCTGACTAGATCTCAGCGCTTCTGTTTGCTCTCCAAAGCAGCTTGAACTCTCAGTGCTCTCTATTGCCCCTTCACAGGAGCTCTGACTAACTCTCACCGCTCTGTTTGCTACTGGAGAGCAGCTCTAAATCTAAGCGCTCTCATTTACCCCTTCAATGCAGCTCTAACTCACAGCACTCTTTGTTGCCCCGTTAACGCAGCTCTAACTATCAGCGCTCTCTGTTTCCCCTCCACAGCAGCTCTATCTCTCAGCACTCTGTTTGCTTCTTCAGAGCAGCTCTAATTCTAAGCGCTCTCAGTTGCCCCTTCACAGCAGCTCTGAACCTCAGCGAGCGCTGCTGCCCCTTCACAGCAGCTCTAACTCTCAGCGCTGTGTGTTGCCCCTTCACAACAGCTCGAACTCTCTCCACTCTCTGTTTCCCCTTCACAGCAGCTCTATCTCTCACCACTCTGTTTCCGCTTCACAGCAGCCCTGACTCTCAACGCTCTGTGTTGCCCCTTCAACGCAGCTCTAACTCTCAGCGCTCGCTGTTGCCCCTTCAGTGCAGCTCTCACTAAATCTCAGCGCACTGTGTTGCCCCTTCACAGAAGCACTCTCAGCGCTCTCTGTTGCCCTTCAGAGCAGCTCTGACTAAATCTCAGCGCTCTCTGTTTCCCCTCCACAGCAGCTCAATCTCTCAGCGCTCTGTTTGCTTCTTCAGAGCAGCTCTAATTCTAAGCCCTCTCAGTTGCCCCTTCACAGCAGCTCTAAACCTCACCGAGGTTCACAGCAGCTCTAACTCTCAGCGCGCTCTGTTGCCCTTCAGAGCAGCTCTGACTAACTCTCCGTGCTTTCTGTTGACCCTTCAGATCAGTCTGACTAACTCTCAGCGCTCCCGGTTGCCCCTTCACAGCAGCTCTAACTCTCAGCGCCCTGTGTTGCCCCTTCAACGCAGCTCTAATGCTCACCACTCTTTACTGCCCCTTCACAACAGCAATAAATCAGCGCTCTCCGTTGCCCCTTCACAGCAGCTCTGACTCTCAGCAACCTGTGTTGCCACTTCAATGCAGTTCTAATTCTCAGCACTCTTTATTGCCCCTTCAGAGCAACTCTAACACTCAGAGCACTCTGTTGCCCTTCAGAGCAGCTCTGACTAAATCTCAGCGCACTGTTTCCCCAAGGCAGCTTTAACTCTCAGCGCTCTCTATTGCCCCTTCACAGGAGCTCTAACTCTCACCGCTCTGTTTGCTACTTGAGAGCAGCTCTAATTCTAAGCGCTCTCACTTGCCCCTTCACAGCAGCTGTAAACCTCAGCGAGCTCTGTTGCCCCTTCAACGCAGCTCTAACTCTCAGCGCTCGCTGTTGCCCCTTCAGTGCAGCTCTGACTAAATCTCAGCGCGCTGTGTTGCCCCTTCACAGAAGTTCTCTCAGCGCTCTCTGTTGCCCCTTCACAGCAGCTCTAACTCTCAGCGCGCTCTGTTGCCCTTCAGAGTAGCACTGACTAAATCTCAGCGCTTTCTGTTGCCCCTTCACAGCAGCTCTAACTCTCAGAGCGCTCTGTTGCCCCTCCAGAGGAGCTCTGACTAAATCTCAGCGCTCTCTGTTTCCCCTTCACAGCAGCTCTAACTCTCACCACTCTGTTTCCGCTTCACAGCAGCCCTGACTCTCAACGCTCTGTGTTGCCCCTTCAACGCAGCTCTAACGCTCAGCGCTCGCTGTTGCCCCTTCAGTGCAGCTCTCACTAAATCTCAGCGCACTGTGTTGCCCTTTCACAGGAGCATTGACTGACTCTCAAGCGCTCTGTGTTGCCCCTTCACAGCAGCTGTAACTCTAAGTGCTCTCAGTTGCCCCTTCTCAGCAGCTCTAACTTCCAGTGCTCTGTGTTGCCCCTTCACAGCAGCTCTAACTCTCGGCGCTCTCTATTGTCCCTTCACAGGAGCTCTGACTAACTCTCACCGCTCTGTTTGCTCCTTCAGAGCAGCTCTAATTCTAAGCGCTCTCAGTTGCCCGTTCACAGCAGCTGTAAACCTCATCGCTCTCTCTTGCCCCTTCAACGCAGCTCTAACGCTCAGCGCTCGCTGTTGCCTCTTCAGAGCAGCTCTGACTAAATCTCAGCGCTGTGTTGCCCCTTCAACGCAGCTCTAACTCTCAGCGCTCGCTGTTGCCCCTTCACACCAGCTCTATCTCTCGGCGCTCTGTGCTGCCCCTTCAACGCAGTTCTAACTCTCACCTCTCTCTCTTGCACAGTCACAGCAGCTCTAACTACCTCTCACCGCTATCTGATGCCCCTTCGCAGGAGCTCTAACTCTCAGCGCTATGTGTTGCCCCTTCTCAGCAACGCTAAATCTCACCACTCAGTGTTGCCTCTTCAACGCAGCTCTAATTCGCAGCGATCCCTGGTGCCCCTTCACAGGAGCGCTGACTGACTCTCAAGCGTTGTCTGCTGCCCCTACACAGCAGCTGTAACTCTAAGTGCACTCAGTTGCCCCTTCTCAGCAGCTCTAACTTCCAGTGCTCTGTGTTGCCCCTTCACAGCAGCTCTAACTTCCAGTGCTCTGTGTTGCCCCTTCACAGCAGCTCTAACTTCCAGTGCTCTGTGTTGCCCCTTCACAGCAGCTCTAACGCTGAGCTCTCTCAGTTGCCCCTTCAATGCAGCTCTAACTCACAGCGCTCTGTGTTGCCCCTTCAACGCAGCTGTAACTCTCACGGATCTCTGTTGCCCTTTCACAGCAGTTCTAACTCTAAGAGCTCTCATTTGCCCCTTCAATGCAGCTCTAACGCACAGCACTCTGGGTTGCCCCTTCAGTGCAGCTCTGACTAAATCTCAGCGCTCTGTGTTTCCCCTTCACAGAAGCTTTCTCAGCGCTCTGTGTAGCCCCTACACAGCAGCTCTAAATCTCACCGCTGTGTGTTGCCCCTTCACAACAGCTCTAACTCTCCCCACTCTGTTTCTGCTTCACAGCA
Source organism: Leucopleurus acutus (assembly GCF_964270905.1). Lineage (NCBI taxonomy): Eukaryota > Metazoa > Chordata > Mammalia > Artiodactyla > Delphinidae > Leucopleurus > Leucopleurus acutus. Next base: position 78,116,075 of record NC_139156.1, read on the forward strand.
GCCCTCACTCTCAACGCTCTGGGTTGCCCATCAACACAGCTGTAACTCGGCGCTCACTGTTGCCCATTCATAGTAGCTATAACTCTCAGCGCTCTGTTGACCCTTCATTGTAGCTCTGACTAAATCTCAGCGCTCTCTGTTGCCCCTTCACACGAGCTCTATCTCTCAGCACACCGCGTTGCCCCTTCAACGCAGCTCTAACTCAGAGCTCTCTCTGTTTCCCCTTCACAGCAGCTCTAACTCTAAGCGCTCTCAGTTGCCCCTTCAATGCAGCTCTATAACTCACAGCACTCTCTGTTCCCACTTTAACGCAGCTCTAACTCTCACCGCTCTCTGTTGCCCCTTCAGTGCAGCTCTGACTAAATCTCAGCGCGCTGTGTTGCCCCTTCACAGAAGCCCTCTCAGCACTCTCTGTTGCCCCTTCACAGCAGCTCTAACTCTCAGCGCGCTCTGTTGCCCTTCAGAGTAGCACTGACTAAATCTCAGCGCTTTCTGTTGCCCCTTCACAGCAGCTCTAACTCTCAGAGCGCTCTGTTGCCCCTCCAGAGGAGCTCTGACTAAATCTCAGCGCTCTCTGTTGCCCATTCATAGCAGCTCTAACTCTCAGCGCTCTGTTGCCCCTTCATAGCAGCTCTGACTGAATCTCAGCGCTCTCTGTGTCCTCTTCACACCAGCTCTATCTCTCAGCGCGCTGTGTTGCCCCTTCACAGAAACTCTCTCAGCACGCTCTGTTGCCCCTTCACAGCAGCTCTAAATCTCAGCGCGCTCGGTTGCCCTTCAGAGTAGCACTGACTAAATCTCAGCGCTTTCTGTGGCCCCTTCACAGCAGCTCTAACTCTCAGAGCGCTCTGTTGCCCCTTCAGTGCAGCTCTGACTAAATCTCAGCGCGCTGTGTCGCCCCTTCCCAGCATCTCTAAATCTCAGCGCTGTGTGTTGCCCCTTCACAACAGCTGGAACTCTCACCACTCTCTGTTTCCCCTTCACAGCAGCTCTAACTCTCACCAATGTCTGTTTCCGCTTCACAGCAGCCCTGACTCTCTACGCTCTCTGTTGCCCCTTCACAGCGGCTTTAACTCTAAGCGCTCTCAGTTGCCCCTTCACAGCAGCTCTAACTCTCAGAGCGCTCTGTTGCCCCTTCAGAGGAGCTCTGACTACATTTCAGCGCTCTCTGTTGACCATTCATAGCAGCTATAACTCTCAGCGCTCTGTTGCCCCTTCAGAGCAGCTCTGACTAGATCTCAGCGCTTCTGTTTGCTCTCCAAAGCAGCTTGAACTCTCAGTGCTCTCTATTGCCCCTTCACAGGAGCTCTGACTAACTCTCACCGCTCTGTTTGCTACTGGAGAGCAGCTCTAAATCTAAGCGCTCTCATTTACCCCTTCAATGCAGCTCTAACTCACAGCACTCTTTGTTGCCCCGTTAACGCAGCTCTAACTATCAGCGCTCTCTGTTTCCCCTCCACAGCAGCTCTATCTCTCAGCACTCTGTTTGCTTCTTCAGAGCAGCTCTAATTCTAAGCGCTCTCAGTTGCCCCTTCACAGCAGCTCTGAACCTCAGCGAGCGCTGCTGCCCCTTCACAGCAGCTCTAACTCTCAGCGCTGTGTGTTGCCCCTTCACAACAGCTCTAACTCTCTCCACTCTCTGTTTCCCCTTCACAGCAGCTCTATCTCTCACCACTCTGTTTCCGCTTCACAGCAGCCCTGACTCTCAACGCTCTGTGTTGCCCCTTCAACGCAGCTCTAACTCTCAGCGCTCGCTGTTGCCCCTTCAGTGCAGCTCTCACTAAATCTCAGCGCACTGTGTTGCCCCTTCACAGAAGCACTCTCAGCGCTCTGTTGCCCTTCAGAGCAGCTCTGACTAAATCTCAGCGCTCTCTGTTTCCCCTCCACAGCAGCTCAATCTCTCAGCGCTCTGTTTGCTTCTTCAGAGCAGCTCTAATTCTAAGCCCTCTCAGTTGCCCCTTCACAGCAGCTCTAAACCTCACCGAGGTTCACAGCAGCTCTAACTCTCAGCGCGCTCTGTTGCCCTTCAGAGCAGCTCTGACTAACTCTCCGTGCTTTCTGTTGACCCTTCAGATCAGTCTGACTAACTCTCAGCGCTCCCGGTTGCCCCTTCACAGCAGCTCTAACTCTCAGCGCCCTGTGTTGCCCCTTCAACGCAGCTCTAATGCTCACCACTCTTTACTGCCCCTTCACAACAGCAATAAATCAGCGCTCTCCGTTGCCCCTTCACAGCAGCTCTGACTCTCAGCAACCTGTGTTGCCACTTCAATGCAGTTCTAATTCTCAGCACTCTTTATTGCCCCTTCAGAGCAACTCTAACACTCAGAGCACTCTGTTGCCCTTCAGAGCAGCTCTGACTAAATCTCAGCGCACTGTTTCCCCAAGGCAGCTTTAACTCTCAGCGCTCTCTATTGCCCCTTCACAGGAGCTCTAACTCTCACCGCTCTGTTTGCTACTTGAGAGCAGCTCTAATTCTAAGCGCTCTCACTTGCCCCTTCACAGCAGCTGTAAACCTCAGCGAGCTCTGTTGCCCCTTCAACGCAGCTCTAACTCTCAGCGCTCGCTGTTGCCCCTTCAGTGCAGCTCTGACTAAATCTCAGCGCGCTGTGTTGCCCCTTCACAGAAGTTCTCTCAGCGCTCTCTGTTGCCCCTTCACAGCAGCTCTAACTCTCAGCGCGCTCTGTTGCCCTTCAGAGTAGCACTGACTAAATCTCAGCGCTTTCTGTTGCCCCTTCACAGCAGCTCTAACTCTCAGAGCGCTCTGTTGCCCCTCCAGAGGAGCTCTGACTAAATCTCAGCGCTCTCTGTTTCCCCTTCACAGCAGCTCTAACTCTCACCACTCTGTTTCCGCTTCACAGCAGCCCTGACTCTCAACGCTCTGTGTTGCCCCTTCAACGCAGCTCTAACGCTCAGCGCTCGCTGTTGCCCCTTCAGTGCAGCTCTCACTAAATCTCAGCGCACTGTGTTGCCCTTTCACAGGAGCATTGACTGACTCTCAAGCGCTCTGTGTTGCCCCTTCACAGCAGCTGTAACTCTAAGTGCTCTCAGTTGCCCCTTCTCAGCAGCTCTAACTTCCAGTGCTCTGTGTTGCCCCTTCACAGCAGCTCTAACTCTCGGCGCTCTCTATTGTCCCTTCACAGGAGCTCTGACTAACTCTCACCGCTCTGTTTGCTCCTTCAGAGCAGCTCTAATTCTAAGCGCTCTCAGTTGCCCGTTCACAGCAGCTGTAAACCTCATCGCTCTCTCTTGCCCCTTCAACGCAGCTCTAACGCTCAGCGCTCGCTGTTGCCTCTTCAGAGCAGCTCTGACTAAATCTCAGCGCTGTGTTGCCCCTTCAACGCAGCTCTAACTCTCAGCGCTCGCTGTTGCCCCTTCACAGCAGCTCTATCTCTCGGCGCTCTGTGCTGCCCCTTCAACGCAGTTCTAACTCTCACCTCTCTCTCTTGCACAGTCACAGCAGCTCTAACTACCTCTCACCGCTATCTGATGCCCCTTCGCAGGAGCTCTAACTCTCAGCGCTATGTGTTGCCCCTTCTCAGCAACGCTAAATCTCACCACTCCGTGTTGCCTCTTCAACGCAGCTCTAATTCGCAGCGATCCCTGGTGCCCCTTCACAGGAGCGCTGACTGACTCTCAAGCGTTGTCTGCTGCCCCTACACAGCAGCTGTAACTCTAAGTGCACTCAGTTGCCCCTTCTCAGCAGCTCTAACTTCCAGTGCTCTGTGTTGCCCCTTCACAGCAGCTCTAACTTCCAGTGCTCTGTGTTGCCCCTTCACAGCAGCTCTAACGCTGAGCTCTCTCAGTTGCCCCTTCAATGCAGCTCTAACTCACAGCGCTCTGTGTTGCCCCTTCAACGCAGCTGTAACTCTCACGGATCTCTGTTGCCCTTTCACAGCAGCTCTAACTCTAAGAGCTCTCATTTGCCCCTTCAATGCAGCTCTAACGCACAGCACTCTGGGTTGCCCCTTCAGTGCAGCTCTGACTAAATCTCAGCGCTCTGTGTTGCCCCTTCACAGAAGCTTTCTCAGTGCTCTGTGTAGCCCCTACACAGCAGCTCTAAATCTCACCGCTGTGTGTTGCCCCTTCACAACAGCTCTAACTCTCCCCACTCTGTTTCTGCTTCACAGCAGCCCTCACTCTCAACGCTCTGGGTTGCCCATCAACACAGCTGTAACTCGGCGCTCACTGTTGCCCATTCATAGTAGCTATAACTCTCAGCGCTCTGTTGACCCTTCATTGTAGCTCTGACTAAATCTCAGCGCTCTCTGTTGCCCCTTCACACGAGCTCTATCTCTCAGCACACCGCGTTGCCCCTTCAACGCAGCTCTAACTCAGAGCTCTCTCTGTTTCCCCTTCACAGCAGCTCTAACTCTAAGCGCTCTCAGTTGCCCCTTCAATGCAGCTCTATAACTCACAGCACTCTCTGTTCCCACTTTAACGCAGCTCTAACTCTCACCGCTCTCTGTTGCCCCTTCAGTGCAGCTCTGACTAAATCTCAGCGCGCTGTGTTGCCCCTTCACAGAAGCCCTCTCAGCACTCTCTGTTGCCCCTTCACAGCAGCTCTAACTCTCAGCGCGCTCTGTTGCCCTTCAGAGTAGCACTGACTAAATCTCAGCGCTTTCTGTTGCCCCTTCACAGCAGCTCTAACTCTCAGAGCGCTCTGTTGCCCCTCCAGAGGAGCTCTGACTAAATCTCAGCGCTCTCTGTTGCCCATTCATAGCAGCTCTAACTCTCAGCGCTCTGTTGCCCCTTCATAGCAGCTCTGACTGAATCTCAGCGCTCTCTGTGTCCTCTTCACACCAGCTCTATCTCTCAGCGCGCTGTGTTGCCCCTTCACAGAAACTCTCTCAGCACGCTCTGTTGCCCCTTCACAGCAGCTCTAAATCTCAGCGCGCTCGGTTGCCCTTCAGAGTAGCACTGACTAAATCTCAGCGCTTTCTGTGGCCCCTTCACAGCAGCTCTAACTCTCAGAGCGCTCTGTTGCCCCTTCAGTGCAGCTCTGACTAAATCTCAGCGCGCTGTGTCGCCCCTTCCCAGCATCTCTAAATCTCAGCGCTGTGTGTTGCCCCTTCACAACAGCTGGAACTCTCACCACTCTCTGTTTCCCCTTCACAGCAGCTCTAACTCTCACCAATGTCTGTTTCCGCTTCACAGCAGCCCTGACTCTCTACGCTCTCTGTTGCCCCTTCACAGCGGCTTTAACTCTAAGTGCTCTCAGTTGCCCCTTCACAGCAGCTCTGACTAACTCTCACCGCTCTGTTTGCTACTGGAGAGCAGCTCTAAATCTAAGCGCTCTCATTTACCCCTTCAATGCAGCTCTAACTCACAGCACTCTTTGTTGCCCCGTTAACGCAGCTCTAACTATCAGCGCTCTCTGTTTCCCCTCCACAGCAGCTCTATCTCTCACCACTCTGTTTCCGCTTCACAGCAGCCCTGACTCTCAACGCTCTGTGTTGCCCCTTCAACGCAGCTCTAACTCTCAGCGCTCGCTGTTGCCCCTTCAGTGCAGCTCTCACTAAATCTCAGCGCACTGTGTTGCCCCTTCACAGAAGCACTCTCAGCGCTCTCTGTTGCCCTTCAGAGCAGCTCTGACTAAATCTCAGCGCTCTCTGTTTCCCCTCCACAGCAGCTCAATCTCTCAGCGCTCTGTTTGCTTCTTCAGAGCAGCTCTAATTCTAAGCCCTCTCAGTTGCCCCTTCACAGCAGCTCTAAACCTCACCGAGGTTCACAGCAGCTCTAACTCTCAGCGCGCTCTGTTGCCCTTCAGAGCAGCTCTGACTAACTCTCCGTGCTTTCTGTTGACCCTTCAGATCAGTCTGACTAACTCTCAGCGCTCCCGGTTGCCCCTTCACAGCAGCTCTAACTCTCAGCGCCCTGTGTTGCCCCTTCAACGCAGCTCTAATGCTCACCACTCTTTACTGCCCCTTCACAACAGCAATAAATCAGCGCTCTCCGTTGCCCCTTCACAGCAGCTCTGACTCTCAGCAACCTGTGTTGCCACTTCAATGCAGTTCTAATTCTCAGCACTCTTTATTGCCCCTTCAGAGCAACTCTAACACTCAGAGCACTCTGTTGCCCTTCAGAGCAGCTCTGACTAAATCTCAGCGCACTGTTTCCCCAAGGCAGCTTTAACTCTCAGCGCTCTCTATTGCCCCTTCACAGGAGCTCTAACTCTCACCGCTCTGTTTGCTACTTGAGAGCAGCTCTAATTCTAAGCGCTCTCACTTGCCCCTTCACAGCAGCTGTAAACCTCAGCGAGCTCTGTTGCCCCTTCAACGCAGCTCTAACTCTCAGCGCTCGCTGTTGCCCCTTCAGTGCAGCTCTGACTAAATCTCAGCGCGCTGTGTTGCCCCTTCACAGAAGTTCTCTCAGCGCTCTCTGTTGCCCCTTCACAGCAGCTCTAACTCTCAGCGCGCTCTGTTGCCCTTCAGAGTAGCACTGACTAAATCTCAGCGCTTTCTGTTGCCCCTTCACAGCAGCTCTAACTCTCAGAGCGCTCTGTTGCCCCTCCAGAGGAGCTCTGACTAAATCTCAGCGCTCTCTGTTTCCCCTTCACAGCAGCTCTAACTCTCACCACTCTGTTTCCGCTTCACAGCAGCCCTGACTCTCAACGCTCTGTGTTGCCCCTTCAACGCAGCTCTAACGCTCAGCGCTCGCTGTTGCCCCTTCAGTGCAGCTCTCACTAAATCTCAGCGCACTGTGTTGCCCTTTCACAGGAGCATTGACTGACTCTCAAGCGCTCTGTGTTGCCCCTTCACAGCAGCTGTAACTCTAAGTGCTCTCAGTTGCCCCTTCTCAGCAGCTCTAACTTCCAGTGCTCTGTGTTGCCCCTTCACAGCAGCTCTAACTCTCGGCGCTCTCTATTGTCCCTTCACAGGAGCTCTGACTAACTCTCACCGCTCTGTTTGCTCCTTCAGAGCAGCTCTAATTCTAAGCGCTCTCAGTTGCCCGTTCACAGCAGCTGTAAACCTCATCGCTCTCTCTTGCCCCTTCAACGCAGCTCTAACGCTCAGCGCTCGCTGTTGCCTCTTCAGAGCAGCTCTGACTAAATCTCAGCGCTGTGTTGCCCCTTCAACGCAGCTCTAACTCTCAGCGCTCGCTGTTGCCCCTTCACACCAGCTCTATCTCTCGGCGCTCTGTGCTGCCCCTTCAACGCAGTTCTAACTCTCACCTCTCTCTCTTGCACAGTCACAGCAGCTCTAACTACCTCTCACCGCTATCTGATGCCCCTTCGCAGGAGCTCTAACTCTCAGCGCTATGTGTTGCCCCTTCTCAGCAACGCTAAATCTCACCACTCAGTGTTGCCTCTTCAACGCAGCTCTAATTCGCAGCGATCCCTGGTGCCCCTTCACAGGAGCGCTGACTGACTCTCAAGCGTTGTCTGCTGCCCCTACACAGCAGCTGTAACTCTAAGTGCACTCAGTTGCCCCTTCTCAGCAGCTCTAACTTCCAGTGCTCTGTGTTGCCCCTTCACAGCAGCTCTAACTTCCAGTGCTCTGTGTTGCCCCTTCACAGCAGCTCTAACTTCCAGTGCTCTGTGTTGCCCCTTCACAGCAGCTCTAACGCTGAGCTCTCTCAGTTGCCCCTTCAATGCAGCTCTAACTCACAGCGCTCTGTGTTGCCCCTTCAACGCAGCTGTAACTCTCACGGATCTCTGTTGCCCTTTCACAGCAGCTCTAACTCTAAGAGCTCTCATTTGCCCCTTCAATGCAGCTCTAACGCACAGCACTCTGGGTTGCCCCTTCAGTGCAGCTCTGACTAAATCTCAGCGCTCTGTGTTGCCCCTTCACAGAAGCTTTCTCAGCGCTCTGTGTAGCCCCTACACAGCAGCTCTAAATCTCACCGCTGTGTGTTGCCCCTTCACAACAGCTCTAACTCTCCCCACTCTGTTTCTGCTTCACAGCAGCCCTCACTCTCAACGCTCTGGGTTGCCCATCAACACAGCTGTAACTCGGCGCTCACTGTTGCCCATTCATAGTAGCTATAACTCTCAGCGCTCTGTTGACCCTTCATTGTAGCTCTGACTAAATCTCAGCGCTCTCTGTTGCCCCTTCACACGAGCTCTATCTCTCAGCACACCGCGTTGCCCCTTCAACGCAGCTCTAACTCTCAGAGCTCTCTCTGTTTCCCCTTCACAGCAGCTCTAACTCTAAGCGCTCTCAGTTGCCCCTTCAATGCAGCTCTATAACTCACAGCACTCTCTGTTCCCACTTTAACGCAGCTCTAACTCTCACCGCTCTCTGTTGCCCCTTCAGTGCAGCTCTGACTAAATCTCAGCGCCCTGTGTTGCCCCTTCACAGAAGCCCTCTCAGCACTCTCTGTTGCCCCTTCACAGCAGCTCTAACTCTCAGCGCGCTCTGTTGCCCTTCAGAGTAGCACTGACTAAATCTCAGCGCTTTCTGTTGCCCCTTCACAGCAGCTCTAACTCTCAGAGCGCTCTGTTGCCCCTCCAGAGGAGCTCTGACTAAATCTCAGCGCTCTCTGTTGCCCATTCATAGCAGCTCTAACTCTCAGCGCTCTGTTGCCCCTTCATAGCAGCTCTGACTGAATCTCAGCGCTCTCTGTGTCCTCTTCACACCAGCTCTATCTCTCAGCGCGCTGTGTTGCCCCTTCACAGAAACTCTCTCAGCACGCTCTGTTGCCCCTTCACAGCAGCTCTAAATCTCAGCGCGCTCGGTTGCCCTTCAGAGTAGCACTGACTAAATCTCAGCGCTTTCTGTGGCCCCTTCACAGCAGCTCTAACTCTCAGAGCGCTCTGTTGCCCCTTCAGTGCAGCTCTGACTAAATCTCAGCGCGCTGTGTCGCCCCTTCCCAGCATCTCTAAATCTCAGCGCTGTGTGTTGCCCCTTCACAACAGCTGGAACTCTCACCACTCTCTGTTTCCCCTTCACAGCAGCTCTAACTCTCACCAATGTCTGTTTCCGCTTCACAGCAGCCCTGACTCTCTACGCTCTCTGTTGCCCCTTCACAGCGGCTTTAACTCTAAGCGCTCTCAGTTGCCCCTTCACAGCAGCTCTAACTCTCAGAGCGCTCTGTTGCCCCTTCAGAGGAGCTCTGACTACATTTCAGCGCTCTCTGTTGACCATTCATAGCAGCTATAACTCTCAGCGCTCTGTTGCCCCTTCAGAGCAGCTCTGACTAGATCTCAGCGCTTCTGTTTGCTCTCCAAAGCAGCTTGAACTCTCAGTGCTCTCTATTGCCCCTTCACAGGAGCTCTGACTAACTCTCACCGCTCTGTTTGCTACTGGAGAGCAGCTCTAAATCTAAGCGCTCTCATTTACCCCTTCAATGCAGCTCTAACTCACAGCACTCTTTGTTGCCCCGTTAACGCAGCTCTAACTATCAGCGCTCTCTGTTTCCCCTCCACAGCAGCTCTATCTCTCAGCACTCTGTTTGCTTCTTCAGAGCAGCTCTAATTCTAAGCGCTCTCAGTTGCCCCTTCACAGCAGCTCTGAACCTCAGCGAGCGCTGCTGCCCCTTCACAGCAGCTCTAACTTCCAGTGCTCTGTGTTGCCCCTTCACAGCAGCTCTAACTTCCAGTGCTCTGTGTTGCCCCTTCACAGCAGCTCTAACGCTGAGCTCTCTCAGTTGCCCCTTCAATGCAGCTCTAACTCACAGCGCTCTGTGTTGCCCCTTCAACGCAGCTGTAACTCTCACGGATCTCTGTTGCCCTTTCACAGCAGCTCTAACTCTAAGAGCTCTCATTTGCCCCTTCAATGCAGCTCTAACGCACAGCACTCTGGGTTGCCCCTTCAGTGCAGCTCTGACTAAATCTCAGCGCTCTGTGTTTCCCCTTCACAGAAGCTTTCTCAGTGCTCTGTGTAGCCCCTACACAGCAGCTCTAAATCTCACCGCTGTGTGTTGCCCCTTCACAACAGCTCTAACTCTCCCCACTCTGTTTCTGCTTCACAGCAGCCCTCACTCTCAACGCTCTGGGTTGCCCATCAACACAGCTGTAACTCGGCGCTCACTGTTGCCCATTCATAGTAGCTATAACTCTCAGCGCTCTGTTGACCCTTCATTGTAGCTCTGACTAAATCTCAGCGCTCTCTGTTGCCCCTTCACACGAGCTCTATCTCTCAGCACACCGCGTTGCCCCTTCAACGCAGCTCTAACTCAGAGCTCTCTCTGTTTCCCCTTCACAGCAGCTCTAACTCTAAGCGCTCTCAGTTGCCCCTTCAATGCAGCTCTATAACTCACAGCACTCTCTGTTCCCACTTTAACGCAGCTCTAACTCTCACCGCTCTCTGTTGCCCCTTCAGTGCAGCTCTGACTAAATCTCAGCGCGCTGTGTTGCCCCTTCACAGAAGCCCTCTCAGCACTCTCTGTTGCCCCTTCACAGCAGCTCTAACTCTCAGCGCGCTCTGTTGCCCTTCAGAGTAGCACTGACTAAATCTCAGCGCTTTCTGTTGCCCCTTCACAGCAGCTCTAACTCTCAGAGCGCTCTGTTGCCCCTCCAGAGGAGCTCTGACTAAATCTCAGCGCTCTCTGTTGCCCATTCATAGCAGCTCTAACTCTCAGCGCTCTGTTGCCCCTTCATAGCAGCTCTGACTGAATCTCAGCGCTCTCTGTGTCCTCTTCACACCAGCTCTATCTCTCAGCGCGCTGTGTTGCCCCTTCACAGAAACTCTCTCAGCACGCCTTGTTGCCCCTTCACAGCAGCTCTAAATCTCAGCGCGCTCGGTTGCCCTTCAGAGTAGCACTGACTAAATCTCAGCGCTTTCTGTGGTCCCTTCACAGCAGCTCTAACTCTCAGAGCGCTCTGTTGCCCCTTCAGTGCAGCTCTGACTAAATCTCAGCGCGCTGTGTCGCCCCTTCCCAGCATCTCTAAATCTCAGCGCTGTGTGTTGCCCCTTCACAACAGCTGGAACTCTCACCACTCTCTGTTTCCCCTTCACAGCAGCTCTAACTCTCACCAATGTCTGTTTCCGCTTCACAGCAGCCCTGACTCTCTACGCTCTCTGTTGCCCCTTCACAGCGGCTTTAACTCTAAGCGCTCTCAGTTGCCCCTTCACAGCAGCTCTAACTCTCAGAGCGCTCTGTTGCCCCTTCAGAGGAGCTCTGACTACATTTCAGCGCTCTCTGTTGACCATTCATAGCAGCTATAACTCTCAGCGCTCTGTTGCCCCTTCAGAGCAGCTCTGACTAGATCTCAGCGCTTCTGTTTGCTCTCCAAAGCAGCTTGAACTCTCAGTGCTCTCTATTGCCCCTTCACAGGAGCTCTGACTAACTCTCACCGCTCTGTTTGCTACTGGAGAGCAGCTCTAAATCTAAGCGCTCTCATTTACCCCTTCAATGCAGCTCTAACTCACAGCACTCTTTGTTGCCCCGTTAACGCAGCTCTAACTATCAGCGCTCTCTGTTTCCCCTCCACAGCAGCTCTATCTCTCAGCACTCTGTTTGCTTCTTCAGAGCAGCTCTAATTCTAAGCGCTCTCAGTTGCCCCTTCACAGCAGCTCTGAACCTCAGCGAGCGCTGCTGCCCCTTCACAGCAGCTCTAACTCTCAGCGCTGTGTGTTGCCCCTTCACAACAGCTCGAACTCTCTCCACTCTCTGTTTCCCCTTCACAGCAGCTCTATCTCTCACCACTCTGTTTCCGCTTCACAGCAGCCCTGACTCTCAACGCTCTGTGTTGCCCCTTCAACGCAGCTCTAACTCTCAAAGCGCTCTGTTGCCCCTTCAGAGGAGCTCTGACTAAATCTCAGCGCTCTCTGTTGCCCATTCATAGCAGATATAACTCTCAGCCCTGACTGTTGCCCCTTTAGAGCAGCTCTGAATAAATCTCAGCGCTCTCTGTTGCCCCTTCACACCAGCTCTATCTCCCAGCGCTCTGTGCTGCCCCTTCAACGCAGTTCTAACTCTCACCTCTCTCTCTTGCACAGTCACAGCAGCTCTAACTACCTCTCACCGCTAACAGTTGCCCCTTCTCAGCAGCTCTAACTTCCAGTGCTCTGTGTTGCCCCTTCACAGCAGCTCTAACTTCCAGTGCTCTGTGTTGCCCCTTCACAGCAGCTCTAACGCTGAGCTCTCTCAGTTGCCCCTTCAATGCAGCTCTAACTCACAGCGCTCTGTGTTGCCCCTTCAACGCAGCTGTAACTCTCACGGATCTCTGTTGCCCTTTCACAGCAGCTCTAACTCTAAGAGCTCTCATTTGCCCCTTCAATGCAGCTCTAACGCACAGCACTCTAGGTTGCCCCTTCAGTGCAGCTCTGACTAAATCTCAGCGCTCTGTGTTTCCCCTTCACAGAAGCTTTCTCAGCGCTCTGTGTAGCCCCTACACAGCAGCTCTAAATCTCACCGCTGTGTGTTGCCCCTTCACAACAGCTCTAACTCTCCCCACTCTGTTTCTGCTTCACAGCAGCCCTCACTCTCAACGCTCTGGGTTGCCCATCAACACAGCTGTAACTCGGCGCTCACTGTTGCCCATTCATAGTAGCTATAACTCTCAGCGCTCTGTTGACCCTTCATTGTAGCTCTGACTAAATCTCAGCGCTCTCTGTTGCCCCTTCACACGAGCTCTATCTCTCAGCACACCGCGTTGCCCCTTCAACGCAGCTCTAACTCTCAGAGCTCTCTCTGTTTCCCCTTCACAGCAGCTCTAACTCTAAGCGCTCTCAGTTGCCCCTTCAATGCAGCTCTATAACTCACAGCACTCTCTGTTCCCACTTTAACGCAGCTCTAACTCTCACCGCTCTCTGTTGCCCCTTCAGTGCAGCTCTGACTAAATCTCAGCGCCCTGTGTTGCCCCTTCACAGAAGCCCTCTCAGCACTCTCTGTTGCCCCTTCACAGCAGCTCTAACTCTCAGCGCGCTCTGTTGCCCTTCAGAGTAGCACTGACTAAATCTCAGCGCTTTCTGTTGCCCCTTCACAGCAGCTCTAACTCTCAGAGCGCTCTGTTGCCCCTCCAGAGGAGCTCTGACTAAATCTCAGCGCTCTCTGTTGCCCATTCATAGCAGCTCTAACTCTCAGCGCTCTGTTGCCCCTTCATAGCAGCTCTGACTGAATCTCAGCGCTCTCTGTGTCCTCTTCACACCAGCTCTATCTCTCAGCGCGCTGTGTTGCCCCTTCACAGAAACTCTCTCAGCACGCTCTGTTGCCCCTTCACAGCAGCTCTAAATCTCAGCGCGCTCGGTTGCCCTTCAGAGTAGCACTGACTAAATCTCAGCGCTTTCTGTGGCCCCTTCACAGCAGCTCTAACTCTCAGAGCGCTCTGTTGCCCCTTCAGTGCAGCTCTGACTAAATCTCAGCGCGCTGTGTCGCCCCTTCCCAGCATCTCTAAATCTCAGCGCTGTGTGTTGCCCCTTCACAACAGCTGGAACTCTCACCACTCTCTGTTTCCCCTTCACAGCAGCTCTAACTCTCACCAATGTCTGTTTCCGCTTCACAGCAGCCCTGACTCTCTACGCTCTCTGTTGCCCCTTCACAGCGGCTTTAACTCTAAGCGCTCTCAGTTGCCCCTTCACAGCAGCTCTAACTCTCAGAGCGCTCTGTTGCCCCTTCAGAGGAGCTCTGACTACATTTCAGCGCTCTCTGTTGACCATTCATAGCAGCTATAACTCTCAGCGCTCTGTTGCCCCTTCAGAGCAGCTCTGACTAGATCTCAGCGCTTCTGTTTGCTCTCCAAAGCAGCTTGAACTCTCAGTGCTCTCTATTGCCCCTTCACAGGAGCTCTGACTAACTCTCACCGCTCTGTTTGCTACTGGAGAGCAGCTCTAAATCTAAGCGCTCTCATTTACCCCTTCAATGCAGCTCTAACTCACAGCACTCTTTGTTGCCCCGTTAACGCAGCTCTAACTATCAGCGCTCTCTGTTTCCCCTCCACAGCAGCTCTATCTCTCAGCACTCTGTTTGCTTCTTCAGAGCAGCTCTAATTCTAAGCGCTCTCAGTTGCCCCTTCACAGCAGCTCTGAACCTCAGCGAGCGCTGCTGCCCCTTCACAGCAGCTCTAACTCTCAGCGCTGTGTGTTGCCCCTTCACAACAGCTCGAACTCTCTCCACTCTCTGTTTCCCCTTCACAGCAGCTCTATCTCTCACCACTCTGTTTCCGCTTCACAGCAGCCCTGACTCTCAACGCTCTGTGTTGCCCCTTCAACGCAGCTCTAACTCTCAGCGCTCGCTGTTGCCCCTTCAGTGCAGCTCTCACTAAATCTCAGCGCACTGTGTTGCCCCTTCACAGAAGCACTCTCAGCGCTCTCTGTTGCCCTTCAGAGCAGCTCTGACTAAATCTCAGCGCTCTCTGTTTCCCCTCCACAGCAGCTCAATCTCTCAGCGCTCTGTTTGCTTCTTCAGAGCAGCTCTAATTCTAAGCCCTCTCAGTTGCCCCTTCACAGCAGCTCTAAACCTCACCGAGGTTCACAGCAGCTCTAACTCTCAGCGCGCTCTGTTGCCCTTTAGAGCAGCTCTGACTAACTCTCCGTGCTTTCTGTTGACCCTTCAGATCAGTCTGACTAACTCTCAGCGCTCCCGGTTGCCCCTTCACAGCAGCTCTAACTCTCAGCGCCCTGTGTTGCCCCTTCAACGCAGCTCTAATGCTCACCACTCTTTACTGCCCCTTCACAACAGCAATAAATCAGCGCTCTCCGTTGCCCCTTCACAGCAGCTCTGACTCTCAGCAACCTGTGTTGCCACTTCAATGCAGTTCTAATTCTCAGCACTCTTTATTGCCCCTTCAGAGCACTCTGTTGCCCTTCAGAGCAGCTCTGACTAAATCTCAGCGCACTGTTTCCCCAAGGCAGCTTTAACTCTCAGCGCTCTCTATTGCCCCTTCACAGGAGCTCTAACTCTCACCGCTCTGTTTGCTACTTGAGAGCAGCTCTAATTCTAAGCGCTCTCACTTGCCCCTTCACAGCAGCTGTAAACCTCAGCGAGCTCTGTTGCCCCTTCAACGCAGCTCTAACTCTCAGCGCTCGCTGTTGCCCCTTCAGTGCAGCTCTGACTAAATCTCAGCGCGCTGTGTTGCCCCTTCACAGAAGCTCTCTCAGCGCTCTCTGTTGCCCCTTCACAGCAGCTCTAACTCTCAGCGCGCTCTGTTGCCCTTCAGAGTAGCACTGACTAAATCTCAGCGCTTTCTGTTGCCCCTTCACAGCAGCTCTAACTCTCAGAGCGCTCTGTTGCCCCTCCAGAGGAGCTCTGACTAAATCTCAGCGCTCTCTGTTGCCCATTCATAGCAGCTCTAACTCTCAGCGCTCTGTTGCCCCTTCATAGCAGCTCTGACTGAATCTCAGCGCTCTCTGTGTCCTCTTCACACCAGCTCTATCTCTCAGCGCGCTGTGTTGCCCCTTCACAGAAACTCTCTCAGCACGCTCTGTTGCCCCTTCACAGCAGCTCTAAATCTCAGCGCGCTCGGTTGCCCTTCAGAGTAGCACTGACTAAATCTCAGCGCTTTCTGTGGCCCCTTCACAGCAGCTCTAACTCTCAGAGCGCTCTGTTGCCCCTTCAGTGCAGCTCTGACTAAATCTCAGCGCGCTGTGTCGCCCCTTCCCAGCATCTCTAAATCTCAGCGCTGTGTGTTGCCCCTTCACAACAGCTGGAACTCTCACCACTCTCTGTTTCCCCTTCACAGCAGCTCTAACTCTCACCAATGTCTGTTTCCGCTTCACAGCAGCCCTGACTCTCTACGCTCTCTGTTGCCCCTTCACAGCGGCTTTAACTCTAAGCGCTCTCAGTTGCCCCTTCACAGCAGCTCTAACTCTCAGAGCGCTCTGTTGCCCCTTCAGAGGAGCTCTGACTACATTTCAGCGCTCTCTGTTGACCATTCATAGCAGCTATAACTCTCAGCGCTCTGTTGCCCCTTCAGAGCAGCTCTGACTAGATCTCAGCGCTTCTGTTTGCTCTCCAAAGCAGCTTGAACTCTCAGTGCTCTCTATTGCCCCTTCACAGGAGCTCTGACTAACTCTCACCGCTCTGTTTGCTACTGGAGAGCAGCTCTAAATCTAAGCGCTCTCATTTACCCCTTCAATGCAGCTCTAACTCACAGCACTCTTTGTTGCCCCGTTAACGCAGCTCTAACTATCAGCGCTCTCTGTTTCCCCTCCACAGCAGCTCTATCTCTCAGCACTCTGTTTGCTTCTTCAGAGCAGCTCTAATTCTAAGCGCTCTCAGTTGCCCCTTCACAGCAGCTCTGAACCTCAGCGAGCGCTGCTGCCCCTTCACAGCAGCTCTAACTCTCAGCGCTGTGTGTTGCCCCTTCACAACAGCTCGAACTCTCTCCACTCTCTGTTTCCCCTTCACAGCAGCTCTATCTCTCACCACTCTGTTTCCGCTTCACAGCAGCCCTGACTCTCAACGCTCTGTGTTGCCCCTTCAACGCAGCTCTAACTCTCAAAGCGCTCTGTTGCCCCTTCAGAGGAGCTCTGACTAAATCTCAGCGCTCTCTGTTGCCCATTCATAGCAGATATAACTCTCAGCCCTGACTGTTGCCCCTTTAGAGCAGCTCTGAATAAATCTCAGCGCTCTCTGTTGCCCCTTCACACCAGCTCTATCTCCCAGCGCTCTGTGCTGCCCCTTCAACGCAGTTCTAACTCTCACCTCTCTCTCTTGCACAGTCACAGCAGCTCTAACTACCTCTCACCGCTAACAGTTGCACCTTCTCAGCAGCTCTAACTTCCAGTGCTCTGTGTTGCCCCTTCACAGCAGCTCTAACTTCCAGTGCTCTGTGTTGCCCCTTCACAGCAGCTCTAACTTCCAGTGCTCTGTGTTGCCCCTTCACAGCAGCTCTAACGCTGAGCTCTCTCAGTTGCCCCTTCAATGCAGCTCTAACTCACAGCGCTCTGTGTTGCCCCTTCAACGCAGCTGTAACTCTCACGGATCTCTGTTGCCCTTTCACAGCAGCTCTAACTCTAAGAGCTCTCATTTGCCCCTTCAATGCAGCTCTAACGCACAGCACTCTAGGTTGCCCCTTCAGTGCAGCTCTGACTAAATCTCAGCGCTCTGTGTTTCCCCTTCACAGAAGCTTTCTCAGCGCTCTGTGTAGCCCCTACACAGCAGCTCTAAATCTCACCGCTGTGTGTTGCCCCTTCACAACAGCTCTAACTCTCCCCACTCTGTTTCTGCTTCACAGCAGCCCTCACTCTCAACGCTCTGGGTTGCCCATCAACACAGCTGTAACTCGGCGCTCACTGTTGCCCATTCATAGTAGCTATAACTCTCAGCGCTCTGTTGACCCTTCATTGTAGCTCTGACTAAATCTCAGCGCTCTCTGTTGCCCCTTCACACGAGCTCTATCTCTCAGCACACCGCGTTGCCCCTTCAACGCAGCTCTAACTCTCAGAGCTCTCTCTGTTTCCCCTTCACAGCAGCTCTAACTCTAAGCGCTCTCAGTTGCCCCTTCAATGCAGCTCTATAACTCACAGCACTCTCTGTTCCCACTTTAACGCAGCTCTAACTCTCACCGCTCTCTGTTGCCCCTTCAGTGCAGCTCTGACTAAATCTCAGCGCCCTGTGTTGCCCCTTCACAGAAGCCCTCTCAGCACTCTCTGTTGCCCCTTCACAGCAGCTCTAACTCTCAGCGCGCTCTGTTGCCCTTCAGAGTAGCACTGACTAAATCTCAGCGCTTTCTGTTGCCCCTTCACAGCAGCTCTAACTCTCAGAGCGCTCTGTTGCCCCTCCAGAGGAGCTCTGACTAAATCTCAGCGCTCTCTGTTGCCCATTCATAGCAGCTCTAACTCTCAGCGCTCTGTTGCCCCTTCATAGCAGCTCTGACTGAATCTCAGCGCTCTCTGTGTCCTCTTCACACCAGCTCTATCTCTCAGCGCGCTGTGTTGCCCCTTCACAGAAACTCTCTCAGCACGCTCTGTTGCCCCTTCACAGCAGCTCTAAATCTCAGCGCGCTCGGTTGCCCTTCAGAGTAGCACTGACTAAATCTCAGCGCTTTCTGTGGCCCCTTCACAGCAGCTCTAACTCTCAGAGCGCTCTGTTGCCCCTTCAGTGCAGCTCTGACTAAATCTCAGCGCGCTGTGTCGCCCCTTCCCAGCATCTCTAAATCTCAGCGCTGTGTGTTGCCCCTTCACAACAGCTGGAACTCTCACCACTCTCTGTTTCCCCTTCACAGCAGCTCTAACTCTCACCAATGTCTGTTTCCGCTTCACAGCAGCCCTGACTCTCTACGCTCTCTGTTGCCCCTTCACAGCGGCTTTAACTCTAAGCGCTCTCAGTTGCCCCTTCACAGCAGCTCTAACTCTCAGAGCGCTCTGTTGCCCCTTCAGAGGAGCTCTGACTACATTTCAGCGCTCTCTGTTGACCATTCATAGCAGCTATAACTCTCAGCGCTCTGTTGCCCCTTCAGAGCAGCTCTGACTAGATCTCAGCGCTTCTGTTTGCTCTCCAAAGCAGCTTGAACTCTCAGTGCTCTCTATTGCCCCTTCACAGGAGCTCTGACTAACTCTCACCGCTCTGTTTGCTACTGGAGAGCAGCTCTAAATCTAAGCGCTCTCATTTACCCCTTCAATGCAGCTCTAACTCACAGCACTCTTTGTTGCCCCGTTAACGCAGCTCTAACTATCAGCGCTCTCTGTTTCCCCTCCACAGCAGCTCTATCTCTCAGCACTCTGTTTGCTTCTTCAGAGCAGCTCTAATTCTAAGCGCTCTCAGTTGCCCCTTCACAGCAGCTCTGAACCTCAGCGAGCGCTGCTGCCCCTTCACAGCAGCTCTAACTCTCAGCGCTGTGTGTTGCCCCTTCACAACAGCTCGAACTCTCTCCACTCTCTGTTTCCCCTTCACAGCAGCTCTATCTCTCACCACTCTGTTTCCGCTTCACAGCAGCCCTGACTCTCAACGCTCTGTGTTGCCCCTTCAACGCAGCTCTAACTCTCAGCGCTCGCTGTTGCCCCTTCAGTGCAGCTCTCACTAAATCTCAGCGCACTGTGTTGCCCCTTCACAGAAGCACTCTCAGCGCTCTCTGTTGCCCTTCAGAGCAGCTCTGACTAAATCTCAGCGCTCTCTGTTTCCCCTCCACAGCAGCTCAATCTCTCAGCGCTCTGTTTGCTTCTTCAGAGCAGCTCTAATTCTAAGCCCTCTCAGTTGCCCCTTCACAGCAGCTCTAAACCTCACCGAGGTTCACAGCAGCTCTAACTCTCAGCGCGCTCTGTTGCCCTTTAGAGCAGCTCTGACTAACTCTCCGTGCTTTCTGTTGACCCTTCAGATCAGTCTGACTAACTCTCAGCGCTCCCGGTTGCCCCTTCACAGCAGCTCTAACTCTCAGCGCCCTGTGTTGCCCCTTCAACGCAGCTCTAATGCTCACCACTCTTTACTGCCCCTTCACAACAGCAATAAATCAGCGCTCTCCGTTGCCCCTTCACAGCAGCTCTGACTCTCAGCAACCTGTGTTGCCACTTCAATGCAGTTCTAATTCTCAGCACTCTTTATTGCCCCTTCAGAGCACTCTGTTGCCCTTCAGAGCAGCTCTGACTAAATCTCAGCGCACTGTTTCCCCAAGGCAGCTTTAACTCTCAGCGCTCTCTATTGCCCCTTCACAGGAGCTCTAACTCTCACCGCTCTGTTTGCTACTTGAGAGCAGCTCTAATTCTAAGCGCTCTCACTTGCCCCTTCACAGCAGCTGTAAACCTCAGCGAGCTCTGTTGCCCCTTCAACGCAGCTCTAACTCTCAGCGCTCGCTGTTGCCCCTTCAGTGCAGCTCTGACTAAATCTCAGCGCGCTGTGTTGCCCCTTCACAGAAGCTCTCTCAGCGCTCTCTGTTGCCCCTTCACAGCAGCTCTAACTCTCAGCGCGCTCTGTTGCCCTTCAGAGTAGCACTGACTAAATCTCAGCGCTTTCTGTTGCCCCTTCACAGCAGCTCTAACTCTCAGAGCGCTCTGTTGCCCCTCCAGAGGAGCTCTGACTAAATCTCAGCGCTCTCTGTTGCCCATTCATAGCAGCTCTAACTCTCAGCGCTCTGTTGCCCCTTCATAGCAGCTCTGACTGAATCTCAGCGCTCTCTGTGTCCTCTTCACACCAGCTCTATCTCTCAGCGCGCTGTGTTGCCCCTTCACAGAAACTCTCTCAGCACGCTCTGTTGCCCCTTCACAGCAGCTCTAAATCTCAGCGCGCTCGGTTGCCCTTCAGAGTAGCACTGACTAAATCTCAGCGCTTTCTGTGGCCCCTTCACAGCAGCTCTAACTCTCAGAGCGCTCTGTTGCCCCTTCAGTGCAGCTCTGACTAAATCTCAGCGCGCTGTGTCGCCCCTTCCCAGCATCTCTAAATCTCAGCGCTGTGTGTTGCCCCTTCACAACAGCTGGAACTCTCACCACTCTCTGTTTCCCCTTCACAGCAGCTCTAACTCTCACCAATGTCTGTTTCCGCTTCACAGCAGCCCTGACTCTCTACGCTCTCTGTTGCCCCTTCACAGCGGCTTTAACTCTAAGCGCTCTCAGTTGCCCCTTCACAGCAGCTCTAACTCTCAGAGCGCTCTGTTGCCCCTTCAGAGGAGCTCTGACTACATTTCAGCGCTCTCTGTTGACCATTCATAGCAGCTATAACTCTCAGCGCTCTGTTGCCCCTTCAGAGCAGCTCTGACTAGATCTCAGCGCTTCTGTTTGCTCTCCAAAGCAGCTTGAACTCTCAGTGCTCTCTATTGCCCCTTCACAGGAGCTCTGACTAACTCTCACCGCTCTGTTTGCTACTGGAGAGCAGCTCTAAATCTAAGCGCTCTCATTTACCCCTTCAATGCAGCTCTAACTCACAGCACTCTTTGTTGCCCCGTTAACGCAGCTCTAACTATCAGCGCTCTCTGTTTCCCCTCCACAGCAGCTCTATCTCTCAGCACTCTGTTTGCTTCTTCAGAGCAGCTCTAATTCTAAGCGCTCTCAGTTGCCCCTTCACAGCAGCTCTGAACCTCAGCGAGCGCTGCTGCCCCTTCACAGCAGCTCTAACTCTCAGCGCTGTGTGTTGCCCCTTCACAACAGCTCGAACTCTCTCCACTCTCTGTTTCCCCTTCACAGCAGCTCTATCTCTCACCACTCTGTTTCCGCTTCACAGCAGCCCTGACTCTCAACGCTCTGTGTTGCCCCTTCAACGCAGCTCTAACTCTCAAAGCGCTCTGTTGCCCCTTCAGAGGAGCTCTGACTAAATCTCAGCGCTCTCTGTTGCCCATTCATAGCAGATATAACTCTCAGCCCTGACTGTTGCCCCTTTAGAGCAGCTCTGAATAAATCTCAGCGCTCTCTGTTGCCCCTTCACACCAGCTCTATCTCCCAGCGCTCTGTGCTGCCCCTTCAACGCAGTTCTAACTCTCACCTCTCTCTCTTGCACAGTCACAGCAGCTCTAACTACCTCTCACCGCTAACAGTTGCACCTTCTCAGCAGCTCTAACTTCCAGTGCTCTGTGTTGCCCCTTCACAGCAGCTCTAACTTCCAGTGCTCTGTGTTGCCCCTTCACAGCAGCTCTAACTTCCAGTGCTCTGTGTTGCCCCTTCACAGCAGCTCTAACGCTGAGCTCTCTCAGTTGCCCCTTCAATGCAGCTCTAACTCACAGCGCTCTGTGTTGCCCCTTCAACGCAGCTGTAACTCTCACGGATCTCTGTTGCCCTTTCACAGCAGCTCTAACTCTAAGAGCTCTCATTTGCCCCTTCAATGCAGCTCTAACGCACAGCACTCTAGGTTGCCCCTTCAGTGCAGCTCTGACTAAATCTCAGCGCTCTGTGTTTCCCCTTCACAGAAGCTTTCTCAGCGCTCTGTGTAGCCCCTACACAGCAGCTCTAAATCTCACCGCTGTGTGTTGCCCCTTCACAACAGCTCTAACTCTCCCCACTCTGTTTCTGCTTCACAGCAGCCCTCACTCTCAACGCTCTGGGTTGCCCATCAACACAGCTGTAACTCGGCGCTCACTGTTGCCCATTCATAGTAGCTATAACTCTCAGCGCTCTGTTGACCCTTCATTGTAGCTCTGACTAAATCTCAGCGCTCTCTGTTGCCCCTTCACACGAGCTCTATCTCTCAGCACACCGCGTTGCCCCTTCAACGCAGCTCTAACTCTCAGAGCTCTCTCTGTTTCCCCTTCACAGCAGCTCTAACTCTAAGCGCTCTCAGTTGCCCCTTCAATGCAGCTCTATAACTCACAGCACTCTCTGTTCCCACTTTAACGCAGCTCTAACTCTCACCGCTCTCTGTTGCCCCTTCAGTGCAGCTCTGACTAAATCTCAGCGCCCTGTGTTGCCCCTTCACAGAAGCCCTCTCAGCACTCTCTGTTGCCCCTTCACAGCAGCTCTAACTCTCAGCGCGCTCTGTTGCCCTTCAGAGTAGCACTGACTAAATCTCAGCGCTTTCTGTTGCCCCTTCACAGCAGCTCTAACTCTCAGAGCGCTCTGTTGCCCCTCCAGAGGAGCTCTGACTAAATCTCAGCGCTCTCTGTTGCCCATTCATAGCAGCTCTAACTCTCAGCGCTCTGTTGCCCCTTCATAGCAGCTCTGACTGAATCTCAGCGCTCTCTGTGTCCTCTTCACACCAGCTCTATCTCTCAGCGCGCTGTGTTGCCCCTTCACAGAAACTCTCTCAGCACGCTCTGTTGCCCCTTCACAGCAGCTCTAAATCTCAGCGCGCTCGGTTGCCCTTCAGAGTAGCACTGACTAAATCTCAGCGCTTTCTGTGGCCCCTTCACAGCAGCTCTAACTCTCAGAGCGCTCTGTTGCCCCTTCAGTGCTGCTCTGACTAAATCTCAGCGCGCTGTGTCGCCCCTTCCCAGCATCTCTAAATCTCAGCGCTGTGTGTTGCCCCTTCACAACAGCTGGAACTCTCACCACTCTCTGTTTCCCCTTCACAGCAGCTCTAACTCTCACCAATGTCTGTTTCCGCTTCACAGCAGCCCTGACTCTCTACGCTCTCTGTTGCCCCTTCACAGCGGCTTTAACTCTAAGCGCTCTCAGTTGCCCCTTCACAGCAGCTCTAACTCTCAGAGCGCTCTGTTGCCCCTTCAGAGGAGCTCTGACTACATTTCAGCGCTCTCTGTTGACCATTCATAGCAGCTATAACTCTCAGCGCTCTGTTGCCCCTTCAGAGCAGCTCTGACTAGATCTCAGCGCTTCTGTTTGCTCTCCAAAGCAGCTTGAACTCTCAGTGCTCTCTATTGCCCCTTCACAGGAGCTCTGACTAACTCTCACCGCTCTGTTTGCTACTGGAGAGCAGCTCTAAATCTAAGCGCTCTCATTTACCCCTTCAATGCAGCTCTAACTCACAGCACTCTTTGTTGCCCCGTTAACGCAGCTCTAACTATCAGCGCTCTCTGTTTCCCCTCCACAGCAGCTCTATCTCTCAGCACTCTGTTTGCTTCTTCAGAGCAGCTCTAATTCTAAGCGCTCTCAGTTGCCCCTTCACAGCAGCTCTGAACCTCAGCGAGCGCTGCTGCCCCTTCACAGCAGCTCTAACTCTCAGCGCTGTGTGTTGCCCCTTCACAACAGCTCGAACTCTCTCCACTCTCTGTTTCCCCTTCACAGCAGCTCTATCTCTCACCACTCTGTTTCCGCTTCACAGCAGCCCTGACTCTCAACGCTCTGTGTTGCCCCTTCAACGCAGCTCTAACTCTCAGCGCTCGCTGTTGCCCCTTCAGTGCAGCTCTCACTAAATCTCAGCGCACTGTGTTGCCCCTTCACAGAAGCACTCTCAGCGCTCTCTGTTGCCCTTCAGAGCAGCTCTGACTAAATCTCAGCGCTCTCTGTTTCCCCTCCACAGCAGCTCAATCTCTCAGCGCTCTGTTTGCTTCTTCAGAGCAGCTCTAATTCTAAGCCCTCTCAGTTGCCCCTTCACAGCAGCTCTAAACCTCACCGAGGTTCACAGCAGCTCTAACTCTCAGCGCGCTCTGTTGCCCTTCAGAGCAGCTCTGACTAACTCTCCGTGCTTTCTGTTGACCCTTCAGATCAGTCTGACTAACTCTCAGCGCTCCCGGTTGCCCCTTCACAGCAGCTCTAACTCTCAGCGCCCTGTGTTGCCCCTTCAACGCAGCTCTAATGCTCACCACTCTTTACTGCCCCTTCACAACAGCAATAAATCAGCGCTCTCCGTTGCCCCTTCACAGCAGCTCTGACTCTCAGCAACCTGTGTTGCCACTTCAATGCAGTTCTAATTCTCAGCACTCTTTATTGCCCCTTCAGAGCAACTCTAACACTCAGAGCACTCTGTTGCCCTTCAGAGCAGCTCTGACTAAATCTCAGCGCACTGTTTCCCCAAGGCAGCTTTAACTCTCAGCGCTCTCTATTGCCCCTTCACAGGAGCTCTAACTCTCACCGCTCTGTTTGCTACTTGAGAGCAGCTCTAATTCTAAGCGCTCTCACTTGCCCCTTCACAGCAGCTGTAAACCTCAGCGAGCTCTGTTGCCCCTTCAACGCAGCTCTAACTCTCAGCGCTCGCTGTTGCCCCTTCAGTGCAGCTCTGACTAAATCTCAGCGCGCTGTGTTGCCCCTTCACAGAAGTTCTCTCAGCGCTCTCTGTTGCCCCTTCACAGCAGCTCTAACTCTCAGCGCGCTCTGTTGCCCTTCAGAGTAGCACTGACTAAATCTCAGCGCTTTCTGTTGCCCCTTCACAGCAGCTCTAACTCTCAGAGCGCTCTGTTGCCCCTCCAGAGGAGCTCTGACTAAATCTCAGCGCTCTCTGTTTCCCCTTCACAGCAGCTCTAACTCTCACCACTCTGTTTCCGCTTCACAGCAGCCCTGACTCTCAACGCTCTGTGTTGCCCCTTCAACGCAGCTCTAACGCTCAGCGCTCGCTGTTGCCCCTTCAGTGCAGCTCTCACTAAATCTCAGCGCACTGTGTTGCCCTTTCACAGGAGCATTGACTGACTCTCAAGCGCTCTGTGTTGCCCCTTCACAGCAGCTGTAACTCTAAGTGCTCTCAGTTGCCCCTTCTCAGCAGCTCTAACTTCCAGTGCTCTGTGTTGCCCCTTCACAGCAGCTCTAACTCTCGGCGCTCTCTATTGTCCCTTCACAGGAGCTCTGACTAACTCTCACCGCTCTGTTTGCTCCTTCAGAGCAGCTCTAATTCTAAGCGCTCTCAGTTGCCCGTTCACAGCAGCTGTAAACCTCATCGCTCTCTCTTGCCCCTTCAACGCAGCTCTAACGCTCAGCGCTCGCTGTTGCCTCTTCAGAGCAGCTCTGACTAAATCTCAGCGCTGTGTTGCCCCTTCAACGCAGCTCTAACTCTCAGCGCTCGCTGTTGCCCCTTCACAGCAGCTCTATCTCTCGGCGCTCTGTGCTGCCCCTTCAACGCAGTTCTAACTCTCACCTCTCTCTCTTGCACAGTCACAGCAGCTCTAACTACCTCTCACCGCTATCTGATGCCCCTTCGCAGGAGCTCTAACTCTCAGCGCTATGTGTTGCCCCTTCTCAGCAACGCTAAATCTCACCACTCCGTGTTGCCTCTTCAACGCAGCTCTAATTCGCAGCGATCCCTGGTGCCCCTTCACAGGAGCGCTGACTGACTCTCAAGCGTTGTCTGCTGCCCCTACACAGCAGCTGTAACTCTAAGTGCACTCAGTTGCCCCTTCTCAGCAGCTCTAACTTCCAGTGCTCTGTGTTGCCCCTTCACAGCAGCTCTAACTTCCAGTGCTCTGTGTTGCCCCTTCACAGCAGCTCTAACGCTGAGCTCTCTCAGTTGCCCCTTCAATGCAGCTCTAACTCACAGCGCTCTGTGTTGCCCCTTCAACGCAGCTGTAACTCTCACGGATCTCTGTTGCCCTTTCACAGCAGCTCTAACTCTAAGAGCTCTCATTTGCCCCTTCAATGCAGCTCTAACGCACAGCACTCTGGGTTGCCCCTTCAGTGCAGCTCTGACTAAATCTCAGCGCTCTGTGTTTCCCCTTCACAGAAGCTTTCTCAGTGCTCTGTGTAGCCCCTACACAGCAGCTCTAAATCTCACCGCTGTGTGTTGCCCCTTCACAACAGCTCTAACTCTCCCCACTCTGTTTCTGCTTCACAGCAGCCCTCACTCTCAACGCTCTGGGTTGCCCATCAACACAGCTGTAACTCGGCGCTCACTGTTGCCCATTCATAGTAGCTATAACTCTCAGCGCTCTGTTGACCCTTCATTGTAGCTCTGACTAAATCTCAGCGCTCTCTGTTGCCCCTTCACACGAGCTCTATCTCTCAGCACACCGCGTTGCCCCTTCAACGCAGCTCTAACTCAGAGCTCTCTCTGTTTCCCCTTCACAGCAGCTCTAACTCTAAGCGCTCTCAGTTGCCCCTTCAATGCAGCTCTATAACTCACAGCACTCTCTGTTCCCACTTTAACGCAGCTCTAACTCTCACCGCTCTCTGTTGCCCCTTCAGTGCAGCTCTGACTAAATCTCAGCGCGCTGTGTTGCCCCTTCACAGAAGCCCTCTCAGCACTCTCTGTTGCCCCTTCACAGCAGCTCTAACTCTCAGCGCGCTCTGTTGCCCTTCAGAGTAGCACTGACTAAATCTCAGCGCTTTCTGTTGCCCCTTCACAGCAGCTCTAACTCTCAGAGCGCTCTGTTGCCCCTCCAGAGGAGCTCTGACTAAATCTCAGCGCTCTCTGTTGCCCATTCATAGCAGCTCTAACTCTCAGCGCTCTGTTGCCCCTTCATAGCAGCTCTGACTGAATCTCAGCGCTCTCTGTGTCCTCTTCACACCAGCTCTATCTCTCAGCGCGCTGTGTTGCCCCTTCACAGAAACTCTCTCAGCACGCTCTGTTGCCCCTTCACAGCAGCTCTAAATCTCAGCGCGCTCGGTTGCCCTTCAGAGTAGCACTGACTAAATCTCAGCGCTTTCTGTGGCCCCTTCACAGCAGCTCTAACTCTCAGAGCGCTCTGTTGCCCCTTCAGTGCAGCTCTGACTAAATCTCAGCGCGCTGTGTCGCCCCTTCCCAGCATCTCTAAATCTCAGCGCTGTGTGTTGCCCCTTCACAACAGCTGGAACTCTCACCACTCTCTGTTTCCCCTTCACAGCAGCTCTAACTCTCACCAATGTCTGTTTCCGCTTCACAGCAGCCCTGACTCTCTACGCTCTCTGTTGCCCCTTCACAGCGGCTTTAACTCTAAGCGCTCTCAGTTGCCCCTTCACAGCAGCTCTAACTCTCAGAGCGCTCTGTTGCCCCTTCAGAGGAGCTCTGACTACATTTCAGCGCTCTCTGTTGACCATTCATAGCAGCTATAACTCTCAGCGCTCTGTTGCCCCTTCAGAGCAGCTCTGACTAGATCTCAGCGCTTCTGTTTGCTCTCCAAAGCAGCTTGAACTCTCAGTGCTCTCTATTGCCCCTTCACAGGAGCTCTGACTAACTCTCACCGCTCTGTTTGCTACTGGAGAGCAGCTCTAAATCTAAGCGCTCTCATTTACCCCTTCAATGCAGCTCTAACTCACAGCACTCTTTGTTGCCCCGTTAACGCAGCTCTAACTATCAGCGCTCTCTGTTTCCCCTCCACAGCAGCTCTATCTCTCACCACTCTGTTTCCGCTTCACAGCAGCCCTGACTCTCAACGCTCTGTGTTGCCCCTTCAACGCAGCTCTAACTCTCAGCGCTCGCTGTTGCCCCTTCAGTGCAGCTCTCACTAAATCTCAGCGCACTGTGTTGCCCCTTCACAGAAGCACTCTCAGCGCTCTCTGTTGCCCTTCAGAGCAGCTCTGACTAAATCTCAGCGCTCTCTGTTTCCCCTCCACAGCAGCTCAATCTCTCAGCGCTCTGTTTGCTTCTTCAGAGCAGCTCTAATTCTAAGCCCTCTCAGTT
Source organism: Leucopleurus acutus (assembly GCF_964270905.1). NCBI lineage: Eukaryota > Metazoa > Chordata > Mammalia > Artiodactyla > Delphinidae > Leucopleurus > Leucopleurus acutus. The sequence goes on from NC_139156.1 coordinate 78,143,732, forward strand.
GCCCCTTCACAGCAGCTCTAAACCTCACCGAGGTTCACAGCAGCTCTAACTCTCAGCGCGCTCTGTTGCCCTTCAGAGCAGCTCTGACTAACTCTCCGTGCTTTCTGTTGACCCTTCAGATCAGTCTGACTAACTCTCAGCGCTCCCGGTTGCCCCTTCACAGCAGCTCTAACTCTCAGCGCCCTGTGTTGCCCCTTCAACGCAGCTCTAATGCTCACCACTCTTTACTGCCCCTTCACAACAGCAATAAATCAGCGCTCTCCGTTGCCCCTTCACAGCAGCTCTGACTCTCAGCAACCTGTGTTGCCACTTCAATGCAGTTCTAATTCTCAGCACTCTTTATTGCCCCTTCAGAGCAACTCTAACACTCAGAGCACTCTGTTGCCCTTCAGAGCAGCTCTGACTAAATCTCAGCGCACTGTTTCCCCAAGGCAGCTTTAACTCTCAGCGCTCTCTATTGCCCCTTCACAGGAGCTCTAACTCTCACCGCTCTGTTTGCTACTTGAGAGCAGCTCTAATTCTAAGCGCTCTCACTTGCCCCTTCACAGCAGCTGTAAACCTCAGCGAGCTCTGTTGCCCCTTCAACGCAGCTCTAACTCTCAGCGCTCGCTGTTGCCCCTTCAGTGCAGCTCTGACTAAATCTCAGCGCGCTGTGTTGCCCCTTCACAGAAGTTCTCTCAGCGCTCTCTGTTGCCCCTTCACAGCAGCTCTAACTCTCAGCGCGCTCTGTTGCCCTTCAGAGTAGCACTGACTAAATCTCAGCGCTTTCTGTTGCCCCTTCACAGCAGCTCTAACTCTCAGAGCGCTCTGTTGCCCCTCCAGAGGAGCTCTGACTAAATCTCAGCGCTCTCTGTTTCCCCTTCACAGCAGCTCTAACTCTCACCACTCTGTTTCCGCTTCACAGCAGCCCTGACTCTCAACGCTCTGTGTTGCCCCTTCAACGCAGCTCTAACGCTCAGCGCTCGCTGTTGCCCCTTCAGTGCAGCTCTCACTAAATCTCAGCGCACTGTGTTGCCCTTTCACAGGAGCATTGACTGACTCTCAAGCGCTCTGTGTTGCCCCTTCACAGCAGCTGTAACTCTAAGTGCTCTCAGTTGCCCCTTCTCAGCAGCTCTAACTTCCAGTGCTCTGTGTTGCCCCTTCACAGCAGCTCTAACTCTCGGCGCTCTCTATTGTCCCTTCACAGGAGCTCTGACTAACTCTCACCGCTCTGTTTGCTCCTTCAGAGCAGCTCTAATTCTAAGCGCTCTCAGTTGCCCGTTCACAGCAGCTGTAAACCTCATCGCTCTCTCTTGCCCCTTCAACGCAGCTCTAACGCTCAGCGCTCGCTGTTGCCTCTTCAGAGCAGCTCTGACTAAATCTCAGCGCTGTGTTGCCCCTTCAACGCAGCTCTAACTCTCAGCGCTCGCTGTTGCCCCTTCACAGCAGCTCTATCTCTCGGCGCTCTGTGCTGCCCCTTCAACGCAGTTCTAACTCTCACCTCTCTCTCTTGCACAGTCACAGCAGCTCTAACTACCTCTCACCGCTATCTGATGCCCCTTCGCAGGAGCTCTAACTCTCAGCGCTATGTGTTGCCCCTTCTCAGCAACGCTAAATCTCACCACTCCGTGTTGCCTCTTCAACGCAGCTCTAATTCGCAGCGATCCCTGGTGCCCCTTCACAGGAGCGCTGACTGACTCTCAAGCGTTGTCTGCTGCCCCTACACAGCAGCTGTAACTCTAAGTGCACTCAGTTGCCCCTTCTCAGCAGCTCTAACTTCCAGTGCTCTGTGTTGCCCCTTCACAGCAGCTCTAACTTCCAGTGCTCTGTGTTGCCCCTTCACAGCAGCTCTAACGCTGAGCTCTCTCAGTTGCCCCTTCAATGCAGCTCTAACTCACAGCGCTCTGTGTTGCCCCTTCAACGCAGCTGTAACTCTCACGGATCTCTGTTGCCCTTTCACAGCAGCTCTAACTCTAAGAGCTCTCATTTGCCCCTTCAATGCAGCTCTAACGCACAGCACTCTGGGTTGCCCCTTCAGTGCAGCTCTGACTAAATCTCAGCGCTCTGTGTTTCCCCTTCACAGAAGCTTTCTCAGTGCTCTGTGTAGCCCCTACACAGCAGCTCTAAATCTCACCGCTGTGTGTTGCCCCTTCACAACAGCTCTAACTCTCCCCACTCTGTTTCTGCTTCACAGCAGCCCTCACTCTCAACGCTCTGGGTTGCCCATCAACACAGCTGTAACTCGGCGCTCACTGTTGCCCATTCATAGTAGCTATAACTCTCAGCGCTCTGTTGACCCTTCATTGTAGCTCTGACTAAATCTCAGCGCTCTCTGTTGCCCCTTCACACGAGCTCTATCTCTCAGCACACCGCGTTGCCCCTTCAACGCAGCTCTAACTCAGAGCTCTCTCTGTTTCCCCTTCACAGCAGCTCTAACTCTAAGCGCTCTCAGTTGCCCCTTCAATGCAGCTCTATAACTCACAGCACTCTCTGTTCCCACTTTAACGCAGCTCTAACTCTCACCGCTTTCTGTTGCCCCTTCAGTGCAGCTCTGACTAAATCTCAGCGCGCTGTGTTGCCCCTTCACAGAAGCCCTCTCAGCACTCTCTGTTGCCCCTTCACAGCAGCTCTAACTCTCAGCGCGCTCTGTTGCCCTTCAGAGTAGCACTGACTAAATCTCAGCGCTTTCTGTTGCCCCTTCACAGCAGCTCTAACTCTCAGAGCGCTCTGTTGCCCCTCCAGAGGAGCTCTGACTAAATCTCAGCGCTCTCTGTTGCCCATTCATAGCAGCTCTAACTCTCAGCGCTCTGTTGCCCCTTCATAGCAGCTCTGACTGAATCTCAGCGCTCTCTGTGTCCTCTTCACACCAGCTCTATCTCTCAGCGCGCTGTGTTGCCCCTTCACAGAAACTCTCTCAGCACGCTCTGTTGCCCCTTCACAGCAGCTCTAAATCTCAGCGCGCTCGGTTGCCCTTCAGAGTAGCACTGACTAAATCTCAGCGCTTTCTGTGGCCCCTTCACAGCAGCTCTAACTCTCAGAGCGCTCTGTTGCCCCTTCAGTGCAGCTCTGACTAAATCTCAGCGCGCTGTGTCGCCCCTTCCCAGCATCTCTAAATCTCAGCGCTGTGTGTTGCCCCTTCACAACAGCTGGAACTCTCACCACTCTCTGTTTCCCCTTCACAGCAGCTCTAACTCTCACCAATGTCTGTTTCCGCTTCACAGCAGCCCTGACTCTCTACGCTCTCTGTTGCCCCTTCACAGCGGCTTTAACTCTAAGCGCTCTCAGTTGCCCCTTCACAGCAGCTCTAACTCTCAGAGCGCTCTGTTGCCCCTTCAGAGGAGCTCTGACTACATTTCAGCGCTCTCTGTTGACCATTCATAGCAGCTATAACTCTCAGCGCTCTGTTGCCCCTTCAGAGCAGCTCTGACTAGATCTCAGCGCTTCTGTTTGCTCTCCAAAGCAGCTTGAACTCTCAGTGCTCTCTATTGCCCCTTCACAGGAGCTCTGACTAACTCTCACCGCTCTGTTTGCTACTGGAGAGCAGCTCTAAATCTAAGCGCTCTCATTTACCCCTTCAATGCAGCTCTAACTCACAGCACTCTTTGTTGCCCCGTTAACGCAGCTCTAACTATCAGCGCTCTCTGTTTCCCCTCCACAGCAGCTCTATCTCTCACCACTCTGTTTCCGCTTCACAGCAGCCCTGACTCTCAACGCTCTGTGTTGCCCCTTCAACGCAGCTCTAACTCTCAGCGCTCGCTGTTGCCCCTTCAGTGCAGCTCTCACTAAATCTCAGCGCACTGTGTTGCCCCTTCACAGAAGCACTCTCAGCGCTCTCTGTTGCCCTTCAGAGCAGCTCTGACTAAATCTCAGCGCTCTCTGTTTCCCCTCCACAGCAGCTCAATCTCTCAGCGCTCTGTTTGCTTCTTCAGAGCAGCTCTAATTCTAAGCCCTCTCAGTTGCCCCTTCACAGCAGCTCTAAACCTCACCGAGGTTCACAGCAGCTCTAACTCTCAGCGCGCTCTGTTGCCCTTCAGAGCAGCTCTGACTAACTCTCCGTGCTTTCTGTTGACCCTTCAGATCAGTCTGACTAACTCTCAGCGCTCCCGGTTGCCCCTTCACAGCAGCTCTAACTCTCAGCGCCCTGTGTTGCCCCTTCAACGCAGCTCTAATGCTCACCACTCTTTACTGCCCCTTCACAACAGCAATAAATCAGCGCTCTCCGTTGCCCCTTCACAGCAGCTCTGACTCTCAGCAACCTGTGTTGCCACTTCAATGCAGTTCTAATTCTCAGCACTCTTTATTGCCCCTTCAGAGCAACTCTAACACTCAGAGCACTCTGTTGCCCTTCAGAGCAGCTCTGACTAAATCTCAGCGCACTGTTTCCCCAAGGCAGCTTTAACTCTCAGCGCTCTCTATTGCCCCTTCACAGGAGCTCTAACTCTCACCGCTCTGTTTGCTACTTGAGAGCAGCTCTAATTCTAAGCGCTCTCACTTGCCCCTTCACAGCAGCTGTAAACCTCAGCGAGCTCTGTTGCCCCTTCAACGCAGCTCTAACTCTCAGCGCTCGCTGTTGCCCCTTCAGTGCAGCTCTGACTAAATCTCAGCGCGCTGTGTTGCCCCTTCACAGAAGTTCTCTCAGCGCTCTCTGTTGCCCCTTCACAGCAGCTCTAACTCTCAGCGCGCTCTGTTGCCCTTCAGAGTAGCACTGACTAAATCTCAGCGCTTTCTGTTGCCCCTTCACAGCAGCTCTAACTCTCAGAGCGCTCTGTTGCCCCTCCAGAGGAGCTCTGACTAAATCTCAGCGCTCTCTGTTTCCCCTTCACAGCAGCTCTAACTCTCACCACTCTGTTTCCGCTTCACAGCAGCCCTGACTCTCAACGCTCTGTGTTGCCCCTTCAACGCAGCTCTAACGCTCAGCGCTCGCTGTTGCCCCTTCAGTGCAGCTCTCACTAAATCTCAGCGCACTGTGTTGCCCTTTCACAGGAGCATTGACTGACTCTCAAGCGCTCTGTGTTGCCCCTTCACAGCAGCTGTAACTCTAAGTGCTCTCAGTTGCCCCTTCTCAGCAGCTCTAACTTCCAGTGCTCTGTGTTGCCCCTTCACAGCAGCTCTAACTCTCGGCGCTCTCTATTGTCCCTTCACAGGAGCTCTGACTAACTCTCACCGCTCTGTTTGCTCCTTCAGAGCAGCTCTAATTCTAAGCGCTCTCAGTTGCCCGTTCACAGCAGCTGTAAACCTCATCGCTCTCTCTTGCCCCTTCAACGCAGCTCTAACGCTCAGCGCTCGCTGTTGCCTCTTCAGAGCAGCTCTGACTAAATCTCAGCGCTGTGTTGCCCCTTCAACGCAGCTCTAACTCTCAGCGCTCGCTGTTGCCCCTTCACACCAGCTCTATCTCTCGGCGCTCTGTGCTGCCCCTTCAACGCAGTTCTAACTCTCACCTCTCTCTCTTGCACAGTCACAGCAGCTCTAACTACCTCTCACCGCTATCTGATGCCCCTTCGCAGGAGCTCTAACTCTCAGCGCTATGTGTTGCCCCTTCTCAGCAACGCTAAATCTCACCACTCAGTGTTGCCTCTTCAACGCAGCTCTAATTCGCAGCGATCCCTGGTGCCCCTTCACAGGAGCGCTGACTGACTCTCAAGCGTTGTCTGCTGCCCCTACACAGCAGCTGTAACTCTAAGTGCACTCAGTTGCCCCTTCTCAGCAGCTCTAACTTCCAGTGCTCTGTGTTGCCCCTTCACAGCAGCTCTAACTTCCAGTGCTCTGTGTTGCCCCTTCACAGCAGCTCTAACTTCCAGTGCTCTGTGTTGCCCCTTCACAGCAGCTCTAACGCTGAGCTCTCTCAGTTGCCCCTTCAATGCAGCTCTAACTCACAGCGCTCTGTGTTGCCCCTTCAACGCAGCTGTAACTCTCACGGATCTCTGTTGCCCTTTCACAGCAGCTCTAACTCTAAGAGCTCTCAGTTGCCCCTTCAATGCAGCTCTATAACTCACAGCACTCTCTGTTCCCACTTTAACGCAGCTCTAACTCTCACCGCTCTCTGTTGCCCCTTCAGTGCAGCTCTGACTAAATCTCAGCGCGCTGTGTTGCCCCTTCACAGAAGCCCTCTCAGCACTCTCTGTTGCCCCTTCACAGCAGCTCTAACTCTCAGCGCGCTCTGTTGCCCTTCAGAGTAGCACTGACTAAATCTCAGCGCTTTCTGTTGCCCCTTCACAGCAGCTCTAACTCTCAGAGCGCTCTGTTGCCCCTCCAGAGGAGCTCTGACTAAATCTCAGCGCTCTCTGTTGCCCATTCATAGCAGCTCTAACTCTCAGCGCTCTGTTGCCCCTTCATAGCAGCTCTGACTGAATCTCAGCGCTCTCTGTGTCCTCTTCACACCAGCTCTATCTCTCAGCGCGCTGTGTTGCCCCTTCACAGAAACTCTCTCAGCACGCTCTGTTGCCCCTTCACAGCAGCTCTAAATCTCAGCGCGCTCGGTTGCCCTTCAGAGTAGCACTGACTAAATCTCAGCGCTTTCTGTGGCCCCTTCACAGCAGCTCTAACTCTCAGAGCGCTCTGTTGCCCCTTCAGTGCAGCTCTGACTAAATCTCAGCGCGCTGTGTCGCCCCTTCCCAGCATCTCTAAATCTCAGCGCTGTGTGTTGCCCCTTCACAACAGCTGGAACTCTCACCACTCTCTGTTTCCCCTTCACAGCAGCTCTAACTCTCACCAATGTCTGTTTCCGCTTCACAGCAGCCCTGACTCTCTACGCTCTCTGTTGCCCCTTCACAGCGGCTTTAACTCTAAGCGCTCTCAGTTGCCCCTTCACAGCAGCTCTAACTCTCAGAGCGCTCTGTTGCCCCTTCAGAGGAGCTCTGACTACATTTCAGCGCTCTCTGTTGACCATTCATAGCAGCTATAACTCTCAGCGCTCTGTTGCCCCTTCAGAGCAGCTCTGACTAGATCTCAGCGCTTCTGTTTGCTCTCCAAAGCAGCTTGAACTCTCAGTGCTCTCTATTGCCCCTTCACAGGAGCTCTGACTAACTCTCACCGCTCTGTTTGCTACTGGAGAGCAGCTCTAAATCTAAGCGCTCTCATTTACCCCTTCAATGCAGCTCTAACTCACAGCACTCTTTGTTGCCCCGTTAACGCAGCTCTAACTATCAGCGCTCTCTGTTTCCCCTCCACAGCAGCTCTATCTCTCAGCACTCTGTTTGCTTCTTCAGAGCAGCTCTAATTCTAAGCGCTCTCAGTTGCCCCTTCACAGCAGCTCTGAACCTCAGCGAGCGCTGCTGCCCCTTCACAGCAGCTCTAACTCTCAGCGCTGTGTGTTGCCCCTTCACAACAGCTCGAACTCTCTCCACTCTCTGTTTCCCCTTCACAGCAGCTCTATCTCTCACCACTCTGTTTCCGCTTCACAGCAGCCCTGACTCTCAACGCTCTGTGTTGCCCCTTCAACGCAGCTCTAACTCTCAGCGCTCGCTGTTGCCCCTTCAGTGCAGCTCTCACTAAATCTCAGCGCACTGTGTTGCCCCTTCACAGAAGCACTCTCAGCGCTCTCTGTTGCCCTTCAGAGCAGCTCTGACTAAATCTCAGCGCTCTCTGTTTCCCCTCCACAGCAGCTCAATCTCTCAGCGCTCTGTTTGCTTCTTCAGAGCAGCTCTAATTCTAAGCCCTCTCAGTTGCCCCTTCACAGCAGCTCTAAACCTCACCGAGGTTCACAGCAGCTCTAACTCTCAGCGCGCTCTGTTGCCCTTCAGAGCAGCTCTGACTAACTCTCCGTGCTTTCTGTTGACCCTTCAGATCAGTCTGACTAACTCTCAGCGCTCCCGGTTGCCCCTTCACAGCAGCTCTAACTCTCAGCGCCCTGTGTTGCCCCTTCAACGCAGCTCTAATGCTCACCACTCTTTACTGCCCCTTCACAACAGCAATAAATCAGCGCTCTCCGTTGCCCCTTCACAGCAGCTCTGACTCTCAGCAACCTGTGTTGCCACTTCAATGCAGTTCTAATTCTCAGCACTCTTTATTGCCCCTTCAGAGCAACTCTAACACTCAGAGCACTCTGTTGCCCTTCAGAGCAGCTCTGACTAAATCTCAGCGCACTGTTTCCCCAAGGCAGCTTTAACTCTCAGCGCTCTCTATTGCCCCTTCACAGGAGCTCTAACTCTCACCGCTCTGTTTGCTACTTGAGAGCAGCTCTAATTCTAAGCGCTCTCACTTGCCCCTTCACAGCAGCTGTAAACCTCAGCGAGCTCTGTTGCCCCTTCAACGCAGCTCTAACTCTCAGCGCTCGCTGTTGCCCCTTCAGTGCAGCTCTGACTAAATCTCAGCGCGCTGTGTTGCCCCTTCACAGAAGTTCTCTCAGCGCTCTCTGTTGCCCCTTCACAGCAGCTCTAACTCTCAGCGCGCTCTGTTGCCCTTCAGAGTAGCACTGACTAAATCTCAGCGCTTTCTGTTGCCCCTTCACAGCAGCTCTAACTCTCAGAGCGCTCTGTTGCCCCTCCAGAGGAGCTCTGACTAAATCTCAGCGCTCTCTGTTTCCCCTTCACAGCAGCTCTAACTCTCACCACTCTGTTTCCGCTTCACAGCAGCCCTGACTCTCAACGCTCTGTGTTGCCCCTTCAACGCAGCTCTAACGCTCAGCGCTCGCTGTTGCCCCTTCAGTGCAGCTCTCACTAAATCTCAGCGCACTGTGTTGCCCTTTCACAGGAGCATTGACTGACTCTCAAGCGCTCTGTGTTGCCCCTTCACAGCAGCTGTAACTCTAAGTGCTCTCAGTTGCCCCTTCTCAGCAGCTCTAACTTCCAGTGCTCTGTGTTGCCCCTTCACAGCAGCTCTAACTCTCGGCGCTCTCTATTGTCCCTTCACAGGAGCTCTGACTAACTCTCACCGCTCTGTTTGCTCCTTCAGAGCAGCTCTAATTCTAAGCGCTCTCAGTTGCCCGTTCACAGCAGCTGTAAACCTCATCGCTCTCTCTTGCCCCTTCAACGCAGCTCTAACGCTCAGCGCTCGCTGTTGCCTCTTCAGAGCAGCTCTGACTAAATCTCAGCGCTGTGTTGCCCCTTCAACGCAGCTCTAACTCTCAGCGCTCGCTGTTGCCCCTTCACACCAGCTCTATCTCTCGGCGCTCTGTGCTGCCCCTTCAACGCAGTTCTAACTCTCACCTCTCTCTCTTGCACAGTCACAGCAGCTCTAACTACCTCTCACCGCTATCTGATGCCCCTTCGCAGGAGCTCTAACTCTCAGCGCTATGTGTTGCCCCTTCTCAGCAACGCTAAATCTCACCACTCCGTGTTGCCTCTTCAACGCAGCTCTAATTCGCAGCGATCCCTGGTGCCCCTTCACAGGAGCGCTGACTGACTCTCAAGCGTTGTCTGCTGCCCCTACACAGCAGCTGTAACTCTAAGTGCACTCAGTTGCCCCTTCTCAGCAGCTCTAACTTCCAGTGCTCTGTGTTGCCCCTTCACAGCAGCTCTAACTTCCAGTGCTCTGTGTTGCCCCTTCACAGCAGCTCTAACGCTGAGCTCTCTCAGTTGCCCCTTCAATGCAGCTCTAACTCACAGCGCTCTGTGTTGCCCCTTCAACGCAGCTGTAACTCTCACGGATCTCTGTTGCCCTTTCACAGCAGCTCTAACTCTAAGAGCTCTCATTTGCCCCTTCAATGCAGCTCTAACGCACAGCACTCTGGGTTGCCCCTTCAGTGCAGCTCTGACTAAATCTCAGCGCTCTGTGTTTCCCCTTCACAGAAGCTTTCTCAGTGCTCTGTGTAGCCCCTACACAGCAGCTCTAAATCTCACCGCTGTGTGTTGCCCCTTCACAACAGCTCTAACTCTCCCCACTCTGTTTCTGCTTCACAGCAGCCCTCACTCTCAACGCTCTGGGTTGCCCATCAACACAGCTGTAACTCGGCGCTCACTGTTGCCCATTCATAGTAGCTATAACTCTCAGCGCTCTGTTGACCCTTCATTGTAGCTCTGACTAAATCTCAGCGCTCTCTGTTGCCCCTTCACACGAGCTCTATCTCTCAGCACACCGCGTTGCCCCTTCAACGCAGCTCTAACTCAGAGCTCTCTCTGTTTCCCCTTCACAGCAGCTCTAACTCTAAGCGCTCTCAGTTGCCCCTTCAATGCAGCTCTATAACTCACAGCACTCTCTGTTCCCACTTTAACGCAGCTCTAACTCTCACCGCTCTCTGTTGCCCCTTCAGTGCAGCTCTGACTAAATCTCAGCGCGCTGTGTTGCCCCTTCACAGAAGCCCTCTCAGCACTCTCTGTTGCCCCTTCACAGCAGCTCTAACTCTCAGCGCGCTCTGTTGCCCTTCAGAGTAGCACTGACTAAATCTCAGCGCTTTCTGTTGCCCCTTCACAGCAGCTCTAACTCTCAGAGCGCTCTGTTGCCCCTCCAGAGGAGCTCTGACTAAATCTCAGCGCTCTCTGTTGCCCATTCATAGCAGCTCTAACTCTCAGCGCTCTGTTGCCCCTTCATAGCAGCTCTGACTGAATCTCAGCGCTCTCTGTGTCCTCTTCACACCAGCTCTATCTCTCAGCGCGCTGTGTTGCCCCTTCACAGAAACTCTCTCAGCACGCCTTGTTGCCCCTTCACAGCAGCTCTAAATCTCAGCGCGCTCGGTTGCCCTTCAGAGTAGCACTGACTAAATCTCAGCGCTTTCTGTGGTCCCTTCACAGCAGCTCTAACTCTCAGAGCGCTCTGTTGCCCCTTCAGTGCAGCTCTGACTAAATCTCAGCGCGCTGTGTCGCCCCTTCCCAGCATCTCTAAATCTCAGCGCTGTGTGTTGCCCCTTCACAACAGCTGGAACTCTCACCACTCTCTGTTTCCCCTTCACAGCAGCTCTAACTCTCACCAATGTCTGTTTCCGCTTCACAGCAGCCCTGACTCTCTACGCTCTCTGTTGCCCCTTCACAGCGGCTTTAACTCTAAGCGCTCTCAGTTGCCCCTTCACAGCAGCTCTAACTCTCAGAGCGCTCTGTTGCCCCTTCAGAGGAGCTCTGACTACATTTCAGCGCTCTCTGTTGACCATTCATAGCAGCTATAACTCTCAGCGCTCTGTTGCCCCTTCAGAGCAGCTCTGACTAGATCTCAGCGCTTCTGTTTGCTCTCCAAAGCAGCTTGAACTCTCAGTGCTCTCTATTGCCCCTTCACAGGAGCTCTGACTAACTCTCACCGCTCTGTTTGCTACTGGAGAGCAGCTCTAAATCTAAGCGCTCTCATTTACCCCTTCAATGCAGCTCTAACTCACAGCACTCTTTGTTGCCCCGTTAACGCAGCTCTAACTATCAGCGCTCTCTGTTTCCCCTCCACAGCAGCTCTATCTCTCAGCACTCTGTTTGCTTCTTCAGAGCAGCTCTAATTCTAAGCGCTCTCAGTTGCCCCTTCACAGCAGCTCTGAACCTCAGCGAGCGCTGCTGCCCCTTCACAGCAGCTCTAACTCTCAGCGCTGTGTGTTGCCCCTTCACAACAGCTCGAACTCTCTCCACTCTCTGTTTCCCCTTCACAGCAGCTCTATCTCTCACCACTCTGTTTCCGCTTCACAGCAGCCCTGACTCTCAACGCTCTGTGTTGCCCCTTCAACGCAGCTCTAACTCTCAAAGCGCTCTGTTGCCCCTTCAGAGGAGCTCTGACTAAATCTCAGCGCTCTCTGTTGCCCATTCATAGCAGATATAACTCTCAGCCCTGACTGTTGCCCCTTTAGAGCAGCTCTGAATAAATCTCAGCGCTCTCTGTTGCCCCTTCACACCAGCTCTATCTCCCAGCGCTCTGTGCTGCCCCTTCAACGCAGTTCTAACTCTCACCTCTCTCTCTTGCACAGTCACAGCAGCTCTAACTACCTCTCACCGCTAACAGTTGCCCCTTCTCAGCAGCTCTAACTTCCAGTGCTCTGTGTTGCCCCTTCACAGCAGCTCTAACTTCCAGTGCTCTGTGTTGCCCCTTCACAGCAGCTCTAACGCTGAGCTCTCTCAGTTGCCCCTTCAATGCAGCTCTAACTCACAGCGCTCTGTGTTGCCCCTTCAACGCAGCTGTAACTCTCACGGATCTCTGTTGCCCTTTCACAGCAGCTCTAACTCTAAGAGCTCTCATTTGCCCCTTCAATGCAGCTCTAACGCACAGCACTCTAGGTTGCCCCTTCAGTGCAGCTCTGACTAAATCTCAGCGCTCTGTGTTTCCCCTTCACAGAAGCTTTCTCAGCGCTCTGTGTAGCCCCTACACAGCAGCTCTAAATCTCACCGCTGTGTGTTGCCCCTTCACAACAGCTCTAACTCTCCCCACTCTGTTTCTGCTTCACAGCAGCCCTCACTCTCAACGCTCTGGGTTGCCCATCAACACAGCTGTAACTCGGCGCTCACTGTTGCCCATTCATAGTAGCTATAACTCTCAGCGCTCTGTTGACCCTTCATTGTAGCTCTGACTAAATCTCAGCGCTCTCTGTTGCCCCTTCACACGAGCTCTATCTCTCAGCACACCGCGTTGCCCCTTCAACGCAGCTCTAACTCTCAGAGCTCTCTCTGTTTCCCCTTCACAGCAGCTCTAACTCTAAGCGCTCTCAGTTGCCCCTTCAATGCAGCTCTATAACTCACAGCACTCTCTGTTCCCACTTTAACGCAGCTCTAACTCTCACCGCTCTCTGTTGCCCCTTCAGTGCAGCTCTGACTAAATCTCAGCGCCCTGTGTTGCCCCTTCACAGAAGCCCTCTCAGCACTCTCTGTTGCCCCTTCACAGCAGCTCTAACTCTCAGCGCGCTCTGTTGCCCTTCAGAGTAGCACTGACTAAATCTCAGCGCTTTCTGTTGCCCCTTCACAGCAGCTCTAACTCTCAGAGCGCTCTGTTGCCCCTCCAGAGGAGCTCTGACTAAATCTCAGCGCTCTCTGTTGCCCATTCATAGCAGCTCTAACTCTCAGCGCTCTGTTGCCCCTTCATAGCAGCTCTGACTGAATCTCAGCGCTCTCTGTGTCCTCTTCACACCAGCTCTATCTCTCAGCGCGCTGTGTTGCCCCTTCACAGAAACTCTCTCAGCACGCTCTGTTGCCCCTTCACAGCAGCTCTAAATCTCAGCGCGCTCGGTTGCCCTTCAGAGTAGCACTGACTAAATCTCAGCGCTTTCTGTGGCCCCTTCACAGCAGCTCTAACTCTCAGAGCGCTCTGTTGCCCCTTCAGTGCAGCTCTGACTAAATCTCAGCGCGCTGTGTCGCCCCTTCCCAGCATCTCTAAATCTCAGCGCTGTGTGTTGCCCCTTCACAACAGCTGGAACTCTCACCACTCTCTGTTTCCCCTTCACAGCAGCTCTAACTCTCACCAATGTCTGTTTCCGCTTCACAGCAGCCCTGACTCTCTACGCTCTCTGTTGCCCCTTCACAGCGGCTTTAACTCTAAGCGCTCTCAGTTGCCCCTTCACAGCAGCTCTAACTCTCAGAGCGCTCTGTTGCCCCTTCAGAGGAGCTCTGACTACATTTCAGCGCTCTCTGTTGACCATTCATAGCAGCTATAACTCTCAGCGCTCTGTTGCCCCTTCAGAGCAGCTCTGACTAGATCTCAGCGCTTCTGTTTGCTCTCCAAAGCAGCTTGAACTCTCAGTGCTCTCTATTGCCCCTTCACAGGAGCTCTGACTAACTCTCACCGCTCTGTTTGCTACTGGAGAGCAGCTCTAAATCTAAGCGCTCTCATTTACCCCTTCAATGCAGCTCTAACTCACAGCACTCTTTGTTGCCCCGTTAACGCAGCTCTAACTATCAGCGCTCTCTGTTTCCCCTCCACAGCAGCTCTATCTCTCAGCACTCTGTTTGCTTCTTCAGAGCAGCTCTAATTCTAAGCGCTCTCAGTTGCCCCTTCACAGCAGCTCTGAACCTCAGCGAGCGCTGCTGCCCCTTCACAGCAGCTCTAACTCTCAGCGCTGTGTGTTGCCCCTTCACAACAGCTCGAACTCTCTCCACTCTCTGTTTCCCCTTCACAGCAGCTCTATCTCTCACCACTCTGTTTCCGCTTCACAGCAGCCCTGACTCTCAACGCTCTGTGTTGCCCCTTCAACGCAGCTCTAACTCTCAAAGCGCTCTGTTGCCCCTTCAGAGGAGCTCTGACTAAATCTCAGCGCTCTCTGTTGCCCATTCATAGCAGATATAACTCTCAGCCCTGACTGTTGCCCCTTTAGAGCAGCTCTGAATAAATCTCAGCGCTCTCTGTTGCCCCTTCACACCAGCTCTATCTCCCAGCGCTCTGTGCTGCCCCTTCAACGCAGTTCTAACTCTCACCTCTCTCTCTTGCACAGTCACAGCAGCTCTAACTACCTCTCACCGCTAACAGTTGCCCCTTCTCAGCAGCTCTAACTTCCAGTGCTCTGTGTTGCCCCTTCACAGCAGCTCTAACTTCCAGTGCTCTGTGTTGCCCCTTCACAGCAGCTCTAACGCTGAGCTCTCTCAGTTGCCCCTTCAATGCAGCTCTAACTCACAGCGCTCTGTGTTGCCCCTTCAACGCAGCTGTAACTCTCACGGATCTCTGTTGCCCTTTCACAGCAGCTCTAACTCTAAGAGCTCTCATTTGCCCCTTCAATGCAGCTCTAACGCACAGCACTCTAGGTTGCCCCTTCAGTGCAGCTCTGACTAAATCTCAGCGCTCTGTGTTTCCCCTTCACAGAAGCTTTCTCAGCGCTCTGTGTAGCCCCTACACAGCAGCTCTAAATCTCACCGCTGTGTGTTGCCCCTTCACAACAGCTCTAACTCTCCCCACTCTGTTTCTGCTTCACAGCAGCCCTCACTCTCAACGCTCTGGGTTGCCCATCAACACAGCTGTAACTCGGCGCTCACTGTTGCCCATTCATAGTAGCTATAACTCTCAGCGCTCTGTTGACCCTTCATTGTAGCTCTGACTAAATCTCAGCGCTCTCTGTTGCCCCTTCACACGAGCTCTATCTCTCAGCACACCGCGTTGCCCCTTCAACGCAGCTCTAACTCTCAGAGCTCTCTCTGTTTCCCCTTCACAGCAGCTCTAACTCTAAGCGCTCTCAGTTGCCCCTTCAATGCAGCTCTATAACTCACAGCACTCTCTGTTCCCACTTTAACGCAGCTCTAACTCTCACCGCTCTCTGTTGCCCCTTCAGTGCAGCTCTGACTAAATCTCAGCGCCCTGTGTTGCCCCTTCACAGAAGCCCTCTCAGCACTCTCTGTTGCCCCTTCACAGCAGCTCTAACTCTCAGCGCGCTCTGTTGCCCTTCAGAGTAGCACTGACTAAATCTCAGCGCTTTCTGTTGCCCCTTCACAGCAGCTCTAACTCTCAGAGCGCTCTGTTGCCCCTCCAGAGGAGCTCTGACTAAATCTCAGCGCTCTCTGTTGCCCATTCATAGCAGCTCTAACTCTCAGCGCTCTGTTGCCCCTTCATAGCAGCTCTGACTGAATCTCAGCGCTCTCTGTGTCCTCTTCACACCAGCTCTATCTCTCAGCGCGCTGTGTTGCCCCTTCACAGAAACTCTCTCAGCACGCTCTGTTGCCCCTTCACAGCAGCTCTAAATCTCAGCGCGCTCGGTTGCCCTTCAGAGTAGCACTGACTAAATCTCAGCGCTTTCTGTGGCCCCTTCACAGCAGCTCTAACTCTCAGAGCGCTCTGTTGCCCCTTCAGTGCAGCTCTGACTAAATCTCAGCGCGCTGTGTCGCCCCTTCCCAGCATCTCTAAATCTCAGCGCTGTGTGTTGCCCCTTCACAACAGCTGGAACTCTCACCACTCTCTGTTTCCCCTTCACAGCAGCTCTAACTCTCACCAATGTCTGTTTCCGCTTCACAGCAGCCCTGACTCTCTACGCTCTCTGTTGCCCCTTCACAGCGGCTTTAACTCTAAGCGCTCTCAGTTGCCCCTTCACAGCAGCTCTAACTCTCAGAGCGCTCTGTTGCCCCTTCAGAGGAGCTCTGACTACATTTCAGCGCTCTCTGTTGACCATTCATAGCAGCTATAACTCTCAGCGCTCTGTTGCCCCTTCAGAGCAGCTCTGACTAGATCTCAGCGCTTCTGTTTGCTCTCCAAAGCAGCTTGAACTCTCAGTGCTCTCTATTGCCCCTTCACAGGAGCTCTGACTAACTCTCACCGCTCTGTTTGCTACTGGAGAGCAGCTCTAAATCTAAGCGCTCTCATTTACCCCTTCAATGCAGCTCTAACTCACAGCACTCTTTGTTGCCCCGTTAACGCAGCTCTAACTATCAGCGCTCTCTGTTTCCCCTCCACAGCAGCTCTATCTCTCAGCACTCTGTTTGCTTCTTCAGAGCAGCTCTAATTCTAAGCGCTCTCAGTTGCCCCTTCACAGCAGCTCTGAACCTCAGCGAGCGCTGCTGCCCCTTCACAGCAGCTCTAACTCTCAGCGCTGTGTGTTGCCCCTTCACAACAGCTCGAACTCTCTCCACTCTCTGTTTCCCCTTCACAGCAGCTCTATCTCTCACCACTCTGTTTCCGCTTCACAGCAGCCCTGACTCTCAACGCTCTGTGTTGCCCCTTCAACGCAGCTCTAACTCTCAGCGCTCGCTGTTGCCCCTTCAGTGCAGCTCTCACTAAATCTCAGCGCACTGTGTTGCCCCTTCACAGAAGCACTCTCAGCGCTCTCTGTTGCCCTTCAGAGCAGCTCTGACTAAATCTCAGCGCTCTCTGTTTCCCCTCCACAGCAGCTCAATCTCTCAGCGCTCTGTTTGCTTCTTCAGAGCAGCTCTAATTCTAAGCCCTCTCAGTTGCCCCTTCACAGCAGCTCTAAACCTCACCGAGGTTCACAGCAGCTCTAACTCTCAGCGCGCTCTGTTGCCCTTCAGAGCAGCTCTGACTAACTCTCCGTGCTTTCTGTTGACCCTTCAGATCAGTCTGACTAACTCTCAGCGCTCCCGGTTGCCCCTTCACAGCAGCTCTAACTCTCAGCGCCCTGTGTTGCCCCTTCAACGCAGCTCTAATGCTCACCACTCTTTACTGCCCCTTCACAACAGCAATAAATCAGCGCTCTCCGTTGCCCCTTCACAGCAGCTCTGACTCTCAGCAACCTGTGTTGCCACTTCAATGCAGTTCTAATTCTCAGCACTCTTTATTGCCCCTTCAGAGCAACTCTAACACTCAGAGCACTCTGTTGCCCTTCAGAGCAGCTCTGACTAAATCTCAGCGCACTGTTTCCCCAAGGCAGCTTTAACTCTCAGCGCTCTCTATTGCCCCTTCACAGGAGCTCTAACTCTCACCGCTCTGTTTGCTACTTGAGAGCAGCTCTAATTCTAAGCGCTCTCACTTGCCCCTTCACAGCAGCTGTAAACCTCAGCGAGCTCTGTTGCCCCTTCAACGCAGCTCTAACTCTCAGCGCTCGCTGTTGCCCCTTCAGTGCAGCTCTGACTAAATCTCAGCGCGCTGTGTTGCCCCTTCACAGAAGTTCTCTCAGCGCTCTCTGTTGCCCCTTCACAGCAGCTCTAACTCTCAGCGCGCTCTGTTGCCCTTCAGAGTAGCACTGACTAAATCTCAGCGCTTTCTGTTGCCCCTTCACAGCAGCTCTAACTCTCAGAGCGCTCTGTTGCCCCTCCAGAGGAGCTCTGACTAAATCTCAGCGCTCTCTGTTTCCCCTTCACAGCAGCTCTAACTCTCACCACTCTGTTTCCGCTTCACAGCAGCCCTGACTCTCAACGCTCTGTGTTGCCCCTTCAACGCAGCTCTAACGCTCAGCGCTCGCTGTTGCCCCTTCAGTGCAGCTCTCACTAAATCTCAGCGCACTGTGTTGCCCTTTCACAGGAGCATTGACTGACTCTCAAGCGCTCTGTGTTGCCCCTTCACAGCAGCTGTAACTCTAAGTGCTCTCAGTTGCCCCTTCTCAGCAGCTCTAACTTCCAGTGCTCTGTGTTGCCCCTTCACAGCAGCTCTAACTCTCGGCGCTCTCTATTGTCCCTTCACAGGAGCTCTGACTAACTCTCACCGCTCTGTTTGCTCCTTCAGAGCAGCTCTAATTCTAAGCGCTCTCAGTTGCCCGTTCACAGCAGCTGTAAACCTCATCGCTCTCTCTTGCCCCTTCAACGCAGCTCTAACGCTCAGCGCTCGCTGTTGCCTCTTCAGAGCAGCTCTGACTAAATCTCAGCGCTGTGTTGCCCCTTCAACGCAGCTCTAACTCTCAGCGCTCGCTGTTGCCCCTTCACAGCAGCTCTATCTCTCGGCGCTCTGTGCTGCCCCTTCAACGCAGTTCTAACTCTCACCTCTCTCTCTTGCACAGTCACAGCAGCTCTAACTACCTCTCACCGCTATCTGATGCCCCTTCGCAGGAGCTCTAACTCTCAGCGCTATGTGTTGCCCCTTCTCAGCAACGCTAAATCTCACCACTCCGTGTTGCCTCTTCAACGCAGCTCTAATTCGCAGCGATCCCTGGTGCCCCTTCACAGGAGCGCTGACTGACTCTCAAGCGTTGTCTGCTGCCCCTACACAGCAGCTGTAACTCTAAGTGCACTCAGTTGCCCCTTCTCAGCAGCTCTAACTTCCAGTGCTCTGTGTTGCCCCTTCACAGCAGCTCTAACTTCCAGTGCTCTGTGTTGCCCCTTCACAGCAGCTCTAACGCTGAGCTCTCTCAGTTGCCCCTTCAATGCAGCTCTAACTCACAGCGCTCTGTGTTGCCCCTTCAACGCAGCTGTAACTCTCACGGATCTCTGTTGCCCTTTCACAGCAGCTCTAACTCTAAGAGCTCTCATTTGCCCCTTCAATGCAGCTCTAACGCACAGCACTCTGGGTTGCCCCTTCAGTGCAGCTCTGACTAAATCTCAGCGCTCTGTGTTGCCCCTTCACAGAAGCTTTCTCAGTGCTCTGTGTAGCCCCTACACAGCAGCTCTAAATCTCACCGCTGTGTGTTGCCCCTTCACAACAGCTCTAACTCTCCCCACTCTGTTTCTGCTTCACAGCAGCCCTCACTCTCAACGCTCTGGGTTGCCCATCAACACAGCTGTAACTCGGCGCTCACTGTTGCCCATTCATAGTAGCTATAACTCTCAGCGCTCTGTTGACCCTTCATTGTAGCTCTGACTAAATCTCAGCGCTCTCTGTTGCCCCTTCACACGAGCTCTATCTCTCAGCACACCGCGTTGCCCCTTCAACGCAGCTCTAACTCAGAGCTCTCTCTGTTTCCCCTTCACAGCAGCTCTAACTCTAAGCGCTCTCAGTTGCCCCTTCAATGCAGCTCTATAACTCACAGCACTCTCTGTTCCCACTTTAACGCAGCTCTAACTCTCACCGCTCTCTGTTGCCCCTTCAGTGCAGCTCTGACTAAATCTCAGCGCGCTGTGTTGCCCCTTCACAGAAGCCCTCTCAGCACTCTCTGTTGCCCCTTCACAGCAGCTCTAACTCTCAGCGCGCTCTGTTGCCCTTCAGAGTAGCACTGACTAAATCTCAGCGCTTTCTGTTGCCCCTTCACAGCAGCTCTAACTCTCAGAGCGCTCTGTTGCCCCTCCAGAGGAGCTCTGACTAAATCTCAGCGCTCTCTGTTGCCCATTCATAGCAGCTCTAACTCTCAGCGCTCTGTTGCCCCTTCATAGCAGCTCTGACTGAATCTCAGCGCTCTCTGTGTCCTCTTCACACCAGCTCTATCTCTCAGCGCGCTGTGTTGCCCCTTCACAGAAACTCTCTCAGCACGCTCTGTTGCCCCTTCACAGCAGCTCTAAATCTCAGCGCGCTCGGTTGCCCTTCAGAGTAGCACTGACTAAATCTCAGCGCTTTCTGTGGCCCCTTCACAGCAGCTCTAACTCTCAGAGCGCTCTGTTGCCCCTTCAGTGCAGCTCTGACTAAATCTCAGCGCGCTGTGTCGCCCCTTCCCAGCATCTCTAAATCTCAGCGCTGTGTGTTGCCCCTTCACAACAGCTGGAACTCTCACCAC
The DNA here is from genome assembly GCF_964270905.1 of Leucopleurus acutus. Lineage (NCBI taxonomy): Eukaryota > Metazoa > Chordata > Mammalia > Artiodactyla > Delphinidae > Leucopleurus > Leucopleurus acutus. Next base: position 78,163,542 of record NC_139156.1, read on the forward strand.
TCTCTGTTTCCCCTTCACAGCAGCTCTAACTCTCACCAATGTCTGTTTCCGCTTCACAGCAGCCCTGACTCTCTACGCTCTCTGTTGCCCCTTCACAGCGGCTTTAACTCTAAGCGCTCTCAGTTGCCCCTTCACAGCAGCTCTAACTCTCAGAGCGCTCTGTTGCCCCTTCAGAGGAGCTCTGACTACATTTCAGCGCTCTCTGTTGACCATTCATAGCAGCTATAACTCTCAGCGCTCTGTTGCCCCTTCAGAGCAGCTCTGACTAGATCTCAGCGCTTCTGTTTGCTCTCCAAAGCAGCTTGAACTCTCAGTGCTCTCTATTGCCCCTTCACAGGAGCTCTGACTAACTCTCACCGCTCTGTTTGCTACTGGAGAGCAGCTCTAAATCTAAGCGCTCTCATTTACCCCTTCAATGCAGCTCTAACTCACAGCACTCTTTGTTGCCCCGTTAACGCAGCTCTAACTATCAGCGCTCTCTGTTTCCCCTCCACAGCAGCTCTATCTCTCACCACTCTGTTTCCGCTTCACAGCAGCCCTGACTCTCAACGCTCTGTGTTGCCCCTTCAACGCAGCTCTAACTCTCAGCGCTCGCTGTTGCCCCTTCAGTGCAGCTCTCACTAAATCTCAGCGCACTGTGTTGCCCCTTCACAGAAGCACTCTCAGCGCTCTCTGTTGCCCTTCAGAGCAGCTCTGACTAAATCTCAGCGCTCTCTGTTTCCCCTCCACAGCAGCTCAATCTCTCAGCGCTCTGTTTGCTTCTTCAGAGCAGCTCTAATTCTAAGCCCTCTCAGTTGCCCCTTCACAGCAGCTCTAAACCTCACCGAGGTTCACAGCAGCTCTAACTCTCAGCGCGCTCTGTTGCCCTTCAGAGCAGCTCTGACTAACTCTCCGTGCTTTCTGTTGACCCTTCAGATCAGTCTGACTAACTCTCAGCGCTCCCGGTTGCCCCTTCACAGCAGCTCTAACTCTCAGCGCCCTGTGTTGCCCCTTCAACGCAGCTCTAATGCTCACCACTCTTTACTGCCCCTTCACAACAGCAATAAATCAGCGCTCTCCGTTGCCCCTTCACAGCAGCTCTGACTCTCAGCAACCTGTGTTGCCACTTCAATGCAGTTCTAATTCTCAGCACTCTTTATTGCCCCTTCAGAGCAACTCTAACACTCAGAGCACTCTGTTGCCCTTCAGAGCAGCTCTGACTAAATCTCAGCGCACTGTTTCCCCAAGGCAGCTTTAACTCTCAGCGCTCTCTATTGCCCCTTCACAGGAGCTCTAACTCTCACCGCTCTGTTTGCTACTTGAGAGCAGCTCTAATTCTAAGTGCTCTCACTTGCCCCTTCACAGCAGCTGTAAACCTCAGCGAGCTCTGTTGCCCCTTCAACGCAGCTCTAACTCTCAGCGCTCGCTGTTGCCCCTTCAGTGCAGCTCTGACTAAATCTCAGCGCGCTGTGTTGCCCCTTCACAGAAGTTCTCTCAGCGCTCTCTGTTGCCCCTTCACAGCAGCTCTAACTCTCAGCGCGCTCTGTTGCCCTTCAGAGTAGCACTGACTAAATCTCAGCGCTTTCTGTTGCCCCTTCACAGCAGCTCTAACTCTCAGAGCGCTCTGTTGCCCCTCCAGAGGAGCTCTGACTAAATCTCAGCGCTCTCTGTTTCCCCTTCACAGCAGCTCTAACTCTCACCACTCTGTTTCCGCTTCACAGCAGCCCTGACTCTCAACGCTCTGTGTTGCCCCTTCAACGCAGCTCTAACGCTCAGCGCTCGCTGTTGCCCCTTCAGTGCAGCTCTCACTAAATCTCAGCGCACTGTGTTGCCCTTTCACAGGAGCATTGACTGACTCTCAAGCGCTCTGTGTTGCCCCTTCACAGCAGCTGTAACTCTAAGTGCTCTCAGTTGCCCCTTCTCAGCAGCTCTAACTTCCAGTGCTCTGTGTTGCCCCTTCACAGCAGCTCTAACTCTCGGCGCTCTCTATTGTCCCTTCACAGGAGCTCTGACTAACTCTCACCGCTCTGTTTGCTCCTTCAGAGCAGCTCTAATTCTAAGCGCTCTCAGTTGCCCGTTCACAGCAGCTGTAAACCTCATCGCTCTCTCTTGCCCCTTCAACGCAGCTCTAACGCTCAGCGCTCGCTGTTGCCTCTTCAGAGCAGCTCTGACTAAATCTCAGCGCTGTGTTGCCCCTTCAACGCAGCTCTAACTCTCAGCGCTCGCTGTTGCCCCTTCACACCAGCTCTATCTCTCGGCGCTCTGTGCTGCCCCTTCAACGCAGTTCTAACTCTCACCTCTCTCTCTTGCACAGTCACAGCAGCTCTAACTACCTCTCACCGCTATCTGATGCCCCTTCGCAGGAGCTCTAACTCTCAGCGCTATGTGTTGCCCCTTCTCAGCAACGCTAAATCTCACCACTCAGTGTTGCCTCTTCAACGCAGCTCTAATTCGCAGCGATCCCTGGTGCCCCTTCACAGGAGCGCTGACTGACTCTCAAGCGTTGTCTGCTGCCCCTACACAGCAGCTGTAACTCTAAGTGCACTCAGTTGCCCCTTCTCAGCAGCTCTAACTTCCAGTGCTCTGTGTTGCCCCTTCACAGCAGCTCTAACTTCCAGTGCTCTGTGTTGCCCCTTCACAGCAGCTCTAACTTCCAGTGCTCTGTGTTGCCCCTTCACAGCAGCTCTAACGCTGAGCTCTCTCAGTTGCCCCTTCAATGCAGCTCTAACTCACAGCGCTCTGTGTTGCCCCTTCAACGCAGCTGTAACTCTCACGGATCTCTGTTGCCCTTTCACAGCAGCTCTAACTCTAAGAGCTCTCAGTTGCCCCTTCAATGCAGCTCTATAACTCACAGCACTCTCTGTTCCCACTTTAACGCAGCTCTAACTCTCACCGCTCTCTGTTGCCCCTTCAGTGCAGCTCTGACTAAATCTCAGCGCGTTGTGTTGCCCCTTCACAGAAGCCCTCTCAGCACTCTCTGTTGCCCCTTCACAGCAGCTCTAACTCTCAGCGCGCTCTGTTGCCCTTCAGAGTAGCACTGACTAAATCTCAGCGCTTTCTGTTGCCCCTTCACAGCAGCTCTAACTCTCAGAGCGCTCTGTTGCCCCTCCAGAGGAGCTCTGACTAAATCTCAGCGCTCTCTGTTGCCCATTCATAGCAGCTCTAACTCTCAGCGCTCTGTTGCCCCTTCATAGCAGCTCTGACTGAATCTCAGCGCTCTCTGTGTCCTCTTCACACCAGCTCTATCTCTCAGCGCGCTGTGTTGCCCCTTCACAGAAACTCTCTCAGCACGCTCTGTTGCCCCTTCACAGCAGCTCTAAATCTCAGCGCGCTCGGTTGCCCTTCAGAGTAGCACTGACTAAATCTCAGCGCTTTCTGTGGCCCCTTCACAGCAGCTCTAACTCTCAGAGCGCTCTGTTGCCCCTTCAGTGCAGCTCTGACTAAATCTCAGCGCGCTGTGTCGCCCCTTCCCAGCATCTCTAAATCTCAGCGCTGTGTGTTGCCCCTTCACAACAGCTGGAACTCTCACCACTCTCTGTTTCCCCTTCACAGCAGCTCTAACTCTCACCAATGTCTGTTTCCGCTTCACAGCAGCCCTGACTCTCTACGCTCTCTGTTGCCCCTTCACAGCGGCTTTAACTCTAAGCGCTCTCAGTTGCCCCTTCACAGCAGCTCTAACTCTCAGAGCGCTCTGTTGCCCCTTCAGAGGAGCTCTGACTACATTTCAGCGCTCTCTGTTGACCATTCATAGCAGCTATAACTCTCAGCGCTCTGTTGCCCCTTCAGAGCAGCTCTGACTAGATCTCAGCGCTTCTGTTTGCTCTCCAAAGCAGCTTGAACTCTCAGTGCTCTCTATTGCCCCTTCACAGGAGCTCTGACTAACTCTCACCGCTCTGTTTGCTACTGGAGAGCAGCTCTAAATCTAAGCGCTCTCATTTACCCCTTCAATGCAGCTCTAACTCACAGCACTCTTTGTTGCCCCGTTAACGCAGCTCTAACTATCAGCGCTCTCTGTTTCCCCTCCACAGCAGCTCTATCTCTCAGCACTCTGTTTGCTTCTTCAGAGCAGCTCTAATTCTAAGCGCTCTCAGTTGCCCCTTCACAGCAGCTCTGAACCTCAGCGAGCGCTGCTGCCCCTTCACAGCAGCTCTAACTCTCAGCGCTGTGTGTTGCCCCTTCACAACAGCTCGAACTCTCTCCACTCTCTGTTTCCCCTTCACAGCAGCTCTATCTCTCACCACTCTGTTTCCGCTTCACAGCAGCCCTGACTCTCAACGCTCTGTGTTGCCCCTTCAACGCAGCTCTAACTCTCAGCGCTCGCTGTTGCCCCTTCAGTGCAGCTCTCACTAAATCTCAGCGCACTGTGTTGCCCCTTCACAGAAGCACTCTCAGCGCTCTCTGTTGCCCTTCAGAGCAGCTCTGACTAAATCTCAGCGCTCTCTGTTTCCCCTCCACAGCAGCTCAATCTCTCAGCGCTCTGTTTGCTTCTTCAGAGCAGCTCTAATTCTAAGCCCTCTCAGTTGCCCCTTCACAGCAGCTCTAAACCTCACCGAGGTTCACAGCAGCTCTAACTCTCAGCGCGCTCTGTTGCCCTTCAGAGCAGCTCTGACTAACTCTCCGTGCTTTCTGTTGACCCTTCAGATCAGTCTGACTAACTCTCAGCGCTCCCGGTTGCCCCTTCACAGCAGCTCTAACTCTCAGCGCCCTGTGTTGCCCCTTCAACGCAGCTCTAATGCTCACCACTCTTTACTGCCCCTTCACAACAGCAATAAATCAGCGCTCTCCGTTGCCCCTTCACAGCAGCTCTGACTCTCAGCAACCTGTGTTGCCACTTCAATGCAGTTCTAATTCTCAGCACTCTTTATTGCCCCTTCAGAGCAACTCTAACACTCAGAGCACTCTGTTGCCCTTCAGAGCAGCTCTGACTAAATCTCAGCGCACTGTTTCCCCAAGGCAGCTTTAACTCTCAGCGCTCTCTATTGCCCCTTCACAGGAGCTCTAACTCTCACCGCTCTGTTTGCTACTTGAGAGCAGCTCTAATTCTAAGCGCTCTCACTTGCCCCTTCACAGCAGCTGTAAACCTCAGCGAGCTCTGTTGCCCCTTCAACGCAGCTCTAACTCTCAGCGCTCGCTGTTGCCCCTTCAGTGCAGCTCTGACTAAATCTCAGCGCGCTGTGTTGCCCCTTCACAGAAGTTCTCTCAGCGCTCTCTGTTGCCCCTTCACAGCAGCTCTAACTCTCAGCGCGCTCTGTTGCCCTTCAGAGTAGCACTGACTAAATCTCAGCGCTTTCTGTTGCCCCTTCACAGCAGCTCTAACTCTCAGAGCGCTCTGTTGCCCCTCCAGAGGAGCTCTGACTAAATCTCAGCGCTCTCTGTTTCCCCTTCACAGCAGCTCTAACTCTCACCACTCTGTTTCCGCTTCACAGCAGCCCTGACTCTCAACGCTCTGTGTTGCCCCTTCAACGCAGCTCTAACGCTCAGCGCTCGCTGTTGCCCCTTCAGTGCAGCTCTCACTAAATCTCAGCGCACTGTGTTGCCCTTTCACAGGAGCATTGACTGACTCTCAAGCGCTCTGTGTTGCCCCTTCACAGCAGCTGTAACTCTAAGTGCTCTCAGTTGCCCCTTCTCAGCAGCTCTAACTTCCAGTGCTCTGTGTTGCCCCTTCACAGCAGCTCTAACTCTCGGCGCTCTCTATTGTCCCTTCACAGGAGCTCTGACTAACTCTCACCGCTCTGTTTGCTCCTTCAGAGCAGCTCTAATTCTAAGCGCTCTCAGTTGCCCGTTCACAGCAGCTGTAAACCTCATCGCTCTCTCTTGCCCCTTCAACGCAGCTCTAACGCTCAGCGCTCGCTGTTGCCTCTTCAGAGCAGCTCTGACTAAATCTCAGCGCTGTGTTGCCCCTTCAACGCAGCTCTAACTCTCAGCGCTCGCTGTTGCCCCTTCACACCAGCTCTATCTCTCGGCGCTCTGTGCTGCCCCTTCAACGCAGTTCTAACTCTCACCTCTCTCTCTTGCACAGTCACAGCAGCTCTAACTACCTCTCACCGCTATCTGATGCCCCTTCGCAGGAGCTCTAACTCTCAGCGCTATGTGTTGCCCCTTCTCAGCAACGCTAAATCTCACCACTCAGTGTTGCCTCTTCAACGCAGCTCTAATTCGCAGCGATCCCTGGTGCCCCTTCACAGGAGCGCTGACTGACTCTCAAGCGTTGTCTGCTGCCCCTACACAGCAGCTGTAACTCTAAGTGCACTCAGTTGCCCCTTCTCAGCAGCTCTAACTTCCAGTGCTCTGTGTTGCCCCTTCACAGCAGCTCTAACTTCCAGTGCTCTGTGTTGCCCCTTCACAGCAGCTCTAACTTCCAGTGCTCTGTGTTGCCCCTTCACAGCAGCTCTAACGCTGAGCTCTCTCAGTTGCCCCTTCAATGCAGCTCTAACTCACAGCGCTCTGTGTTGCCCCTTCAACGCAGCTGTAACTCTCACGGATCTCTGTTGCCCTTTCACAGCAGTTCTAACTCTAAGAGCTCTCATTTGCCCCTTCAATGCAGCTCTAACGCACAGCACTCTGGGTTGCCCCTTCAGTGCAGCTCTGACTAAATCTCAGCGCTCTGTGTTTCCCCTTCACAGAAGCTTTCTCAGCGCTCTGTGTAGCCCCTACACAGCAGCTCTAAATCTCACCGCTGTGTGTTGCCCCTTCACAACAGCTCTAACTCTCCCCACTCTGTTTCTGCTTCACAGCAGCCCTCACTCTCAACGCTCTGGGTTGCCCATCAACACAGCTGTAACTCGGCGCTCACTGTTGCCCATTCATAGTAGCTATAACTCTCAGCGCTCTGTTGACCCTTCATTGTAGCTCTGACTAAATCTCAGCGCTCTCTGTTGCCCCTTCACACGAGCTCTATCTCTCAGCACACCGCGTTGCCCCTTCAACGCAGCTCTAACTCAGAGCTCTCTCTGTTTCCCCTTCACAGCAGCTCTAACTCTAAGCGCTCTCAGTTGCCCCTTCAATGCAGCTCTATAACTCACAGCACTCTCTGTTCCCACTTTAACGCAGCTCTAACTCTCACCGCTCTCTGTTGCCCCTTCAGTGCAGCTCTGACTAAATCTCAGCGCGCTGTGTTGCCCCTTCACAGAAGCCCTCTCAGCACTCTCTGTTGCCCCTTCACAGCAGCTCTAACTCTCAGCGCGCTCTGTTGCCCTTCAGAGTAGCACTGACTAAATCTCAGCGCTTTCTGTTGCCCCTTCACAGCAGCTCTAACTCTCAGAGCGCTCTGTTGCCCCTCCAGAGGAGCTCTGACTAAATCTCAGCGCTCTCTGTTGCCCATTCATAGCAGCTCTAACTCTCAGCGCTCTGTTGCCCCTTCATAGCAGCTCTGACTGAATCTCAGCGCTCTCTGTGTCCTCTTCACACCAGCTCTATCTCTCAGCGCGCTGTGTTGCCCCTTCACAGAAACTCTCTCAGCACGCTCTGTTGCCCCTTCACAGCAGCTCTAAATCTCAGCGCGCTCGGTTGCCCTTCAGAGTAGCACTGACTAAATCTCAGCGCTTTCTGTGGCCCCTTCACAGCAGCTCTAACTCTCAGAGCGCTCTGTTGCCCCTTCAGTGCAGCTCTGACTAAATCTCAGCGCGCTGTGTCGCCCCTTCCCAGCATCTCTAAATCTCAGCGCTGTGTGTTGCCCCTTCACAACAGCTGGAACTCTCACCACTCTCTGTTTCCCCTTCACAGCAGCTCTAACTCTCACCAATGTCTGTTTCCGCTTCACAGCAGCCCTGACTCTCTACGCTCTCTGTTGCCCCTTCACAGCGGCTTTAACTCTAAGCGCTCTCAGTTGCCCCTTCACAGCAGCTCTAACTCTCAGAGCGCTCTGTTGCCCCTTCAGAGGAGCTCTGACTACATTTCAGCGCTCTCTGTTGACCATTCATAGCAGCTATAACTCTCAGCGCTCTGTTGCCCCTTCAGAGCAGCTCTGACTAGATCTCAGCGCTTCTGTTTGCTCTCCAAAGCAGCTTGAACTCTCAGTGCTCTCTATTGCCCCTTCACAGGAGCTCTGACTAACTCTCACCGCTCTGTTTGCTACTGGAGAGCAGCTCTAAATCTAAGCGCTCTCATTTACCCCTTCAATGCAGCTCTAACTCACAGCACTCTTTGTTGCCCCGTTAACGCAGCTCTAACTATCAGCGCTCTCTGTTTCCCCTCCACAGCAGCTCTATCTCTCAGCACTCTGTTTGCTTCTTCAGAGCAGCTCTAATTCTAAGCGCTCTCAGTTGCCCCTTCACAGCAGCTCTGAACCTCAGCGAGCGCTGCTGCCCCTTCACAGCAGCTCTAACTCTCAGCGCTGTGTGTTGCCCCTTCACAACAGCTCTAACTCTCTCCACTCTCTGTTTCCCCTTCACAGCAGCTCTATCTCTCACCACTCTGTTTCCGCTTCACAGCAGCCCTGACTCTCAACGCTCTGTGTTGCCCCTTCAACGCAGCTCTAACTCTCAGCGCTCGCTGTTGCCCCTTCAGTGCAGCTCTCACTAAATCTCAGCGCACTGTGTTGCCCCTTCACAGAAGCACTCTCAGCGCTCTGTTGCCCTTCAGAGCAGCTCTGACTAAATCTCAGCGCTCTCTGTTTCCCCTCCACAGCAGCTCAATCTCTCAGCGCTCTGTTTGCTTCTTCAGAGCAGCTCTAATTCTAAGCCCTCTCAGTTGCCCCTTCACAGCAGCTCTAAACCTCACCGAGGTTCACAGCAGCTCTAACTCTCAGCGCGCTCTGTTGCCCTTCAGAGCAGCTCTGACTAACTCTCCGTGCTTTCTGTTGACCCTTCAGATCAGTCTGACTAACTCTCAGCGCTCCCGGTTGCCCCTTCACAGCAGCTCTAACTCTCAGCGCCCTGTGTTGCCCCTTCAACGCAGCTCTAATGCTCACCACTCTTTACTGCCCCTTCACAACAGCAATAAATCAGCGCTCTCCGTTGCCCCTTCACAGCAGCTCTGACTCTCAGCAACCTGTGTTGCCACTTCAATGCAGTTCTAATTCTCAGCACTCTTTATTGCCCCTTCAGAGCAACTCTAACACTCAGAGCACTCTGTTGCCCTTCAGAGCAGCTCTGACTAAATCTCAGCGCACTGTTTCCCCAAGGCAGCTTTAACTCTCAGCGCTCTCTATTGCCCCTTCACAGGAGCTCTAACTCTCACCGCTCTGTTTGCTACTTGAGAGCAGCTCTAATTCTAAGCGCTCTCACTTGCCCCTTCACAGCAGCTGTAAACCTCAGCGAGCTCTGTTGCCCCTTCAACGCAGCTCTAACTCTCAGCGCTCGCTGTTGCCCCTTCAGTGCAGCTCTGACTAAATCTCAGCGCGCTGTGTTGCCCCTTCACAGAAGTTCTCTCAGCGCTCTCTGTTGCCCCTTCACAGCAGCTCTAACTCTCAGCGCGCTCTGTTGCCCTTCAGAGTAGCACTGACTAAATCTCAGCGCTTTCTGTTGCCCCTTCACAGCAGCTCTAACTCTCAGAGCGCTCTGTTGCCCCTCCAGAGGAGCTCTGACTAAATCTCAGCGCTCTCTGTTTCCCCTTCACAGCAGCTCTAACTCTCACCACTCTGTTTCCGCTTCACAGCAGCCCTGACTCTCAACGCTCTGTGTTGCCCCTTCAACGCAGCTCTAACGCTCAGCGCTCGCTGTTGCCCCTTCAGTGCAGCTCTCACTAAATCTCAGCGCACTGTGTTGCCCTTTCACAGGAGCATTGACTGACTCTCAAGCGCTCTGTGTTGCCCCTTCACAGCAGCTGTAACTCTAAGTGCTCTCAGTTGCCCCTTCTCAGCAGCTCTAACTTCCAGTGCTCTGTGTTGCCCCTTCACAGCAGCTCTAACTCTCGGCGCTCTCTATTGTCCCTTCACAGGAGCTCTGACTAACTCTCACCGCTCTGTTTGCTCCTTCAGAGCAGCTCTAATTCTAAGCGCTCTCAGTTGCCCGTTCACAGCAGCTGTAAACCTCATCGCTCTCTCTTGCCCCTTCAACGCAGCTCTAACGCTCAGCGCTCGCTGTTGCCTCTTCAGAGCAGCTCTGACTAAATCTCAGCGCTGTGTTGCCCCTTCAACGCAGCTCTAACTCTCAGCGCTCGCTGTTGCCCCTTCACAGCAGCTCTATCTCTCGGCGCTCTGTGCTGCCCCTTCAACGCAGTTCTAACTCTCACCTCTCTCTCTTGCACAGTCACAGCAGCTCTAACTACCTCTCACCGCTATCTGATGCCCCTTCGCAGGAGCTCTAACTCTCAGCGCTATGTGTTGCCCCTTCTCAGCAACGCTAAATCTCACCACTCCGTGTTGCCTCTTCAACGCAGCTCTAATTCGCAGCGATCCCTGGTGCCCCTTCACAGGAGCGCTGACTGACTCTCAAGCGTTGTCTGCTGCCCCTACACAGCAGCTGTAACTCTAAGTGCACTCAGTTGCCCCTTCTCAGCAGCTCTAACTTCCAGTGCTCTGTGTTGCCCCTTCACAGCAGCTCTAACTTCCAGTGCTCTGTGTTGCCCCTTCACAGCAGCTCTAACGCTGAGCTCTCTCAGTTGCCCCTTCAATGCAGCTCTAACTCACAGCGCTCTGTGTTGCCCCTTCAACGCAGCTGTAACTCTCACGGATCTCTGTTGCCCTTTCACAGCAGCTCTAACTCTAAGAGCTCTCATTTGCCCCTTCAATGCAGCTCTAACGCACAGCACTCTGGGTTGCCCCTTCAGTGCAGCTCTGACTAAATCTCAGCGCTCTGTGTTGCCCCTTCACAGAAGCTTTCTCAGTGCTCTGTGTAGCCCCTACACAGCAGCTCTAAATCTCACCGCTGTGTGTTGCCCCTTCACAACAGCTCTAACTCTCCCCACTCTGTTTCTGCTTCACAGCAGCCCTCACTCTCAACGCTCTGGGTTGCCCATCAACACAGCTGTAACTCGGCGCTCACTGTTGCCCATTCATAGTAGCTATAACTCTCAGCGCTCTGTTGACCCTTCATTGTAGCTCTGACTAAATCTCAGCGCTCTCTGTTGCCCCTTCACACGAGCTCTATCTCTCAGCACACCGCGTTGCCCCTTCAACGCAGCTCTAACTCAGAGCTCTCTCTGTTTCCCCTTCACAGCAGCTCTAACTCTAAGCGCTCTCAGTTGCCCCTTCAATGCAGCTCTATAACTCACAGCACTCTCTGTTCCCACTTTAACGCAGCTCTAACTCTCACCGCTCTCTGTTGCCCCTTCAGTGCAGCTCTGACTAAATCTCAGCGCGCTGTGTTGCCCCTTCACAGAAGCCCTCTCAGCACTCTCTGTTGCCCCTTCACAGCAGCTCTAACTCTCAGCGCGCTCTGTTGCCCTTCAGAGTAGCACTGACTAAATCTCAGCGCTTTCTGTTGCCCCTTCACAGCAGCTCTAACTCTCAGAGCGCTCTGTTGCCCCTCCAGAGGAGCTCTGACTAAATCTCAGCGCTCTCTGTTGCCCATTCATAGCAGCTCTAACTCTCAGCGCTCTGTTGCCCCTTCATAGCAGCTCTGACTGAATCTCAGCGCTCTCTGTGTCCTCTTCACACCAGCTCTATCTCTCAGCGCGCTGTGTTGCCCCTTCACAGAAACTCTCTCAGCACGCTCTGTTGCCCCTTCACAGCAGCTCTAAATCTCAGCGCGCTCGGTTGCCCTTCAGAGTAGCACTGACTAAATCTCAGCGCTTTCTGTGGCCCCTTCACAGCAGCTCTAACTCTCAGAGCGCTCTGTTGCCCCTTCAGTGCAGCTCTGACTAAATCTCAGCGCGCTGTGTCGCCCCTTCCCAGCATCTCTAAATCTCAGCGCTGTGTGTTGCCCCTTCACAACAGCTGGAACTCTCACCACTCTCTGTTTCCCCTTCACAGCAGCTCTAACTCTCACCAATGTCTGTTTCCGCTTCACAGCAGCCCTGACTCTCTACGCTCTCTGTTGCCCCTTCACAGCGGCTTTAACTCTAAGCGCTCTCAGTTGCCCCTTCACAGCAGCTCTAACTCTCAGAGCGCTCTGTTGCCCCTTCAGAGGAGCTCTGACTACATTTCAGCGCTCTCTGTTGACCATTCATAGCAGCTATAACTCTCAGCGCTCTGTTGCCCCTTCAGAGCAGCTCTGACTAGATCTCAGCGCTTCTGTTTGCTCTCCAAAGCAGCTTGAACTCTCAGTGCTCTCTATTGCCCCTTCACAGGAGCTCTGACTAACTCTCACCGCTCTGTTTGCTACTGGAGAGCAGCTCTAAATCTAAGCGCTCTCATTTACCCCTTCAATGCAGCTCTAACTCACAGCACTCTTTGTTGCCCCGTTAACGCAGCTCTAACTATCAGCGCTCTCTGTTTCCCCTCCACAGCAGCTCTATCTCTCACCACTCTGTTTCCGCTTCACAGCAGCCCTGACTCTCAACGCTCTGTGTTGCCCCTTCAACGCAGCTCTAACTCTCAGCGCTCGCTGTTGCCCCTTCAGTGCAGCTCTCACTAAATCTCAGCGCACTGTGTTGCCCCTTCACAGAAGCACTCTCAGCGCTCTCTGTTGCCCTTCAGAGCAGCTCTGACTAAATCTCAGCGCTCTCTGTTTCCCCTCCACAGCAGCTCAATCTCTCAGCGCTCTGTTTGCTTCTTCAGAGCAGCTCTAATTCTAAGCCCTCTCAGTTGCCCCTTCACAGCAGCTCTAAACCTCACCGAGGTTCACAGCAGCTCTAACTCTCAGCGCGCTCTGTTGCCCTTCAGAGCAGCTCTGACTAACTCTCCGTGCTTTCTGTTGACCCTTCAGATCAGTCTGACTAACTCTCAGCGCTCCCGGTTGCCCCTTCACAGCAGCTCTAACTCTCAGCGCCCTGTGTTGCCCCTTCAACGCAGCTCTAATGCTCACCACTCTTTACTGCCCCTTCACAACAGCAATAAATCAGCGCTCTCCGTTGCCCCTTCACAGCAGCTCTGACTCTCAGCAACCTGTGTTGCCACTTCAATGCAGTTCTAATTCTCAGCACTCTTTATTGCCCCTTCAGAGCAACTCTAACACTCAGAGCACTCTGTTGCCCTTCAGAGCAGCTCTGACTAAATCTCAGCGCACTGTTTCCCCAAGGCAGCTTTAACTCTCAGCGCTCTCTATTGCCCCTTCACAGGAGCTCTAACTCTCACCGCTCTGTTTGCTACTTGAGAGCAGCTCTAATTCTAAGCGCTCTCACTTGCCCCTTCACAGCAGCTGTAAACCTCAGCGAGCTCTGTTGCCCCTTCAACGCAGCTCTAACTCTCAGCGCTCGCTGTTGCCCCTTCAGTGCAGCTCTGACTAAATCTCAGCGCGCTGTGTTGCCCCTTCACAGCAGCTCTAACTCTCAGCGCGCTCTGTTGCCCTTCAGAGTAGCACTGACTAAATCTCAGCGCTTTCTGTTGCCCCTTCACAGCAGCTCTAACTCTCAGAGCGCTCTGTTGCCCCTCCAGAGGAGCTCTGACTAAATCTCAGCGCTCTCTGTTTCCCCTTCACAGCAGCTCTAACTCTCACCACTCTGTTTCCGCTTCACAGCAGCCCTGACTCTCAACGCTCTGTGTTGCCCCTTCAACGCAGCTCTAACGCTCAGCGCTCGCTGTTGCCCCTTCAGTGCAGCTCTCACTAAATCTCAGCGCACTGTGTTGCCCTTTCACAGGAGCATTGACTGACTCTCAAGCGCTCTGTGTTGCCCCTTCACAGCAGCTGTAACTCTAAGTGCTCTCAGTTGCCCCTTCTCAGCAGCTCTAACTTCCAGTGCTCTGTGTTGCCCCTTCACAGCAGCTCTAACTCTCGGCGCTCTCTATTGTCCCTTCACAGGAGCTCTGACTAACTCTCACCGCTCTGTTTGCTCCTTCAGAGCAGCTCTAATTCTAAGCGCTCTCAGTTGCCCGTTCACAGCAGCTGTAAACCTCATCGCTCTCTCTTGCCCCTTCAACGCAGCTCTAACGCTCAGCGCTCGCTGTTGCCTCTTCAGAGCAGCTCTGACTAAATCTCAGCGCTGTGTTGCCCCTTCAACGCAGCTCTAACTCTCAGCGCTCGCTGTTGCCCCTTCACACCAGCTCTATCTCTCGGCGCTCTGTGCTGCCCCTTCAACGCAGTTCTAACTCTCACCTCTCTCTCTTGCACAGTCACAGCAGCTCTAACTACCTCTCACCGCTATCTGATGCCCCTTCGCAGGAGCTCTAACTCTCAGCGCTATGTGTTGCCCCTTCTCAGCAACGCTAAATCTCACCACTCAGTGTTGCCTCTTCAACGCAGCTCTAATTCGCAGCGATCCCTGGTGCCCCTTCACAGGAGCGCTGACTGACTCTCAAGCGTTGTCTGCTGCCCCTACACAGCAGCTGTAACTCTAAGTGCACTCAGTTGCCCCTTCTCAGCAGCTCTAACTTCCAGTGCTCTGTGTTGCCCCTTCACAGCAGCTCTAACTTCCAGTGCTCTGTGTTGCCCCTTCACAGCAGCTCTAACTTCCAGTGCTCTGTGTTGCCCCTTCACAGCAGCTCTAACGCTGAGCTCTCTCAGTTGCCCCTTCAATGCAGCTCTAACTCACAGCGCTCTGTGTTGCCCCTTCAACGCAGCTGTAACTCTCACGGATCTCTGTTGCCCTTTCACAGCAGCTCTAACTCTAAGAGCTCTCAGTTGCCCCTTCAATGCAGCTCTATAACTCACAGCACTCTCTGTTCCCACTTTAACGCAGCTCTAACTCTCACCGCTCTCTGTTGCCCCTTCAGTGCAGCTCTGACTAAATCTCAGCGCGCTGTGTTGCCCCTTCACAGAAGCCCTCTCAGCACTCTCTGTTGCCCCTTCACAGCAGCTCTAACTCTCAGCGCGCTCTGTTGCCCTTCAGAGTAGCACTGACTAAATCTCAGCGCTTTCTGTTGCCCCTTCACAGCAGCTCTAACTCTCAGAGCGCTCTGTTGCCCCTCCAGAGGAGCTCTGACTAAATCTCAGCGCTCTCTGTTGCCCATTCATAGCAGCTCTAACTCTCAGCGCTCTGTTGCCCCTTCATAGCAGCTCTGACTGAATCTCAGCTCTCTCTGTGTCCTCTTCACACCAGCTCTATCTCTCAGCGCGCTGTGTTGCCCCTTCACAGAAACTCTCTCAGCACGCTCTGTTGCCCCTTCACAGCAGCTCTAAATCTCAGCGCGCTCGGTTGCCCTTCAGAGTAGCACTGACTAAATCTCAGCGCTTTCTGTGGCCCCTTCACAGCAGCTCTAACTCTCAGAGCGCTCTGTTGCCCCTTCAGTGCAGCTCTGACTAAATCTCAGCGCGCTGTGTCGCCCCTTCCCAGCATCTCTAAATCTCAGCGCTGTGTGTTGCCCCTTCACAACAGCTGGAACTCTCACCACTCTCTGTTTCCCCTTCACAGCAGCTCTAACTCTCACCAATGTCTGTTTCCGCTTCACAGCAGCCCTGACTCTCTACGCTCTCTGTTGCCCCTTCACAGCGGCTTTAACTCTAAGCGCTCTCAGTTGCCCCTTCACAGCAGCTCTAACTCTCAGAGCGCTCTGTTGCCCCTTCAGAGGAGCTCTGACTACATTTCAGCGCTCTCTGTTGACCATTCATAGCAGCTATAACTCTCAGCGCTCTGTTGCCCCTTCAGAGCAGCTCTGACTAGATCTCAGCGCTTCTGTTTGCTCTCCAAAGCAGCTTGAACTCTCAGTGCTCTCTATTGCCCCTTCACAGGAGCTCTGACTAACTCTCACCGCTCTGTTTGCTACTGGAGAGCAGCTCTAAATCTAAGCGCTCTCATTTACCCCTTCAATGCAGCTCTAACTCACAGCACTCTTTGTTGCCCCGTTAACGCAGCTCTAACTATCAGCGCTCTCTGTTTCCCCTCCACAGCAGCTCTATCTCTCAGCACTCTGTTTGCTTCTTCAGAGCAGCTCTAATTCTAAGCGCTCTCAGTTGCCCCTTCACAGCAGCTCTGAACCTCAGCGAGCGCTGCTGCCCCTTCACAGCAGCTCTAACTCTCAGCGCTGTGTGTTGCCCCTTCACAACAGCTCGAACTCTCTCCACTCTCTGTTTCCCCTTCACAGCAGCTCTATCTCTCACCACTCTGTTTCCGCTTCACAGCAGCCCTGACTCTCAACGCTCTGTGTTGCCCCTTCAACGCAGCTCTAACTCTCAGCGCTCGCTGTTGCCCCTTCAGTGCAGCTCTCACTAAATCTCAGCGCACTGTGTTGCCCCTTCACAGAAGCACTCTCAGCGCTCTCTGTTGCCCTTCAGAGCAGCTCTGACTAAATCTCAGCGCTCTCTGTTTCCCCTCCACAGCAGCTCAATCTCTCAGCGCTCTGTTTGCTTCTTCAGAGCAGCTCTAATTCTAAGCCCTCTCAGTTGCCCCTTCACAGCAGCTCTAAACCTCACCGAGGTTCACAGCAGCTCTAACTCTCAGCGCGCTCTGTTGCCCTTCAGAGCAGCTCTGACTAACTCTCCGTGCTTTCTGTTGACCCTTCAGATCAGTCTGACTAACTCTCAGCGCTCCCGGTTGCCCCTTCACAGCAGCTCTAACTCTCAGCGCCCTGTGTTGCCCCTTCAACGCAGCTCTAATGCTCACCACTCTTTACTGCCCCTTCACAACAGCAATAAATCAGCGCTCTCCGTTGCCCCTTCACAGCAGCTCTGACTCTCAGCAACCTGTGTTGCCACTTCAATGCAGTTCTAATTCTCAGCACTCTTTATTGCCCCTTCAGAGCAACTCTAACACTCAGAGCACTCTGTTGCCCTTCAGAGCAGCTCTGACTAAATCTCAGCGCACTGTTTCCCCAAGGCAGCTTTAACTCTCAGCGCTCTCTATTGCCCCTTCACAGGAGCTCTAACTCTCACCGCTCTGTTTGCTACTTGAGAGCAGCTCTAATTCTAAGCGCTCTCACTTGCCCCTTCACAGCAGCTGTAAACCTCAGCGAGCTCTGTTGCCCCTTCAACGCAGCTCTAACTCTCAGCGCTCGCTGTTGCCCCTTCAGTGCAGCTCTGACTAAATCTCAGCGCGCTGTGTTGCCCCTTCACAGAAGTTCTCTCAGCGCTCTCTGTTGCCCCTTCACAGCAGCTCTAACTCTCAGCGCGCTCTGTTGCCCTTCAGAGTAGCACTGACTAAATCTCAGCGCTTTCTGTTGCCCCTTCACAGCAGCTCTAACTCTCAGAGCGCTCTGTTGCCCCTCCAGAGGAGCTCTGACTAAATCTCAGCGCTCTCTGTTTCCCCTTCACAGCAGCTCTAACTCTCACCACTCTGTTTCCGCTTCACAGCAGCCCTGACTCTCAACGCTCTGTGTTGCCCCTTCAACGCAGCTCTAACGCTCAGCGCTCGCTGTTGCCCCTTCAGTGCAGCTCTCACTAAATCTCAGCGCACTGTGTTGCCCTTTCACAGGAGCATTGACTGACTCTCAAGCGCTCTGTGTTGCCCCTTCACAGCAGCTGTAACTCTAAGTGCTCTCAGTTGCCCCTTCTCAGCAGCTCTAACTTCCAGTGCTCTGTGTTGCCCCTTCACAGCAGCTCTAACTCTCGGCGCTCTCTATTGTCCCTTCACAGGAGCTCTGACTAACTCTCACCGCTCTGTTTGCTCCTTCAGAGCAGCTCTAATTCTAAGCGCTCTCAGTTGCCCGTTCACAGCAGCTGTAAACCTCATCGCTCTCTCTTGCCCCTTCAACGCAGCTCTAACGCTCAGCGCTCGCTGTTGCCTCTTCAGAGCAGCTCTGACTAAATCTCAGCGCTGTGTTGCCCCTTCAACGCAGCTCTAACTCTCAGCGCTCGCTGTTGCCCCTTCACAGCAGCTCTATCTCTCGGCGCTCTGTGCTGCCCCTTCAACGCAGTTCTAACTCTCACCTCTCTCTCTTGCACAGTCACAGCAGCTCTAACTACCTCTCACCGCTATCTGATGCCCCTTCGCAGGAGCTCTAACTCTCAGCGCTATGTGTTGCCCCTTCTCAGCAACGCTAAATCTCACCACTCAGTGTTGCCTCTTCAACGCAGCTCTAATTCGCAGCGATCCCTGGTGCCCCTTCACAGGAGCGCTGACTGACTCTCAAGCGTTGTCTGCTGCCCCTACACAGCAGCTGTAACTCTAAGTGCACTCAGTTGCCCCTTCTCAGCAGCTCTAACTTCCAGTGCTCTGTGTTGCCCCTTCACAGCAGCTCTAACTTCCAGTGCTCTGTGTTGCCCCTTCACAGCAGCTCTAACTTCCAGTGCTCTGTGTTGCCCCTTCACAGCAGCTCTAACGCTGAGCTCTCTCAGTTGCCCCTTCAATGCAGCTCTAACTCACAGCGCTCTGTGTTGCCCCTTCAACGCAGCTGTAACTCTCACGGATCTCTGTTGCCCTTTCACAGCAGCTCTAACTCTAAGAGCTCTCATTTGCCCCTTCAATGCAGCTCTAACGCACAGCACTCTGGGTTGCCCCTTCAGTGCAGCTCTGACTAAATCTCAGCGCTCTGTGTTTCCCCTTCACAGAAGCTTTCTCAGCGCTCTGTGTAGCCCCTACACAGCAGCTCTAAATCTCACCGCTGTGTGTTGCCCCTTCACAACAGCTCTAACTCTCCCCACTCTGTTTCTGCTTCACAGCAGCCCTCACTCTCAACGCTCTGGGTTGCCCATCAACACAGCTGTAACTCGGCGCTCACTGTTGCCCATTCATAGTAGCTATAACTCTCAGCGCTCTGTTGACCCTTCATTGTAGCTCTGACTAAATCTCAGCGCTCTCTGTTGCCCCTTCACACGAGCTCTATCTCTCAGCACACCGCGTTGCCCCTTCAACGCAGCTCTAACTCAGAGCTCTCTCTGTTTCCCCTTCACAGCAGCTCTAACTCTAAGCGCTCTCAGTTGCCCCTTCAATGCAGCTCTATAACTCACAGCACTCTCTGTTCCCACTTTAACGCAGCTCTAACTCTCACCGCTCTCTGTTGCCCCTTCAGTGCAGCTCTGACTAAATCTCAGCGCGCTGTGTTGCCCCTTCACAGAAGCCCTCTCAGCACTCTCTGTTGCCCCTTCACAGCAGCTCTAACTCTCAGCGCGCTCTGTTGCCCTTCAGAGTAGCACTGACTAAATCTCAGCGCTTTCTGTTGCCCCTTCACAGCAGCTCTAACTCTCAGAGCGCTCTGTTGCCCCTCCAGAGGAGCTCTGACTAAATCTCAGCGCTCTCTGTTGCCCATTCATAGCAGCTCTAACTCTCAGCGCTCTGTTGCCCCTTCATAGCAGCTCTGACTGAATCTCAGCGCTCTCTGTGTCCTCTTCACACCAGCTCTATCTCTCAGCGCGCTGTGTTGCCCCTTCACAGAAACTCTCTCAGCACGCTCTGTTGCCCCTTCACAGCAGCTCTAAATCTCAGCGCGCTCGGTTGCCCTTCAGAGTAGCACTGACTAAATCTCAGCGCTTTCTGTGGCCCCTTCACAGCAGCTCTAACTCTCAGAGCGCTCTGTTGCCCCTTCAGTGCAGCTCTGACTAAATCTCAGCGCGCTGTGTCGCCCCTTCCCAGCATCTCTAAATCTCAGCGCTGTGTGTTGCCCCTTCACAACAGCTGGAACTCTCACCACTCTCTGTTTCCCCTTCACAGCAGCTCTAACTCTCACCAATGTCTGTTTCCGCTTCACAGCAGCCCTGACTCTCTACGCTCTCTGTTGCCCCTTCACAGCGGCTTTAACTCTAAGCGCTCTCAGTTGCCCCTTCACAGCAGCTCTAACTCTCAGAGCGCTCTGTTGCCCCTTCAGAGGAGCTCTGACTACATTTCAGCGCTCTCTGTTGACCATTCATAGCAGCTATAACTCTCAGCGCTCTGTTGCCCCTTCAGAGCAGCTCTGACTAGATCTCAGCGCTTCTGTTTGCTCTCCAAAGCAGCTTGAACTCTCAGTGCTCTCTATTGCCCCTTCACAGGAGCTCTGACTAACTCTCACCGCTCTGTTTGCTACTGGAGAGCAGCTCTAAATCTAAGCGCTCTCATTTACCCCTTCAATGCAGCTCTAACTCACAGCACTCTTTGTTGCCCCGTTAACGCAGCTCTAACTATCAGCGCTCTCTGTTTCCCCTCCACAGCAGCTCTATCTCTCAGCACTCTGTTTGCTTCTTCAGAGCAGCTCTAATTCTAAGCGCTCTCAGTTGCCCCTTCACAGCAGCTCTGAACCTCAGCGAGCGCTGCTGCCCCTTCACAGCAGCTCTAACTCTCAGCGCTGTGTGTTGCCCCTTCACAACAGCTCGAACTCTCTCCACTCTCTGTTTCCCCTTCACAGCAGCTCTATCTCTCACCACTCTGTTTCCGCTTCACAGCAGCCCTGACTCTCAACGCTCTGTGTTGCCCCTTCAACGCAGCTCTAACTCTCAAAGCGCTCTGTTGCCCCTTCAGAGGAGCTCTGACTAAATCTCAGCGCTCTCTGTTGCCCATTCATAGCAGATATAACTCTCAGCCCTGACTGTTGCCCCTTTAGAGCAGCTCTGAATAAATCTCAGCGCTCTCTGTTGCCCCTTCACACCAGCTCTATCTCCCAGCGCTCTGTGCTGCCCCTTCAACGCAGTTCTAACTCTCACCTCTCTCTCTTGCACAGTCACAGCAGCTCTAACTACCTCTCACCGCTAACAGTTGCCCCTTCTCAGCAGCTCTAACTTCCAGTGCTCTGTGTTGCCCCTTCACAGCAGCTCTAACTTCCAGTGCTCTGTGTTGCCCCTTCACAGCAGCTCTAACGCTGAGCTCTCTCAGTTGCCCCTTCAATGCAGCTCTAACTCACAGCGCTCTGTGTTGCCCCTTCAACGCAGCTGTAACTCTCACGGATCTCTGTTGCCCTTTCACAGCAGCTCTAACTCTAAGAGCTCTCATTTGCCCCTTCAATGCAGCTCTAACGCACAGCACTCTGGGTTGCCCCTTCAGTGCAGCTCTGACTAAATCTCAGCGCTCTGTGTTGCCCCTTCACAGAAGCTTTCTCAGCGCTCTGTGTAGCCCCTACACAGCAGCTCTAAATCTCACCGCTGTGTGTTGCCCCTTCACAACAGCTCTAACTCTCCCCACTCTGTTTCTGCTTCACAGCAGCCCTCACTCTCAACGCTCTGGGTTGCCCATCAACACAGCTGTAACTCGGCGCTCACTGTTGCCCATTCATAGTAGCTATAACTCTCAGCGCTCTGTTGACCCTTCATTGTAGCTCTGACTAAATCTCAGCGCTCTCTGTTGCCCCTTCACACGAGCTCTATCTCTCAGCACACCGCGTTGCCCCTTCAACGCAGCTCTAACTCTCAGAGCTCTCTCTGTTTCCCCTTCACAGCAGCTCTAACTCTAAGCGCTCTCAGTTGCCCCTTCAATGCAGCTCTATAACTCACAGCACTCTCTGTTCCCACTTTAACGCAGCTCTAACTCTCACCGCTCTCTGTTGCCCCTTCAGTGCAGCTCTGACTAAATCTCAGCGCCCTGTGTTGCCCCTTCACAGAAGCCCTCTCAGCACTCTCTGTTGCCCCTTCACAGCAGCTCTAACTCTCAGCGCGCTCTGTTGCCCTTCAGAGTAGCACTGACTAAATCTCAGCGCTTTCTGTTGCCCCTTCACAGCAGCTCTAACTCTCAGAGCGCTCTGTTGCCCCTCCAGAGGAGCTCTGACTAAATCTCAGCGCTCTCTGTTGCCCATTCATAGCAGCTCTAACTCTCAGCGCTCTGTTGCCCCTTCATAGCAGCTCTGACTGAATCTCAGCGCTCTCTGTGTCCTCTTCACACCAGCTCTATCTCTCAGCGCGCTGTGTTGCCCCTTCACAGAAACTCTCTCAGCACGCTCTGTTGCCCCTTCACAGCAGCTCTAAATCTCAGCGCGCTCGGTTGCCCTTCAGAGTAGCACTGACTAAATCTCAGCGCTTTCTGTGGCCCCTTCACAGCAGCTCTAACTCTCAGAGCGCTCTGTTGCCCCTTCAGTGCAGCTCTGACTAAATCTCAGCGCGCTGTGTCGCCCCTTCCCAGCATCTCTAAATCTCAGCGCTGTGTGTTGCCCCTTCACAACAGCTGGAACTCTCACCACTCTCTGTTTCCCCTTCACAGCAGCTCTAACTCTCACCAATGTCTGTTTCCGCTTCACAGCAGCCCTGACTCTCTACGCTCTCTGTTGCCCCTTCACAGCGGCTTTAACTCTAAGCGCTCTCAGTTGCCCCTTCACAGCAGCTCTAACTCTCAGAGCGCTCTGTTGCCCCTTCAGAGGAGCTCTGACTACATTTCAGCGCTCTCTGTTGACCATTCATAGCAGCTATAACTCTCAGCGCTCTGTTGCCCCTTCAGAGCAGCTCTGACTAGATCTCAGCGCTTCTGTTTGCTCTCCAAAGCAGCTTGAACTCTCAGTGCTCTCTATTGCCCCTTCACAGGAGCTCTGACTAACTCTCACCGCTCTGTTTGCTACTGGAGAGCAGCTCTAAATCTAAGCGCTCTCATTTACCCCTTCAATGCAGCTCTAACTCACAGCACTCTTTGTTGCCCCGTTAACGCAGCTCTAACTATCAGCGCTCTCTGTTTCCCCTCCACAGCAGCTCTATCTCTCAGCACTCTGTTTGCTTCTTCAGAGCAGCTCTAATTCTAAGCGCTCTCAGTTGCCCCTTCACAGCAGCTCTGAACCTCAGCGAGCGCTGCTGCCCCTTCACAGCAGCTCTAACTCTCAGCGCTGTGTGTTGCCCCTTCACAACAGCTCGAACTCTCTCCACTCTCTGTTTCCCCTTCACAGCAGCTCTATCTCTCACCACTCTGTTTCCGCTTCACAGCAGCCCTGACTCTCAACGCTCTGTGTTGCCCCTTCAACGCAGCTCTAACTCTCAGCGCTCGCTGTTGCCCCTTCAGTGCAGCTCTCACTAAATCTCAGCGCACTGTGTTGCCCCTTCACAGAAGCACTCTCAGCGCTCTGTTGCCCTTCAGAGCAGCTCTGACTAAATCTCAGCGCTCTCTGTTTCCCCTCCACAGCAGCTCAATCTCTCAGCGCTCTGTTTGCTTCTTCAGAGCAGCTCTAATTCTAAGCCCTCTCAGTTGCCCCTTCACAGCAGCTCTAAACCTCACCGAGGTTCACAGCAGCTCTAACTCTCAGCGCGCTCTGTTGCCCTTCAGAGCAGCTCTGACTAACTCTCCGTGCTTTCTGTTGACCCTTCAGATCAGTCTGACTAACTCTCAGCGCTCCCGGTTGCCCCTTCACAGCAGCTCTAACTCTCAGCGCCCTGTGTTGCCCCTTCAACGCAGCTCTAATGCTCACCACTCTTTACTGCCCCTTCACAACAGCAATAAATCAGCGCTCTCCGTTGCCCCTTCACAGCAGCTCTGACTCTCAGCAACCTGTGTTGCCACTTCAATGCAGTTCTAATTCTCAGCACTCTTTATTGCCCCTTCAGAGCAACTCTAACACTCAGAGCACTCTGTTGCCCTTCAGAGCAGCTCTGACTAAATCTCAGCGCACTGTTTCCCCAAGGCAGCTTTAACTCTCAGCGCTCTCTATTGCCCCTTCACAGGAGCTCTAACTCTCACCGCTCTGTTTGCTACTTGAGAGCAGCTCTAATTCTAAGCGCTCTCACTTGCCCCTTCACAGCAGCTGTAAACCTCAGCGAGCTCTGTTGCCCCTTCAACGCAGCTCTAACTCTCAGCGCTCGCTGTTGCCCCTTCAGTGCAGCTCTGACTAAATCTCAGCGCGCTGTGTTGCCCCTTCACAGAAGTTCTCTCAGCGCTCTCTGTTGCCCCTTCACAGCAGCTCTAACTCTCAGCGCGCTCTGTTGCCCTTCAGAGTAGCACTGACTAAATCTCAGCGCTTTCTGTTGCCCCTTCACAGCAGCTCTAACTCTCAGAGCGCTCTGTTGCCCCTCCAGAGGAGCTCTGACTAAATCTCAGCGCTCTCTGTTTCCCCTTCACAGCAGCTCTAACTCTCACCACTCTGTTTCCGCTTCACAGCAGCCCTGACTCTCAACGCTCTGTGTTGCCCCTTCAACGCAGCTCTAACGCTCAGCGCTCGCTGTTGCCCCTTCAGTGCAGCTCTCACTAAATCTCAGCGCACTGTGTTGCCCTTTCACAGGAGCATTGACTGACTCTCAAGCGCTCTGTGTTGCCCCTTCACAGCAGCTGTAACTCTAAGTGCTCTCAGTTGCCCCTTCTCAGCAGCTCTAACTTCCAGTGCTCTGTGTTGCCCCTTCACAGCAGCTCTAACTCTCGGCGCTCTCTATTGTCCCTTCACAGGAGCTCTGACTAACTCTCACCGCTCTGTTTGCTCCTTCAGAGCAGCTCTAATTCTAAGCGCTCTCAGTTGCCCGTTCACAGCAGCTGTAAACCTCATCGCTCTCTCTTGCCCCTTCAACGCAGCTCTAACGCTCAGCGCTCGCTGTTGCCTCTTCAGAGCAGCTCTGACTAAATCTCAGCGCTGTGTTGCCCCTTCAACGCAGCTCTAACTCTCAGCGCTCGCTGTTGCCCCTTCACAGCAGCTCTATCTCTCGGCGCTCTGTGCTGCCCCTTCAACGCAGTTCTAACTCTCACCTCTCTCTCTTGCACAGTCACAGCAGCTCTAACTACCTCTCACCGCTATCTGATGCCCCTTCGCAGGAGCTCTAACTCTCAGCGCTATGTGTTGCCCCTTCTCAGCAACGCTAAATCTCACCACTCCGTGTTGCCTCTTCAACGCAGCTCTAATTCGCAGCGATCCCTGGTGCCCCTTCACAGGAGCGCTGACTGACTCTCAAGCGTTGTCTGCTGCCCCTACACAGCAGCTGTAACTCTAAGTGCACTCAGTTGCCCCTTCTCAGCAGCTCTAACTTCCAGTGCTCTGTGTTGCCCCTTCACAGCAGCTCTAACTTCCAGTGCTCTGTGTTGCCCCTTCACAGCAGCTCTAACGCTGAGCTCTCTCAGTTGCCCCTTCAATGCAGCTCTAACTCACAGCGCTCTGTGTTGCCCCTTCAACGCAGCTGTAACTCTCACGGATCTCTGTTGCCCTTTCACAGCAGCTCTAACTCTAAGAGCTCTCATTTGCCCCTTCAATGCAGCTCTAACGCACAGCACTCTGGGTTGCCCCTTCAGTGCAGCTCTGACTAAATCTCAGCGCTCTGTGTTGCCCCTTCACAGAAGCTTTCTCAGTGCTCTGTGTAGCCCCTACACAGCAGCTCTAAATCTCACCGCTGTGTGTTGCCCCTTCACAACAGCTCTAACTCTCCCCACTCTGTTTCTGCTTCACAGCAGCCCTCACTCTCAACGCTCTGGGTTGCCCATCAACACAGCTGTAACTCGGCGCTCACTGTTGCCCATTCATAGTAGCTATAACTCTCAGCGCTCTGTTGACCCTTCATTGTAGCTCTGACTAAATCTCAGCGCTCTCTGTTGCCCCTTCACACGAGCTCTATCTCTCAGCACACCGCGTTGCCCCTTCAACGCAGCTCTAACTCAGAGCTCTCTCTGTTTCCCCTTCACAGCAGCTCTAACTCTAAGCGCTCTCAGTTGCCCCTTCAATGCAGCTCTATAACTCACAGCACTCTCTGTTCCCACTTTAACGCAGCTCTAACTCTCACCGCTCTCTGTTGCCCCTTCAGTGCAGCTCTGACTAAATCTCAGCGCGCTGTGTTGCCCCTTCACAGAAGCCCTCTCAGCACTCTCTGTTGCCCCTTCACAGCAGCTCTAACTCTCAGCGCGCTCTGTTGCCCTTCAGAGTAGCACTGACTAAATCTCAGCGCTTTCTGTTGCCCCTTCACAGCAGCTCTAACTCTCAGAGCGCTCTGTTGCCCCTCCAGAGGAGCTCTGACTAAATCTCAGCGCTCTCTGTTGCCCATTCATAGCAGCTCTAACTCTCAGCGCTCTGTTGCCCCTTCATAGCAGCTCTGACTGAATCTCAGCGCTCTCTGTGTCCTCTTCACACCAGCTCTATCTCTCAGCGCGCTGTGTTGCCCCTTCACAGAAACTCTCTCAGCACGCTCTGTTGCCCCTTCACAGCAGCTCTAAATCTCAGCGCGCTCGGTTGCCCTTCAGAGTAGCACTGACTAAATCTCAGCGCTTTCTGTGGCCCCTTCACAGCAGCTCTAACTCTCAGAGCGCTCTGTTGCCCCTTCAGTGCAGCTCTGACTAAATCTCAGCGCGCTGTGTCGCCCCTTCCCAGCATCTCTAAATCTCAGCGCTGTGTGTTGCCCCTTCACAACAGCTGGAACTCTCACCACTCTCTGTTTCCCCTTCACAGCAGCTCTAACTCTCACCAATGTCTGTTTCCGCTTCACAGCAGCCCTGACTCTCTACGCTCTCTGTTGCCCCTTCACAGCGGCTTTAACTCTAAGTGCTCTCAGTTGCCCCTTCACAGCAGCTCTGACTAACTCTCACCGCTCTGTTTGCTACTGGAGAGCAGCTCTAAATCTAAGCGCTCTCATTTACCCCTTCAATGCAGCTCTAACTCACAGCACTCTTTGTTGCCCCGTTAACGCAGCTCTAACTATCAGCGCTCTCTGTTTCCCCTCCACAGCAGCTCTATCTCTCACCACTCTGTTTCCGCTTCACAGCAGCCCTGACTCTCAACGCTCTGTGTTGCCCCTTCAACGCAGCTCTAACTCTCAGCGCTCGCTGTTGCCCCTTCAGTGCAGCTCTCACTAAATCTCAGCGCACTGTGTTGCCCCTTCACAGAAGCACTCTCAGCGCTCTCTGTTGCCCTTCAGAGCAGCTCTGACTAAATCTCAGCGCTCTCTGTTTCCCCTCCACAGCAGCTCAATCTCTCAGCGCTCTGTTTGCTTCTTCAGAGCAGCTCTAATTCTAAGCCCTCTCAGTTGCCCCTTCACAGCAGCTCTAAACCTCACCGAGGTTCACAGCAGCTCTAACTCTCAGCGCGCTCTGTTGCCCTTCAGAGCAGCTCTGACTAACTCTCCGTGCTTTCTGTTGACCCTTCAGATCAGTCTGACTAACTCTCAGCGCTCCCGGTTGCCCCTTCACAGCAGCTCTAACTCTCAGCGCCCTGTGTTGCCCCTTCAACGCAGCTCTAATGCTCACCACTCTTTACTGCCCCTTCACAACAGCAATAAATCAGCGCTCTCCGTTGCCCCTTCACAGCAGCTCTGACTCTCAGCAACCTGTGTTGCCACTTCAATGCAGTTCTAATTCTCAGCACTCTTTATTGCCCCTTCAGAGCAACTCTAACACTCAGAGCACTCTGTTGCCCTTCAGAGCAGCTCTGACTAAATCTCAGCGCACTGTTTCCCCAAGGCAGCTTTAACTCTCAGCGCTCTCTATTGCCCCTTCACAGGAGCTCTAACTCTCACCGCTCTGTTTGCTACTTGAGAGCAGCTCTAATTCTAAGCGCTCTCACTTGCCCCTTCACAGCAGCTGTAAACCTCAGCGAGCTCTGTTGCCCCTTCAACGCAGCTCTAACTCTCAGCGCTCGCTGTTGCCCCTTCAGTGCAGCTCTGACTAAATCTCAGCGCGCTGTGTTGCCCCTTCACAGAAGTTCTCTCAGCGCTCTCTGTTGCCCCTTCACAGCAGCTCTAACTCTCAGCGCGCTCTGTTGCCCTTCAGAGTAGCACTGACTAAATCTCAGCGCTTTCTGTTGCCCCTTCACAGCAGCTCTAACTCTCAGAGCGCTCTGTTGCCCCTCCAGAGGAGCTCTGACTAAATCTCAGCGCTCTCTGTTTCCCCTTCACAGCAGCTCTAACTCTCACCACTCTGTTTCCGCTTCACAGCAGCCCTGACTCTCAACGCTCTGTGTTGCCCCTTCAACGCAGCTCTAACGCTCAGCGCTCGCTGTTGCCCCTTCAGTGCAGCTCTCACTAAATCTCAGCGCACTGTGTTGCCCTTTCACAGGAGCATTGACTGACTCTCAAGCGCTCTGTGTTGCCCCTTCACAGCAGCTGTAACTCTAAGTGCTCTCAGTTGCCCCTTCTCAGCAGCTCTAACTTCCAGTGCTCTGTGTTGCCCCTTCACAGCAGCTCTAACTCTCGGCGCTCTCTATTGTCCCTTCACAGGAGCTCTGACTAACTCTCACCGCTCTGTTTGCTCCTTCAGAGCAGCTCTAATTCTAAGCGCTCTCAGTTGCCCGTTCACAGCAGCTGTAAACCTCATCGCTCTCTCTTGCCCCTTCAACGCAGCTCTAACGCTCAGCGCTCGCTGTTGCCTCTTCAGAGCAGCTCTGACTAAATCTCAGCGCTGTGTTGCCCCTTCAACGCAGCTCTAACTCTCAGCGCTCGCTGTTGCCCCTTCACACCAGCTCTATCTCTCGGCGCTCTGTGCTGCCCCTTCAACGCAGTTCTAACTCTCACCTCTCTCTCTTGCACAGTCACAGCAGCTCTAACTACCTCTCACCGCTATCTGATGCCCCTTCGCAGGAGCTCTAACTCTCAGCGCTATGTGTTGCCCCTTCTCAGCAACGCTAAATCTCACCACTCAGTGTTGCCTCTTCAACGCAGCTCTAATTCGCAGCGATCCCTGGTGCCCCTTCACAGGAGCGCTGACTGACTCTCAAGCGTTGTCTGCTGCCCCTACACAGCAGCTGTAACTCTAAGTGCACTCAGTTGCCCCTTCTCAGCAGCTCTAACTTCCAGTGCTCTGTGTTGCCCCTTCACAGCAGCTCTAACTTCCAGTGCTCTGTGTTGCCCCTTCACAGCAGCTCTAACTTCCAGTGCTCTGTGTTGCCCCTTCACAGCAGCTCTAACGCTGAGCTCTCTCAGTTGCCCCTTCAATGCAGCTCTAACTCACAGCGCTCTGTGTTGCCCCTTCAACGCAGCTGTAACTCTCACGGATCTCTGTTGCCCTTTCACAGCAGCTCTAACTCTAAGAGCTCTCATTTGCCCCTTCAATGCAGCTCTAACGCACAGCACTCTGGGTTGCCCCTTCAGTGCAGCTCTGACTAAATCTCAGCGCTCTGTGTTGCCCCTTCACAGAAGCTTTCTCAGCGCTCTGTGTAGCCCCTACACAGCAGCTCTAAATCTCACCGCTGTGTGTTGCCCCTTCACAACAGCTCTAACTCTCCCCACTCTGTTTCTGCTTCACAGCAGCCCTCACTCTCAACGCTCTGGGTTGCCCATCAACACAGCTGTAACTCGGCGCTCACTGTTGCCCATTCATAGTAGCTATAACTCTCAGCGCTCTGTTGACCCTTCATTGTAGCTCTGACTAAATCTCAGCGCTCTCTGTTGCCCCTTCACACGAGCTCTATCTCTCAGCACACCGCGTTGCCCCTTCAACGCAGCTCTAACTCTCAGAGCTCTCTCTGTTTCCCCTTCACAGCAGCTCTAACTCTAAGCGCTCTCAGTTGCCCCTTCAATGCAGCTCTATAACTCACAGCACTCTCTGTTCCCACTTTAACGCAGCTCTAACTCTCACCGCTCTCTGTTGCCCCTTCAGTGCAGCTCTGACTAAATCTCAGCGCCCTGTGTTGCCCCTTCACAGAAGCCCTCTCAGCACTCTCTGTTGCCCCTTCACAGCAGCTCTAACTCTCAGCGCGCTCTGTTGCCCTTCAGAGTAGCACTGACTAAATCTCAGCGCTTTCTGTTGCCCCTTCACAGCAGCTCTAACTCTCAGAGCGCTCTGTTGCCCCTCCAGAGGAGCTCTGACTAAATCTCAGCGCTCTCTGTTGCCCATTCATAGCAGCTCTAACTCTCAGCGCTCTGTTGCCCCTTCATAGCAGCTCTGACTGAATCTCAGCGCTCTCTGTGTCCTCTTCACACCAGCTCTATCTCTCAGCGCGCTGTGTTGCCCCTTCACAGAAACTCTCTCAGCACGCTCTGTTGCCCCTTCACAGCAGCTCTAAATCTCAGCGCGCTCGGTTGCCCTTCAGAGTAGCACTGACTAAATCTCAGCGCTTTCTGTGGCCCCTTCACAGCAGCTCTAACTCTCAGAGCGCTCTGTTGCCCCTTCAGTGCAGCTCTGACTAAATCTCAGCGCGCTGTGTCGCCCCTTCCCAGCATCTCTAAATCTCAGCGCTGTGTGTTGCCCCTTCACAACAGCTGGAACTCTCACCACTCTCTGTTTCCCCTTCACAGCAGCTCTAACTCTCACCAATGTCTGTTTCCGCTTCACAGCAGCCCTGACTCTCTACGCTCTCTGTTGCCCCTTCACAGCGGCTTTAACTCTAAGCGCTCTCAGTTGCCCCTTCACAGCAGCTCTAACTCTCAGAGCGCTCTGTTGCCCCTTCAGAGGAGCTCTGACTACATTTCAGCGCTCTCTGTTGACCATTCATAGCAGCTATAACTCTCAGCGCTCTGTTGCCCCTTCAGAGCAGCTCTGACTAGATCTCAGCGCTTCTGTTTGCTCTCCAAAGCAGCTTGAACTCTCAGTGCTCTCTATTGCCCCTTCACAGGAGCTCTGACTAACTCTCACCGCTCTGTTTGCTACTGGAGAGCAGCTCTAAATCTAAGCGCTCTCATTTACCCCTTCAATGCAGCTCTAACTCACAGCACTCTTTGTTGCCCCGTTAACGCAGCTCTAACTATCAGCGCTCTCTGTTTCCCCTCCACAGCAGCTCTATCTCTCAGCACTCTGTTTGCTTCTTCAGAGCAGCTCTAATTCTAAGCGCTCTCAGTTGCCCCTTCACAGCAGCTCTGAACCTCAGCGAGCGCTGCTGCCCCTTCACAGCAGCTCTAACTTCCAGTGCTCTGTGTTGCCCCTTCACAGCAGCTCTAACTTCCAGTGCTCTGTGTTGCCCCTTCACAGCAGCTCTAACGCTGAGCTCTCTCAGTTGCCCCTTCAATGCAGCTCTAACTCACAGCGCTCTGTGTTGCCCCTTCAACGCAGCTGTAACTCTCACGGATCTCTGTTGCCCTTTCACAGCAGCTCTAACTCTAAGAGCTCTCATTTGCCCCTTCAATGCAGCTCTAACGCACAGCACTCTGGGTTGCCCCTTCAGTGCAGCTCTGACTAAATCTCAGCGCTCTGTGTTTCCCCTTCACAGAAGCTTTCTCAGTGCTCTGTGTAGCCCCTACACAGCAGCTCTAAATCTCACCGCTGTGTGTTGCCCCTTCACAACAGCTCTAACTCTCCCCACTCTGTTTCTGCTTCACAGCAGCCCTCACTCTCAACGCTCTGGGTTGCCCATCAACACAGCTGTAACTCGGCGCTCACTGTTGCCCATTCATAGTAGCTATAACTCTCAGCGCTCTGTTGACCCTTCATTGTAGCTCTGACTAAATCTCAGCGCTCTCTGTTGCCCCTTCACACGAGCTCTATCTCTCAGCACACCGCGTTGCCCCTTCAACGCAGCTCTAACTCAGAGCTCTCTCTGTTTCCCCTTCACAGCAGCTCTAACTCTAAGCGCTCTCAGTTGCCCCTTCAATGCAGCTCTATAACTCACAGCACTCTCTGTTCCCACTTTAACGCAGCTCTAACTCTCACCGCTCTCTGTTGCCCCTTCAGTGCAGCTCTGACTAAATCTCAGCGCGCTGTGTTGCCCCTTCACAGAAGCCCTCTCAGCACTCTCTGTTGCCCCTTCACAGCAGCTCTAACTCTCAGCGCGCTCTGTTGCCCTTCAGAGTAGCACTGACTAAATCTCAGCGCTTTCTGTTGCCCCTTCACAGCAGCTCTAACTCTCAGAGCGCTCTGTTGCCCCTCCAGAGGAGCTCTGACTAAATCTCAGCGCTCTCTGTTGCCCATTCATAGCAGCTCTAACTCTCAGCGCTCTGTTGCCCCTTCATAGCAGCTCTGACTGAATCTCAGCGCTCTCTGTGTCCTCTTCACACCAGCTCTATCTCTCAGCGCGCTGTGTTGCCCCTTCACAGAAACTCTCTCAGCACGCCTTGTTGCCCCTTCACAGCAGCTCTAAATCTCAGCGCGCTCGGTTGCCCTTCAGAGTAGCACTGACTAAATCTCAGCGCTTTCTGTGGTCCCTTCACAGCAGCTCTAACTCTCAGAGCGCTCTGTTGCCCCTTCAGTGCAGCTCTGACTAAATCTCAGCGCGCTGTGTCGCCCCTTCCCAGCATCTCTAAATCTCAGCGCTGTGTGTTGCCCCTTCACAACAGCTGGAACTCTCACCACTCTCTGTTTCCCCTTCACAGCAGCTCTAACTCTCACCAATGTCTGTTTCCGCTTCACAGCAGCCCTGACTCTCTACGCTCTCTGTTGCCCCTTCACAGCGGCTTTAACTCTAAGCGCTCTCAGTTGCCCCTTCACAGCAGCTCTAACTCTCAGAGCGCTCTGTTGCCCCTTCAGAGGAGCTCTGACTACATTTCAGCGCTCTCTGTTGACCATTCATAGCAGCTATAACTCTCAGCGCTCTGTTGCCCCTTCAGAGCAGCTCTGACTAGATCTCAGCGCTTCTGTTTGCTCTCCAAAGCAGCTTGAACTCTCAGTGCTCTCTATTGCCCCTTCACAGGAGCTCTGACTAACTCTCACCGCTCTGTTTGCTACTGGAGAGCAGCTCTAAATCTAAGCGCTCTCATTTACCCCTTCAATGCAGCTCTAACTCACAGCACTCTTTGTTGCCCCGTTAACGCAGCTCTAACTATCAGCGCTCTCTGTTTCCCCTCCACAGCAGCTCTATCTCTCAGCACTCTGTTTGCTTCTTCAGAGCAGCTCTAATTCTAAGCGCTCTCAGTTGCCCCTTCACAGCAGCTCTGAACCTCAGCGAGCGCTGCTGCCCCTTCACAGCAGCTCTAACTCTCAGCGCTGTGTGTTGCCCCTTCACAACAGCTCGAACTCTCTCCACTCTCTGTTTCCCCTTCACAGCAGCTCTATCTCTCACCACTCTGTTTCCGCTTCACAGCAGCCCTGACTCTCAACGCTCTGTGTTGCCCCTTCAACGCAGCTCTAACTCTCAAAGCGCTCTGTTGCCCCTTCAGAGGAGCTCTGACTAAATCTCAGCGCTCTCTGTTGCCCATTCATAGCAGATATAACTCTCAGCCCTGACTGTTGCCCCTTTAGAGCAGCTCTGAATAAATCTCAGCGCTCTCTGTTGCCCCTTCACACCAGCTCTATCTCCCAGCGCTCTGTGCTGCCCCTTCAACGCAGTTCTAACTCTCACCTCTCTCTCTTGCACAGTCACAGCAGCTCTAACTACCTCTCACCGCTAACAGTTGCCCCTTCTCAGCAGCTCTAACTTCCAGTGCTCTGTGTTGCCCCTTCACAGCAGCTCTAACTTCCAGTGCTCTGTGTTGCCCCTTCACAGCAGCTCTAACGCTGAGCTCTCTCAGTTGCCCCTTCAATGCAGCTCTAACTCACAGCGCTCTGTGTTGCCCCTTCAACGCAGCTGTAACTCTCACGGATCTCTGTTGCCCTTTCACAGCAGCTCTAACTCTAAGAGCTCTCATTTGCCCCTTCAATGCAGCTCTAACGCACAGCACTCTAGGTTGCCCCTTCAGTGCAGCTCTGACTAAATCTCAGCGCTCTGTGTTTCCCCTTCACAGAAGCTTTCTCAGCGCTCTGTGTAGCCCCTACACAGCAGCTCTAAATCTCACCGCTGTGTGTTGCCCCTTCACAACAGCTCTAACTCTCCCCACTCTGTTTCTGCTTCACAGCAGCCCTCACTCTCAACGCTCTGGGTTGCCCATCAACACAGCTGTAACTCGGCGCTCACTGTTGCCCATTCATAGTAGCTATAACTCTCAGCGCTCTGTTGACCCTTCATTGTAGCTCTGACTAAATCTCAGCGCTCTCTGTTGCCCCTTCACACGAGCTCTATCTCTCAGCACACCGCGTTGCCCCTTCAACGCAGCTCTAACTCTCAGAGCTCTCTCTGTTTCCCCTTCACAGCAGCTCTAACTCTAAGCGCTCTCAGTTGCCCCTTCAATGCAGCTCTATAACTCACAGCACTCTCTGTTCCCACTTTAACGCAGCTCTAACTCTCACCGCTCTCTGTTGCCCCTTCAGTGCAGCTCTGACTAAATCTCAGCGCCCTGTGTTGCCCCTTCACAGAAGCCCTCTCAGCACTCTCTGTTGCCCCTTCACAGCAGCTCTAACTCTCAGCGCGCTCTGTTGCCCTTCAGAGTAGCACTGACTAAATCTCAGCGCTTTCTGTTGCCCCTTCACAGCAGCTCTAACTCTCAGAGCGCTCTGTTGCCCCTCCAGAGGAGCTCTGACTAAATCTCAGCGCTCTCTGTTGCCCATTCATAGCAGCTCTAACTCTCAGCGCTCTGTTGCCCCTTCATAGCAGCTCTGACTGAATCTCAGCGCTCTCTGTGTCCTCTTCACACCAGCTCTATCTCTCAGCGCGCTGTGTTGCCCCTTCACAGAAACTCTCTCAGCACGCTCTGTTGCCCCTTCACAGCAGCTCTAAATCTCAGCGCGCTCGGTTGCCCTTCAGAGTAGCACTGACTAAATCTCAGCGCTTTCTGTGGCCCCTTCACAGCAGCTCTAACTCTCAGAGCGCTCTGTTGCCCCTTCAGTGCAGCTCTGACTAAATCTCAGCGCGCTGTGTCGCCCCTTCCCAGCATCTCTAAATCTCAGCGCTGTGTGTTGCCCCTTCACAACAGCTGGAACTCTCACCACTCTCTGTTTCCCCTTCACAGCAGCTCTAACTCTCACCAATGTCTGTTTCCGCTTCACAGCAGCCCTGACTCTCTACGCTCTCTGTTGCCCCTTCACAGCGGCTTTAACTCTAAGCGCTCTCAGTTGCCCCTTCACAGCAGCTCTAACTCTCAGAGCGCTCTGTTGCCCCTTCAGAGGAGCTCTGACTACATTTCAGCGCTCTCTGTTGACCATTCATAGCAGCTATAACTCTCAGCGCTCTGTTGCCCCTTCAGAGCAGCTCTGACTAGATCTCAGCGCTTCTGTTTGCTCTCCAAAGCAGCTTGAACTCTCAGTGCTCTCTATTGCCCCTTCACAGGAGCTCTGACTAACTCTCACCGCTCTGTTTGCTACTGGAGAGCAGCTCTAAATCTAAGCGCTCTCATTTACCCCTTCAATGCAGCTCTAACTCACAGCACTCTTTGTTGCCCCGTTAACGCAGCTCTAACTATCAGCGCTCTCTGTTTCCCCTCCACAGCAGCTCTATCTCTCAGCACTCTGTTTGCTTCTTCAGAGCAGCTCTAATTCTAAGCGCTCTCAGTTGCCCCTTCACAGCAGCTCTGAACCTCAGCGAGCGCTGCTGCCCCTTCACAGCAGCTCTAACTCTCAGCGCTGTGTGTTGCCCCTTCACAACAGCTCGAACTCTCTCCACTCTCTGTTTCCCCTTCACAGCAGCTCTATCTCTCACCACTCTGTTTCCGCTTCACAGCAGCCCTGACTCTCAACGCTCTGTGTTGCCCCTTCAACGCAGCTCTAACTCTCAGCGCTCGCTGTTGCCCCTTCAGTGCAGCTCTCACTAAATCTCAGCGCACTGTGTTGCCCCTTCACAGAAGCACTCTCAGCGCTCTCTGTTGCCCTTCAGAGCAGCTCTGACTAAATCTCAGCGCTCTCTGTTTCCCCTCCACAGCAGCTCAATCTCTCAGCGCTCTGTTTGCTTCTTCAGAGCAGCTCTAATTCTAAGCCCTCTCAGTTGCCCCTTCACAGCAGCTCTAAACCTCACCGAGGTTCACAGCAGCTCTAACTCTCAGCGCGCTCTGTTGCCCTTTAGAGCAGCTCTGACTAACTCTCCGTGCTTTCTGTTGACCCTTCAGATCAGTCTGACTAACTCTCAGCGCTCCCGGTTGCCCCTTCACAGCAGCTCTAACTCTCAGCGCCCTGTGTTGCCCCTTCAACGCAGCTCTAATGCTCACCACTCTTTACTGCCCCTTCACAACAGCAATAAATCAGCGCTCTCCGTTGCCCCTTCACAGCAGCTCTGACTCTCAGCAACCTGTGTTGCCACTTCAATGCAGTTCTAATTCTCAGCACTCTTTATTGCCCCTTCAGAGCACTCTGTTGCCCTTCAGAGCAGCTCTGACTAAATCTCAGCGCACTGTTTCCCCAAGGCAGCTTTAACTCTCAGCGCTCTCTATTGCCCCTTCACAGGAGCTCTAACTCTCACCGCTCTGTTTGCTACTTGAGAGCAGCTCTAATTCTAAGCGCTCTCACTTGCCCCTTCACAGCAGCTGTAAACCTCAGCGAGCTCTGTTGCCCCTTCAACGCAGCTCTAACTCTCAGCGCTCGCTGTTGCCCCTTCAGTGCAGCTCTGACTAAATCTCAGCGCGCTGTGTTGCCCCTTCACAGAAGCTCTCTCAGCGCTCTCTGTTGCCCCTTCACAGCAGCTCTAACTCTCAGCGCGCTCTGTTGCCCTTCAGAGTAGCACTGACTAAATCTCAGCGCTTTCTGTTGCCCCTTCACAGCAGCTCTAACTCTCAGAGCGCTCTGTTGCCCCTCCAGAGGAGCTCTGACTAAATCTCAGCGCTCTCTGTTGCCCATTCATAGCAGCTCTAACTCTCAGCGCTCTGTTGCCCCTTCATAGCAGCTCTGACTGAATCTCAGCGCTCTCTGTGTCCTCTTCACACCAGCTCTATCTCTCAGCGCGCTGTGTTGCCCCTTCACAGAAACTCTCTCAGCACGCTCTGTTGCCCCTTCACAGCAGCTCTAAATCTCAGCGCGCTCGGTTGCCCTTCAGAGTAGCACTGACTAAATCTCAGCGCTTTCTGTGGCCCCTTCACAGCAGCTCTAACTCTCAGAGCGCTCTGTTGCCCCTTCAGTGCAGCTCTGACTAAATCTCAGCGCGCTGTGTCGCCCCTTCCCAGCATCTCTAAATCTCAGCGCTGTGTGTTGCCCCTTCACAACAGCTGGAACTCTCACCACTCTCTGTTTCCCCTTCACAGCAGCTCTAACTCTCACCAATGTCTGTTTCCGCTTCACAGCAGCCCTGACTCTCTACGCTCTCTGTTGCCCCTTCACAGCGGCTTTAACTCTAAGCGCTCTCAGTTGCCCCTTCACAGCAGCTCTAACTCTCAGAGCGCTCTGTTGCCCCTTCAGAGGAGCTCTGACTACATTTCAGCGCTCTCTGTTGACCATTCATAGCAGCTATAACTCTCAGCGCTCTGTTGCCCCTTCAGAGCAGCTCTGACTAGATCTCAGCGCTTCTGTTTGCTCTCCAAAGCAGCTTGAACTCTCAGTGCTCTCTATTGCCCCTTCACAGGAGCTCTGACTAACTCTCACCGCTCTGTTTGCTACTGGAGAGCAGCTCTAAATCTAAGCGCTCTCATTTACCCCTTCAATGCAGCTCTAACTCACAGCACTCTTTGTTGCCCCGTTAACGCAGCTCTAACTATCAGCGCTCTCTGTTTCCCCTCCACAGCAGCTCTATCTCTCAGCACTCTGTTTGCTTCTTCAGAGCAGCTCTAATTCTAAGCGCTCTCAGTTGCCCCTTCACAGCAGCTCTGAACCTCAGCGAGCGCTGCTGCCCCTTCACAGCAGCTCTAACTCTCAGCGCTGTGTGTTGCCCCTTCACAACAGCTCGAACTCTCTCCACTCTCTGTTTCCCCTTCACAGCAGCTCTATCTCTCACCACTCTGTTTCCGCTTCACAGCAGCCCTGACTCTCAACGCTCTGTGTTGCCCCTTCAACGCAGCTCTAACTCTCAAAGCGCTCTGTTGCCCCTTCAGAGGAGCTCTGACTAAATCTCAGCGCTCTCTGTTGCCCATTCATAGCAGATATAACTCTCAGCCCTGACTGTTGCCCCTTTAGAGCAGCTCTGAATAAATCTCAGCGCTCTCTGTTGCCCCTTCACACCAGCTCTATCTCCCAGCGCTCTGTGCTGCCCCTTCAACGCAGTTCTAACTCTCACCTCTCTCTCTTGCACAGTCACAGCAGCTCTAACTACCTCTCACCGCTAACAGTTGCACCTTCTCAGCAGCTCTAACTTCCAGTGCTCTGTGTTGCCCCTTCACAGCAGCTCTAACTTCCAGTGCTCTGTGTTGCCCCTTCACAGCAGCTCTAACTTCCAGTGCTCTGTGTTGCCCCTTCACAGCAGCTCTAACGCTGAGCTCTCTCAGTTGCCCCTTCAATGCAGCTCTAACTCACAGCGCTCTGTGTTGCCCCTTCAACGCAGCTGTAACTCTCACGGATCTCTGTTGCCCTTTCACAGCAGCTCTAACTCTAAGAGCTCTCATTTGCCCCTTCAATGCAGCTCTAACGCACAGCACTCTAGGTTGCCCCTTCAGTGCAGCTCTGACTAAATCTCAGCGCTCTGTGTTTCCCCTTCACAGAAGCTTTCTCAGCGCTCTGTGTAGCCCCTACACAGCAGCTCTAAATCTCACCGCTGTGTGTTGCCCCTTCACAACAGCTCTAACTCTCCCCACTCTGTTTCTGCTTCACAGCAGCCCTCACTCTCAACGCTCTGGGTTGCCCATCAACACAGCTGTAACTCGGCGCTCACTGTTGCCCATTCATAGTAGCTATAACTCTCAGCGCTCTGTTGACCCTTCATTGTAGCTCTGACTAAATCTCAGCGCTCTCTGTTGCCCCTTCACACGAGCTCTATCTCTCAGCACACCGCGTTGCCCCTTCAACGCAGCTCTAACTCTCAGAGCTCTCTCTGTTTCCCCTTCACAGCAGCTCTAACTCTAAGCGCTCTCAGTTGCCCCTTCAATGCAGCTCTATAACTCACAGCACTCTCTGTTCCCACTTTAACGCAGCTCTAACTCTCACCGCTCTCTGTTGCCCCTTCAGTGCAGCTCTGACTAAATCTCAGCGCCCTGTGTTGCCCCTTCACAGAAGCCCTCTCAGCACTCTCTGTTGCCCCTTCACAGCAGCTCTAACTCTCAGCGCGCTCTGTTGCCCTTCAGAGTAGCACTGACTAAATCTCAGCGCTTTCTGTTGCCCCTTCACAGCAGCTCTAACTCTCAGAGCGCTCTGTTGCCCCTCCAGAGGAGCTCTGACTAAATCTCAGCGCTCTCTGTTGCCCATTCATAGCAGCTCTAACTCTCAGCGCTCTGTTGCCCCTTCATAGCAGCTCTGACTGAATCTCAGCGCTCTCTGTGTCCTCTTCACACCAGCTCTATCTCTCAGCGCGCTGTGTTGCCCCTTCACAGAAACTCTCTCAGCACGCTCTGTTGCCCCTTCACAGCAGCTCTAAATCTCAGCGCGCTCGGTTGCCCTTCAGAGTAGCACTGACTAAATCTCAGCGCTTTCTGTGGCCCCTTCACAGCAGCTCTAACTCTCAGAGCGCTCTGTTGCCCCTTCAGTGCAGCTCTGACTAAATCTCAGCGCGCTGTGTCGCCCCTTCCCAGCATCTCTAAATCTCAGCGCTGTGTGTTGCCCCTTCACAACAGCTGGAACTCTCACCACTCTCTGTTTCCCCTTCACAGCAGCTCTAACTCTCACCAATGTCTGTTTCCGCTTCACAGCAGCCCTGACTCTCTACGCTCTCTGTTGCCCCTTCACAGCGGCTTTAACTCTAAGCGCTCTCAGTTGCCCCTTCACAGCAGCTCTAACTCTCAGAGCGCTCTGTTGCCCCTTCAGAGGAGCTCTGACTACATTTCAGCGCTCTCTGTTGACCATTCATAGCAGCTATAACTCTCAGCGCTCTGTTGCCCCTTCAGAGCAGCTCTGACTAGATCTCAGCGCTTCTGTTTGCTCTCCAAAGCAGCTTGAACTCTCAGTGCTCTCTATTGCCCCTTCACAGGAGCTCTGACTAACTCTCACCGCTCTGTTTGCTACTGGAGAGCAGCTCTAAATCTAAGCGCTCTCATTTACCCCTTCAATGCAGCTCTAACTCACAGCACTCTTTGTTGCCCCGTTAACGCAGCTCTAACTATCAGCGCTCTCTGTTTCCCCTCCACAGCAGCTCTATCTCTCAGCACTCTGTTTGCTTCTTCAGAGCAGCTCTAATTCTAAGCGCTCTCAGTTGCCCCTTCACAGCAGCTCTGAACCTCAGCGAGCGCTGCTGCCCCTTCACAGCAGCTCTAACTCTCAGCGCTGTGTGTTGCCCCTTCACAACAGCTCGAACTCTCTCCACTCTCTGTTTCCCCTTCACAGCAGCTCTATCTCTCACCACTCTGTTTCCGCTTCACAGCAGCCCTGACTCTCAACGCTCTGTGTTGCCCCTTCAACGCAGCTCTAACTCTCAAAGCGCTCTGTTGCCCCTTCAGAGGAGCTCTGACTAAATCTCAGCGCTCTCTGTTGCCCATTCATAGCAGATATAACTCTCAGCCCTGACTGTTGCCCCTTTAGAGCAGCTCTGAATAAATCTCAGCGCTCTCTGTTGCCCCTTCACACCAGCTCTATCTCCCAGCGCTCTGTGCTGCCCCTTCAACGCAGTTCTAACTCTCACCTCTCTCTCTTGC
The DNA here is from genome assembly GCF_964270905.1 of Leucopleurus acutus. Lineage (NCBI taxonomy): Eukaryota > Metazoa > Chordata > Mammalia > Artiodactyla > Delphinidae > Leucopleurus > Leucopleurus acutus. The sequence continues at coordinate 78,203,507 of NC_139156.1, forward strand.
ACAGTCACAGCAGCTCTAACTACCTCTCACCGCTAACAGTTGCCCCTTCTCAGCAGCTCTAACTTCCAGTGCTCTGTGTTGCCCCTTCACAGCAGCTCTAACTTCCAGTGCTCTGTGTTGCCCCTTCACAGCAGCTCTAACTTCCAGTGCTCTGTGTTGCCCCTTCACAGCAGCTCTAACGCTGAGCTCTCTCAGTTGCCCCTTCAATGCAGCTCTAACTCACAGCGCTCTGTGTTGCCCCTTCAACGCAGCTGTAACTCTCACGGATCTCTGTTGCCCTTTCACAGCAGCTCTAACTCTAAGAGCTCTCATTTGCCCCTTCAATGCAGCTCTAACGCACAGCACTCTAGGTTGCCCCTTCAGTGCAGCTCTGACTAAATCTCAGCGCTCTGTGTTTCCCCTTCACAGAAGCTTTCTCAGCGCTCTGTGTAGCCCCTACACAGCAGCTCTAAATCTCACCGCTGTGTGTTGCCCCTTCACAACAGCTCTAACTCTCCCCACTCTGTTTCTGCTTCACAGCAGCCCTCACTCTCAACGCTCTGGGTTGCCCATCAACACAGCTGTAACTCGGCGCTCACTGTTGCCCATTCATAGTAGCTATAACTCTCAGCGCTCTGTTGACCCTTCATTGTAGCTCTGACTAAATCTCAGCGCTCTCTGTTGCCCCTTCACACGAGCTCTATCTCTCAGCACACCGCGTTGCCCCTTCAACGCAGCTCTAACTCTCAGAGCTCTCTCTGTTTCCCCTTCACAGCAGCTCTAACTCTAAGCGCTCTCAGTTGCCCCTTCAATGCAGCTCTATAACTCACAGCACTCTCTGTTCCCACTTTAACGCAGCTCTAACTCTCACCGCTCTCTGTTGCCCCTTCAGTGCAGCTCTGACTAAATCTCAGCGCCCTGTGTTGCCCCTTCACAGAAGCCCTCTCAGCACTCTCTGTTGCCCCTTCACAGCAGCTCTAACTCTCAGCGCGCTCTGTTGCCCTTCAGAGTAGCACTGACTAAATCTCAGCGCTTTCTGTTGCCCCTTCACAGCAGCTCTAACTCTCAGAGCGCTCTGTTGCCCCTCCAGAGGAGCTCTGACTAAATCTCAGCGCTCTCTGTTGCCCATTCATAGCAGCTCTAACTCTCAGCGCTCTGTTGCCCCTTCATAGCAGCTCTGACTGAATCTCAGCGCTCTCTGTGTCCTCTTCACACCAGCTCTATCTCTCAGCGCGCTGTGTTGCCCCTTCACAGAAACTCTCTCAGCACGCTCTGTTGCCCCTTCACAGCAGCTCTAAATCTCAGCGCGCTCGGTTGCCCTTCAGAGTAGCACTGACTAAATCTCAGCGCTTTCTGTGGCCCCTTCACAGCAGCTCTAACTCTCAGAGCGCTCTGTTGCCCCTTCAGTGCAGCTCTGACTAAATCTCAGCGCGCTGTGTCGCCCCTTCCCAGCATCTCTAAATCTCAGCGCTGTGTGTTGCCCCTTCACAACAGCTGGAACTCTCACCACTCTCTGTTTCCCCTTCACAGCAGCTCTAACTCTCACCAATGTCTGTTTCCGCTTCACAGCAGCCCTGACTCTCTACGCTCTCTGTTGCCCCTTCACAGCGGCTTTAACTCTAAGCGCTCTCAGTTGCCCCTTCACAGCAGCTCTAACTCTCAGAGCGCTCTGTTGCCCCTTCAGAGGAGCTCTGACTACATTTCAGCGCTCTCTGTTGACCATTCATAGCAGCTATAACTCTCAGCGCTCTGTTGCCCCTTCAGAGCAGCTCTGACTAGATCTCAGCGCTTCTGTTTGCTCTCCAAAGCAGCTTGAACTCTCAGTGCTCTCTATTGCCCCTTCACAGGAGCTCTGACTAACTCTCACCGCTCTGTTTGCTACTGGAGAGCAGCTCTAAATCTAAGCGCTCTCATTTACCCCTTCAATGCAGCTCTAACTCACAGCACTCTTTGTTGCCCCGTTAACGCAGCTCTAACTATCAGCGCTCTCTGTTTCCCCTCCACAGCAGCTCTATCTCTCAGCACTCTGTTTGCTTCTTCAGAGCAGCTCTAATTCTAAGCGCTCTCAGTTGCCCCTTCACAGCAGCTCTGAACCTCAGCGAGCGCTGCTGCCCCTTCACAGCAGCTCTAACTCTCAGCGCTGTGTGTTGCCCCTTCACAACAGCTCTAACTCTCTCCACTCTCTGTTTCCCCTTCACAGCAGCTCTATCTCTCACCACTCTGTTTCCGCTTCACAGCAGCCCTGACTCTCAACGCTCTGTGTTGCCCCTTCAACGCAGCTCTAACTCTCAGCGCTCGCTGTTGCCCCTTCAGTGCAGCTCTCACTAAATCTCAGCGCACTGTGTTGCCCCTTCACAGAAGCACTCTCAGCGCTCTCTGTTGCCCTTCAGAGCAGCTCTGACTAAATCTCAGCGCTCTCTGTTTCCCCTCCACAGCAGCTCAATCTCTCAGCGCTCTGTTTGCTTCTTCAGAGCAGCTCTAATTCTAAGCCCTCTCAGTTGCCCCTTCACAGCAGCTCTAAACCTCACCGAGGTTCACAGCAGCTCTAACTCTCAGCGCGCTCTGTTGCCCTTCAGAGCAGCTCTGACTAACTCTCCGTGCTTTCTGTTGACCCTTCAGATCAGTCTGACTAACTCTCAGCGCTCCCGGTTGCCCCTTCACAGCAGCTCTAACTCTCAGCGCCCTGTGTTGCCCCTTCAACGCAGCTCTAATGCTCACCACTCTTTACTGCCCCTTCACAACAGCAATAAATCAGCGCTCTCCGTTGCCCCTTCACAGCAGCTCTGACTCTCAGCAACCTGTGTTGCCACTTCAATGCAGTTCTAATTCTCAGCACTCTTTATTGCCCCTTCAGAGCACTCTGTTGCCCTTCAGAGCAGCTCTGACTAAATCTCAGCGCACTGTTTCCCCAAGGCAGCTTTAACTCTCAGCGCTCTCTATTGCCCCTTCACAGGAGCTCTAACTCTCACCGCTCTGTTTGCTACTTGAGAGCAGCTCTAATTCTAAGCGCTCTCACTTGCCCCTTCACAGCAGCTGTAAACCTCAGCGAGCTCTGTTGCCCCTTCAACGCAGCTCTAACTCTCAGCGCTCGCTGTTGCCCCTTCAGTGCAGCTCTGACTAAATCTCAGCGCGCTGTGTTGCCCCTTCACAGAAGCTCTCTCAGCGCTCTCTGTTGCCCCTTCACAGCAGCTCTAACTCTCAGCGCGCTCTGTTGCCCTTCAGAGTAGCACTGACTAAATCTCAGCGCTTTCTGTTGCCCCTTCACAGCAGCTCTAACTCTCAGAGCGCTCTGTTGCCCCTCCAGAGGAGCTCTGACTAAATCTCAGCGCTCTCTGTTGCCCATTCATAGCAGCTCTAACTCTCAGCGCTCTGTTGCCCCTTCATAGCAGCTCTGACTGAATCTCAGCGCTCTCTGTGTCCTCTTCACACCAGCTCTATCTCTCAGCGCGCTGTGTTGCCCCTTCACAGAAACTCTCTCAGCACGCTCTGTTGCCCCTTCACAGCAGCTCTAAATCTCAGCGCGCTCGGTTGCCCTTCAGAGTAGCACTGACTAAATCTCAGCGCTTTCTGTGGCCCCTTCACAGCAGCTCTAACTCTCAGAGCGCTCTGTTGCCCCTTCAGTGCAGCTCTGACTAAATCTCAGCGCGCTGTGTCGCCCCTTCCCAGCATCTCTAAATCTCAGCGCTGTGTGTTGCCCCTTCACAACAGCTGGAACTCTCACCACTCTCTGTTTCCCCTTCACAGCAGCTCTAACTCTCACCAATGTCTGTTTCCGCTTCACAGCAGCCCTGACTCTCTACGCTCTCTGTTGCCCCTTCACAGCGGCTTTAACTCTAAGCGCTCTCAGTTGCCCCTTCACAGCAGCTCTAACTCTCAGAGCGCTCTGTTGCCGCTTCAGAGGAGCTCTGACTACATTTCAGCGCTCTCTGTTGACCATTCATAGCAGCTATAACTCTCAGCGCTCTGTTGCCCCTTCAGAGCAGCTCTGACTAGATCTCAGCGCTTCTGTTTGCTCTCCAAAGCAGCTTGAACTCTCAGTGCTCTCTATTGCCCCTTCACAGGAGCTCTGACTAACTCTCACCGCTCTGTTTGCTACTGGAGAGCAGCTCTAAATCTAAGCGCTCTCATTTACCCCTTCAATGCAGCTCTAACTCACAGCACTCTTTGTTGCCCCGTTAACGCAGCTCTAACTATCAGCGCTCTCTGTTTCCCCTCCACAGCAGCTCTATCTCTCAGCACTCTGTTTGCTTCTTCAGAGCAGCTCTAATTCTAAGCGCTCTCAGTTGCCCCTTCACAGCAGCTCTGAACCTCAGCGAGCGCTGCTGCCCCTTCACAGCAGCTCTAACTCTCAGCGCTGTGTGTTGCCCCTTCACAACAGCTCGAACTCTCTCCACTCTCTGTTTCCCCTTCACAGCAGCTCTATCTCTCACCACTCTGTTTCCGCTTCACAGCAGCCCTGACTCTCAACGCTCTGTGTTGCCCCTTCAACGCAGCTCTAACTCTCAAAGCGCTCTGTTGCCCCTTCAGAGGAGCTCTGACTAAATCTCAGCGCTCTCTGTTGCCCATTCATAGCAGATATAACTCTCAGCCCTGACTGTTGCCCCTTTAGAGCAGCTCTGAATAAATCTCAGCGCTCTCTGTTGCCCCTTCACACCAGCTCTATCTCCCAGCGCTCTGTGCTGCCCCTTCAACGCAGTTCTAACTCTCACCTCTCTCTCTTGCACAGTCACAGCAGCTCTAACTACCTCTCACCGCTAACAGTTGCCCCTTCTCAGCAGCTCTAACTTCCAGTGCTCTGTGTTGCCCCTTCACAGCAGCTCTAACTTCCAGTGCTCTGTGTTGCCCCTTCACAGCAGCTCTAACTTCCAGTGCTCTGTGTTGCCCCTTCACAGCAGCTCTAACGCTGAGCTCTCTCAGTTGCCCCTTCAATGCAGCTCTAACTCACAGCGCTCTGTGTTGCCCCTTCAACGCAGCTGTAACTCTCACGGATCTCTGTTGCCCTTTCACAGCAGCTCTAACTCTAAGAGCTCTCATTTGCCCCTTCAATGCAGCTCTAACGCACAGCACTCTAGGTTGCCCCTTCAGTGCAGCTCTGACTAAATCTCAGCGCTCTGTGTTTCCCCTTCACAGAAGCTTTCTCAGCGCTCTGTGTAGCCCCTACACAGCAGCTCTAAATCTCACCGCTGTGTGTTGCCCCTTCACAACAGCTCTAACTCTCCCCACTCTGTTTCTGCTTCACAGCAGCCCTCACTCTCAACGCTCTGGGTTGCCCATCAACACAGCTGTAACTCGGCGCTCACTGTTGCCCATTCATAGTAGCTATAACTCTCAGCGCTCTGTTGACCCTTCATTGTAGCTCTGACTAAATCTCAGCGCTCTCTGTTGCCCCTTCACACGAGCTCTATCTCTCAGCACACCGCGTTGCCCCTTCAACGCAGCTCTAACTCTCAGAGCTCTCTCTGTTTCCCCTTCACAGCAGCTCTAACTCTAAGCGCTCTCAGTTGCCCCTTCAATGCAGCTCTATAACTCACAGCACTCTCTGTTCCCACTTTAACGCAGCTCTAACTCTCACCGCTCTCTGTTGCCCCTTCAGTGCAGCTCTGACTAAATCTCAGCGCCCTGTGTTGCCCCTTCACAGAAGCCCTCTCAGCACTCTCTGTTGCCCCTTCACAGCAGCTCTAACTCTCAGCGCGCTCTGTTGCCCTTCAGAGTAGCACTGACTAAATCTCAGCGCTTTCTGTTGCCCCTTCACAGCAGCTCTAACTCTCAGAGCGCTCTGTTGCCCCTCCAGAGGAGCTCTGACTAAATCTCAGCGCTCTCTGTTGCCCATTCATAGCAGCTCTAACTCTCAGCGCTCTGTTGCCCCTTCATAGCAGCTCTGACTGAATCTCAGCGCTCTCTGTGTCCTCTTCACACCAGCTCTATCTCTCAGCGCGCTGTGTTGCCCCTTCACAGAAACTCTCTCAGCACGCTCTGTTGCCCCTTCACAGCAGCTCTAAATCTCAGCGCGCTCGGTTGCCCTTCAGAGTAGCACTGACTAAATCTCAGCGCTTTCTGTGGCCCCTTCACAGCAGCTCTAACTCTCAGAGCGCTCTGTTGCCCCTTCAGTGCTGCTCTGACTAAATCTCAGCGCGCTGTGTCGCCCCTTCCCAGCATCTCTAAATCTCAGCGCTGTGTGTTGCCCCTTCACAACAGCTGGAACTCTCACCACTCTCTGTTTCCCCTTCACAGCAGCTCTAACTCTCACCAATGTCTGTTTCCGCTTCACAGCAGCCCTGACTCTCTACGCTCTCTGTTGCCCCTTCACAGCGGCTTTAACTCTAAGCGCTCTCAGTTGCCCCTTCACAGCAGCTCTAACTCTCAGAGCGCTCTGTTGCCCCTTCAGAGGAGCTCTGACTACATTTCAGCGCTCTCTGTTGACCATTCATAGCAGCTATAACTCTCAGCGCTCTGTTGCCCCTTCAGAGCAGCTCTGACTAGATCTCAGCGCTTCTGTTTGCTCTCCAAAGCAGCTTGAACTCTCAGTGCTCTCTATTGCCCCTTCACAGGAGCTCTGACTAACTCTCACCGCTCTGTTTGCTACTGGAGAGCAGCTCTAAATCTAAGCGCTCTCATTTACCCCTTCAATGCAGCTCTAACTCACAGCACTCTTTGTTGCCCCGTTAACGCAGCTCTAACTATCAGCGCTCTCTGTTTCCCCTCCACAGCAGCTCTATCTCTCAGCACTCTGTTTGCTTCTTCAGAGCAGCTCTAATTCTAAGCGCTCTCAGTTGCCCCTTCACAGCAGCTCTGAACCTCAGCGAGCGCTGCTGCCCCTTCACAGCAGCTCTAACTCTCAGCGCTGTGTGTTGCCCCTTCACAACAGCTCGAACTCTCTCCACTCTCTGTTTCCCCTTCACAGCAGCTCTATCTCTCACCACTCTGTTTCCGCTTCACAGCAGCCCTGACTCTCAACGCTCTGTGTTGCCCCTTCAACGCAGCTCTAACTCTCAGCGCTCGCTGTTGCCCCTTCAGTGCAGCTCTCACTAAATCTCAGCGCACTGTGTTGCCCCTTCACAGAAGCACTCTCAGCGCTCTCTGTTGCCCTTCAGAGCAGCTCTGACTAAATCTCAGCGCTCTCTGTTTCCCCTCCACAGCAGCTCAATCTCTCAGCGCTCTGTTTGCTTCTTCAGAGCAGCTCTAATTCTAAGCCCTCTCAGTTGCCCCTTCACAGCAGCTCTAAACCTCACCGAGGTTCACAGCAGCTCTAACTCTCAGCGCGCTCTGTTGCCCTTCAGAGCAGCTCTGACTAACTCTCCGTGCTTTCTGTTGACCCTTCAGATCAGTCTGACTAACTCTCAGCGCTCCCGGTTGCCCCTTCACAGCAGCTCTAACTCTCAGCGCCCTGTGTTGCCCCTTCAACGCAGCTCTAATGCTCACCACTCTTTACTGCCCCTTCACAACAGCAATAAATCAGCGCTCTCCGTTGCCCCTTCACAGCAGCTCTGACTCTCAGCAACCTGTGTTGCCACTTCAATGCAGTTCTAATTCTCAGCACTCTTTATTGCCCCTTCAGAGCAACTCTAACACTCAGAGCACTCTGTTGCCCTTCAGAGCAGCTCTGACTAAATCTCAGCGCACTGTTTCCCCAAGGCAGCTTTAACTCTCAGCGCTCTCTATTGCCCCTTCACAGGAGCTCTAACTCTCACCGCTCTGTTTGCTACTTGAGAGCAGCTCTAATTCTAAGCGCTCTCACTTGCCCCTTCACAGCAGCTGTAAACCTCAGCGAGCTCTGTTGCCCCTTCAACGCAGCTCTAACTCTCAGCGCTCGCTGTTGCCCCTTCAGTGCAGCTCTGACTAAATCTCAGCGCGCTGTGTTGCCCCTTCACAGAAGTTCTCTCAGCGCTCTCTGTTGCCCCTTCACAGCAGCTCTAACTCTCAGCGCGCTCTGTTGCCCTTCAGAGTAGCACTGACTAAATCTCAGCGCTTTCTGTTGCCCCTTCACAGCAGCTCTAACTCTCAGAGCGCTCTGTTGCCCCTCCAGAGGAGCTCTGACTAAATCTCAGCGCTCTCTGTTTCCCCTTCACAGCAGCTCTAACTCTCACCACTCTGTTTCCGCTTCACAGCAGCCCTGACTCTCAACGCTCTGTGTTGCCCCTTCAACGCAGCTCTAACGCTCAGCGCTCGCTGTTGCCCCTTCAGTGCAGCTCTCACTAAATCTCAGCGCACTGTGTTGCCCTTTCACAGGAGCATTGACTGACTCTCAAGCGCTCTGTGTTGCCCCTTCACAGCAGCTGTAACTCTAAGTGCTCTCAGTTGCCCCTTCTCAGCAGCTCTAACTTCCAGTGCTCTGTGTTGCCCCTTCACAGCAGCTCTAACTCTCGGCGCTCTCTATTGTCCCTTCACAGGAGCTCTGACTAACTCTCACCGCTCTGTTTGCTCCTTCAGAGCAGCTCTAATTCTAAGCGCTCTCAGTTGCCCGTTCACAGCAGCTGTAAACCTCATCGCTCTCTCTTGCCCCTTCAACGCAGCTCTAACGCTCAGCGCTCGCTGTTGCCTCTTCAGAGCAGCTCTGACTAAATCTCAGCGCTGTGTTGCCCCTTCAACGCAGCTCTAACTCTCAGCGCTCGCTGTTGCCCCTTCACAGCAGCTCTATCTCTCGGCGCTCTGTGCTGCCCCTTCAACGCAGTTCTAACTCTCACCTCTCTCTCTTGCACAGTCACAGCAGCTCTAACTACCTCTCACCGCTATCTGATGCCCCTTCGCAGGAGCTCTAACTCTCAGCGCTATGTGTTGCCCCTTCTCAGCAACGCTAAATCTCACCACTCCGTGTTGCCTCTTCAACGCAGCTCTAATTCGCAGCGATCCCTGGTGCCCCTTCACAGGAGCGCTGACTGACTCTCAAGCGTTGTCTGCTGCCCCTACACAGCAGCTGTAACTCTAAGTGCACTCAGTTGCCCCTTCTCAGCAGCTCTAACTTCCAGTGCTCTGTGTTGCCCCTTCACAGCAGCTCTAACTTCCAGTGCTCTGTGTTGCCCCTTCACAGCAGCTCTAACGCTGAGCTCTCTCAGTTGCCCCTTCAATGCAGCTCTAACTCACAGCGCTCTGTGTTGCCCCTTCAACGCAGCTGTAACTCTCACGGATCTCTGTTGCCCTTTCACAGCAGCTCTAACTCTAAGAGCTCTCATTTGCCCCTTCAATGCAGCTCTAACGCACAGCACTCTGGGTTGCCCCTTCAGTGCAGCTCTGACTAAATCTCAGCGCTCTGTGTTTCCCCTTCACAGAAGCTTTCTCAGTGCTCTGTGTAGCCCCTACACAGCAGCTCTAAATCTCACCGCTGTGTGTTGCCCCTTCACAACAGCTCTAACTCTCCCCACTCTGTTTCTGCTTCACAGCAGCCCTCACTCTCAACGCTCTGGGTTGCCCATCAACACAGCTGTAACTCGGCGCTCACTGTTGCCCATTCATAGTAGCTATAACTCTCAGCGCTCTGTTGACCCTTCATTGTAGCTCTGACTAAATCTCAGCGCTCTCTGTTGCCCCTTCACACGAGCTCTATCTCTCAGCACACCGCGTTGCCCCTTCAACGCAGCTCTAACTCAGAGCTCTCTCTGTTTCCCCTTCACAGCAGCTCTAACTCTAAGCGCTCTCAGTTGCCCCTTCAATGCAGCTCTATAACTCACAGCACTCTCTGTTCCCACTTTAACGCAGCTCTAACTCTCACCGCTCTCTGTTGCCCCTTCAGTGCAGCTCTGACTAAATCTCAGCGCGCTGTGTTGCCCCTTCACAGAAGCCCTCTCAGCACTCTCTGTTGCCCCTTCACAGCAGCTCTAACTCTCAGCGCGCTCTGTTGCCCTTCAGAGTAGCACTGACTAAATCTCAGCGCTTTCTGTTGCCCCTTCACAGCAGCTCTAACTCTCAGAGCGCTCTGTTGCCCCTCCAGAGGAGCTCTGACTAAATCTCAGCGCTCTCTGTTGCCCATTCATAGCAGCTCTAACTCTCAGCGCTCTGTTGCCCCTTCATAGCAGCTCTGACTGAATCTCAGCGCTCTCTGTGTCCTCTTCACACCAGCTCTATCTCTCAGCGCGCTGTGTTGCCCCTTCACAGAAACTCTCTCAGCACGCTCTGTTGCCCCTTCACAGCAGCTCTAAATCTCAGCGCGCTCGGTTGCCCTTCAGAGTAGCACTGACTAAATCTCAGCGCTTTCTGTGGCCCCTTCACAGCAGCTCTAACTCTCAGAGCGCTCTGTTGCCCCTTCAGTGCAGCTCTGACTAAATCTCAGCGCGCTGTGTCGCCCCTTCCCAGCATCTCTAAATCTCAGCGCTGTGTGTTGCCCCTTCACAACAGCTGGAACTCTCACCACTCTCTGTTTCCCCTTCACAGCAGCTCTAACTCTCACCAATGTCTGTTTCCGCTTCACAGCAGCCCTGACTCTCTACGCTCTCTGTTGCCCCTTCACAGCGGCTTTAACTCTAAGCGCTCTCAGTTGCCCCTTCACAGCAGCTCTAACTCTCAGAGCGCTCTGTTGCCCCTTCAGAGGAGCTCTGACTACATTTCAGCGCTCTCTGTTGACCATTCATAGCAGCTATAACTCTCAGCGCTCTGTTGCCCCTTCAGAGCAGCTCTGACTAGATCTCAGCGCTTCTGTTTGCTCTCCAAAGCAGCTTGAACTCTCAGTGCTCTCTATTGCCCCTTCACAGGAGCTCTGACTAACTCTCACCGCTCTGTTTGCTACTGGAGAGCAGCTCTAAATCTAAGCGCTCTCATTTACCCCTTCAATGCAGCTCTAACTCACAGCACTCTTTGTTGCCCCGTTAACGCAGCTCTAACTATCAGCGCTCTCTGTTTCCCCTCCACAGCAGCTCTATCTCTCACCACTCTGTTTCCGCTTCACAGCAGCCCTGACTCTCAACGCTCTGTGTTGCCCCTTCAACGCAGCTCTAACTCTCAGCGCTCGCTGTTGCCCCTTCAGTGCAGCTCTCACTAAATCTCAGCGCACTGTGTTGCCCCTTCACAGAAGCACTCTCAGCGCTCTCTGTTGCCCTTCAGAGCAGCTCTGACTAAATCTCAGCGCTCTCTGTTTCCCCTCCACAGCAGCTCAATCTCTCAGCGCTCTGTTTGCTTCTTCAGAGCAGCTCTAATTCTAAGCCCTCTCAGTTGCCCCTTCACAGCAGCTCTAAACCTCACCGAGGTTCACAGCAGCTCTAACTCTCAGCGCGCTCTGTTGCCCTTCAGAGCAGCTCTGACTAACTCTCCGTGCTTTCTGTTGACCCTTCAGATCAGTCTGACTAACTCTCAGCGCTCCCGGTTGCCCCTTCACAGCAGCTCTAACTCTCAGCGCCCTGTGTTGCCCCTTCAACGCAGCTCTAATGCTCACCACTCTTTACTGCCCCTTCACAACAGCAATAAATCAGCGCTCTCCGTTGCCCCTTCACAGCAGCTCTGACTCTCAGCAACCTGTGTTGCCACTTCAATGCAGTTCTAATTCTCAGCACTCTTTATTGCCCCTTCAGAGCAACTCTAACACTCAGAGCACTCTGTTGCCCTTCAGAGCAGCTCTGACTAAATCTCAGCGCACTGTTTCCCCAAGGCAGCTTTAACTCTCAGCGCTCTCTATTGCCCCTTCACAGGAGCTCTAACTCTCACCGCTCTGTTTGCTACTTGAGAGCAGCTCTAATTCTAAGCGCTCTCACTTGCCCCTTCACAGCAGCTGTAAACCTCAGCGAGCTCTGTTGCCCCTTCAACGCAGCTCTAACTCTCAGCGCTCGCTGTTGCCCCTTCAGTGCAGCTCTGACTAAATCTCAGCGCGCTGTGTTGCCCCTTCACAGAAGTTCTCTCAGCGCTCTCTGTTGCCCCTTCACAGCAGCTCTAACTCTCAGCGCGCTCTGTTGCCCTTCAGAGTAGCACTGACTAAATCTCAGCGCTTTCTGTTGCCCCTTCACAGCAGCTCTAACTCTCAGAGCGCTCTGTTGCCCCTCCAGAGGAGCTCTGACTAAATCTCAGCGCTCTCTGTTTCCCCTTCACAGCAGCTCTAACTCTCACCACTCTGTTTCCGCTTCACAGCAGCCCTGACTCTCAACGCTCTGTGTTGCCCCTTCAACGCAGCTCTAACGCTCAGCGCTCGCTGTTGCCCCTTCAGTGCAGCTCTCACTAAATCTCAGCGCACTGTGTTGCCCTTTCACAGGAGCATTGACTGACTCTCAAGCGCTCTGTGTTGCCCCTTCACAGCAGCTGTAACTCTAAGTGCTCTCAGTTGCCCCTTCTCAGCAGCTCTAACTTCCAGTGCTCTGTGTTGCCCCTTCACAGCAGCTCTAACTCTCGGCGCTCTCTATTGTCCCTTCACAGGAGCTCTGACTAACTCTCACCGCTCTGTTTGCTCCTTCAGAGCAGCTCTAATTCTAAGCGCTCTCAGTTGCCCGTTCACAGCAGCTGTAAACCTCATCGCTCTCTCTTGCCCCTTCAACGCAGCTCTAACGCTCAGCGCTCGCTGTTGCCTCTTCAGAGCAGCTCTGACTAAATCTCAGCGCTGTGTTGCCCCTTCAACGCAGCTCTAACTCTCAGCGCTCGCTGTTGCCCCTTCACAGCAGCTCTATCTCTCGGCGCTCTGTGCTGCCCCTTCAACGCAGTTCTAACTCTCACCTCTCTCTCTTGCACAGTCACAGCAGCTCTAACTACCTCTCACCGCTATCTGATGCCCCTTCGCAGGAGCTCTAACTCTCAGCGCTATGTGTTGCCCCTTCTCAGCAACGCTAAATCTCACCACTCCGTGTTGCCTCTTCAACGCAGCTCTAATTCGCAGCGATCCCTGGTGCCCCTTCACAGGAGCGCTGACTGACTCTCAAGCGTTGTCTGCTGCCCCTACACAGCAGCTGTAACTCTAAGTGCACTCAGTTGCCCCTTCTCAGCAGCTCTAACTTCCAGTGCTCTGTGTTGCCCCTTCACAGCAGCTCTAACTTCCAGTGCTCTGTGTTGCCCCTTCACAGCAGCTCTAACGCTGAGCTCTCTCAGTTGCCCCTTCAATGCAGCTCTAACTCACAGCGCTCTGTGTTGCCCCTTCAACGCAGCTGTAACTCTCACGGATCTCTGTTGCCCTTTCACAGCAGCTCTAACTCTAAGAGCTCTCATTTGCCCCTTCAATGCAGCTCTAACGCACAGCACTCTGGGTTGCCCCTTCAGTGCAGCTCTGACTAAATCTCAGCGCTCTGTGTTTCCCCTTCACAGAAGCTTTCTCAGTGCTCTGTGTAGCCCCTACACAGCAGCTCTAAATCTCACCGCTGTGTGTTGCCCCTTCACAACAGCTCTAACTCTCCCCACTCTGTTTCTGCTTCACAGCAGCCCTCACTCTCAACGCTCTGGGTTGCCCATCAACACAGCTGTAACTCGGCGCTCACTGTTGCCCATTCATAGTAGCTATAACTCTCAGCGCTCTGTTGACCCTTCATTGTAGCTCTGACTAAATCTCAGCGCTCTCTGTTGCCCCTTCACACGAGCTCTATCTCTCAGCACACCGCGTTGCCCCTTCAACGCAGCTCTAACTCAGAGCTCTCTCTGTTTCCCCTTCACAGCAGCTCTAACTCTAAGCGCTCTCAGTTGCCCCTTCAATGCAGCTCTATAACTCACAGCACTCTCTGTTCCCACTTTAACGCAGCTCTAACTCTCACCGCTTTCTGTTGCCCCTTCAGTGCAGCTCTGACTAAATCTCAGCGCGCTGTGTTGCCCCTTCACAGAAGCCCTCTCAGCACTCTCTGTTGCCCCTTCACAGCAGCTCTAACTCTCAGCGCGCTCTGTTGCCCTTCAGAGTAGCACTGACTAAATCTCAGCGCTTTCTGTTGCCCCTTCACAGCAGCTCTAACTCTCAGAGCGCTCTGTTGCCCCTCCAGAGGAGCTCTGACTAAATCTCAGCGCTCTCTGTTGCCCATTCATAGCAGCTCTAACTCTCAGCGCTCTGTTGCCCCTTCATAGCAGCTCTGACTGAATCTCAGCGCTCTCTGTGTCCTCTTCACACCAGCTCTATCTCTCAGCGCGCTGTGTTGCCCCTTCACAGAAACTCTCTCAGCACGCTCTGTTGCCCCTTCACAGCAGCTCTAAATCTCAGCGCGCTCGGTTGCCCTTCAGAGTAGCACTGACTAAATCTCAGCGCTTTCTGTGGCCCCTTCACAGCAGCTCTAACTCTCAGAGCGCTCTGTTGCCCCTTCAGTGCAGCTCTGACTAAATCTCAGCGCGCTGTGTCGCCCCTTCCCAGCATCTCTAAATCTCAGCGCTGTGTGTTGCCCCTTCACAACAGCTGGAACTCTCACCACTCTCTGTTTCCCCTTCACAGCAGCTCTAACTCTCACCAATGTCTGTTTCCGCTTCACAGCAGCCCTGACTCTCTACGCTCTCTGTTGCCCCTTCACAGCGGCTTTAACTCTAAGCGCTCTCAGTTGCCCCTTCACAGCAGCTCTAACTCTCAGAGCGCTCTGTTGCCCCTTCAGAGGAGCTCTGACTACATTTCAGCGCTCTCTGTTGACCATTCATAGCAGCTATAACTCTCAGCGCTCTGTTGCCCCTTCAGAGCAGCTCTGACTAGATCTCAGCGCTTCTGTTTGCTCTCCAAAGCAGCTTGAACTCTCAGTGCTCTCTATTGCCCCTTCACAGGAGCTCTGACTAACTCTCACCGCTCTGTTTGCTACTGGAGAGCAGCTCTAAATCTAAGCGCTCTCATTTACCCCTTCAATGCAGCTCTAACTCACAGCACTCTTTGTTGCCCCGTTAACGCAGCTCTAACTATCAGCGCTCTCTGTTTCCCCTCCACAGCAGCTCTATCTCTCACCACTCTGTTTCCGCTTCACAGCAGCCCTGACTCTCAACGCTCTGTGTTGCCCCTTCAACGCAGCTCTAACTCTCAGCGCTCGCTGTTGCCCCTTCAGTGCAGCTCTCACTAAATCTCAGCGCACTGTGTTGCCCCTTCACAGAAGCACTCTCAGCGCTCTCTGTTGCCCTTCAGAGCAGCTCTGACTAAATCTCAGCGCTCTCTGTTTCCCCTCCACAGCAGCTCAATCTCTCAGCGCTCTGTTTGCTTCTTCAGAGCAGCTCTAATTCTAAGCCCTCTCAGTTGCCCCTTCACAGCAGCTCTAAACCTCACCGAGGTTCACAGCAGCTCTAACTCTCAGCGCGCTCTGTTGCCCTTCAGAGCAGCTCTGACTAACTCTCCGTGCTTTCTGTTGACCCTTCAGATCAGTCTGACTAACTCTCAGCGCTCCCGGTTGCCCCTTCACAGCAGCTCTAACTCTCAGCGCCCTGTGTTGCCCCTTCAACGCAGCTCTAATGCTCACCACTCTTTACTGCCCCTTCACAACAGCAATAAATCAGCGCTCTCCGTTGCCCCTTCACAGCAGCTCTGACTCTCAGCAACCTGTGTTGCCACTTCAATGCAGTTCTAATTCTCAGCACTCTTTATTGCCCCTTCAGAGCAACTCTAACACTCAGAGCACTCTGTTGCCCTTCAGAGCAGCTCTGACTAAATCTCAGCGCACTGTTTCCCCAAGGCAGCTTTAACTCTCAGCGCTCTCTATTGCCCCTTCACAGGAGCTCTAACTCTCACCGCTCTGTTTGCTACTTGAGAGCAGCTCTAATTCTAAGCGCTCTCACTTGCCCCTTCACAGCAGCTGTAAACCTCAGCGAGCTCTGTTGCCCCTTCAACGCAGCTCTAACTCTCAGCGCTCGCTGTTGCCCCTTCAGTGCAGCTCTGACTAAATCTCAGCGCGCTGTGTTGCCCCTTCACAGAAGTTCTCTCAGCGCTCTCTGTTGCCCCTTCACAGCAGCTCTAACTCTCAGCGCGCTCTGTTGCCCTTCAGAGTAGCACTGACTAAATCTCAGCGCTTTCTGTTGCCCCTTCACAGCAGCTCTAACTCTCAGAGCGCTCTGTTGCCCCTCCAGAGGAGCTCTGACTAAATCTCAGCGCTCTCTGTTTCCCCTTCACAGCAGCTCTAACTCTCACCACTCTGTTTCCGCTTCACAGCAGCCCTGACTCTCAACGCTCTGTGTTGCCCCTTCAACGCAGCTCTAACGCTCAGCGCTCGCTGTTGCCCCTTCAGTGCAGCTCTCACTAAATCTCAGCGCACTGTGTTGCCCTTTCACAGGAGCATTGACTGACTCTCAAGCGCTCTGTGTTGCCCCTTCACAGCAGCTGTAACTCTAAGTGCTCTCAGTTGCCCCTTCTCAGCAGCTCTAACTTCCAGTGCTCTGTGTTGCCCCTTCACAGCAGCTCTAACTCTCGGCGCTCTCTATTGTCCCTTCACAGGAGCTCTGACTAACTCTCACCGCTCTGTTTGCTCCTTCAGAGCAGCTCTAATTCTAAGCGCTCTCAGTTGCCCGTTCACAGCAGCTGTAAACCTCATCGCTCTCTCTTGCCCCTTCAACGCAGCTCTAACGCTCAGCGCTCGCTGTTGCCTCTTCAGAGCAGCTCTGACTAAATCTCAGCGCTGTGTTGCCCCTTCAACGCAGCTCTAACTCTCAGCGCTCGCTGTTGCCCCTTCACACCAGCTCTATCTCTCGGCGCTCTGTGCTGCCCCTTCAACGCAGTTCTAACTCTCACCTCTCTCTCTTGCACAGTCACAGCAGCTCTAACTACCTCTCACCGCTATCTGATGCCCCTTCGCAGGAGCTCTAACTCTCAGCGCTATGTGTTGCCCCTTCTCAGCAACGCTAAATCTCACCACTCAGTGTTGCCTCTTCAACGCAGCTCTAATTCGCAGCGATCCCTGGTGCCCCTTCACAGGAGCGCTGACTGACTCTCAAGCGTTGTCTGCTGCCCCTACACAGCAGCTGTAACTCTAAGTGCACTCAGTTGCCCCTTCTCAGCAGCTCTAACTTCCAGTGCTCTGTGTTGCCCCTTCACAGCAGCTCTAACTTCCAGTGCTCTGTGTTGCCCCTTCACAGCAGCTCTAACTTCCAGTGCTCTGTGTTGCCCCTTCACAGCAGCTCTAACGCTGAGCTCTCTCAGTTGCCCCTTCAATGCAGCTCTAACTCACAGCGCTCTGTGTTGCCCCTTCAACGCAGCTGTAACTCTCACGGATCTCTGTTGCCCTTTCACAGCAGCTCTAACTCTAAGAGCTCTCAGTTGCCCCTTCAATGCAGCTCTATAACTCACAGCACTCTCTGTTCCCACTTTAACGCAGCTCTAACTCTCACCGCTCTCTGTTGCCCCTTCAGTGCAGCTCTGACTAAATCTCAGCGCGCTGTGTTGCCCCTTCACAGAAGCCCTCTCAGCACTCTCTGTTGCCCCTTCACAGCAGCTCTAACTCTCAGCGCGCTCTGTTGCCCTTCAGAGTAGCACTGACTAAATCTCAGCGCTTTCTGTTGCCCCTTCACAGCAGCTCTAACTCTCAGAGCGCTCTGTTGCCCCTCCAGAGGAGCTCTGACTAAATCTCAGCGCTCTCTGTTGCCCATTCATAGCAGCTCTAACTCTCAGCGCTCTGTTGCCCCTTCATAGCAGCTCTGACTGAATCTCAGCGCTCTCTGTGTCCTCTTCACACCAGCTCTATCTCTCAGCGCGCTGTGTTGCCCCTTCACAGAAACTCTCTCAGCACGCTCTGTTGCCCCTTCACAGCAGCTCTAAATCTCAGCGCGCTCGGTTGCCCTTCAGAGTAGCACTGACTAAATCTCAGCGCTTTCTGTGGCCCCTTCACAGCAGCTCTAACTCTCAGAGCGCTCTGTTGCCCCTTCAGTGCAGCTCTGACTAAATCTCAGCGCGCTGTGTCGCCCCTTCCCAGCATCTCTAAATCTCAGCGCTGTGTGTTGCCCCTTCACAACAGCTGGAACTCTCACCACTCTCTGTTTCCCCTTCACAGCAGCTCTAACTCTCACCAATGTCTGTTTCCGCTTCACAGCAGCCCTGACTCTCTACGCTCTCTGTTGCCCCTTCACAGCGGCTTTAACTCTAAGCGCTCTCAGTTGCCCCTTCACAGCAGCTCTAACTCTCAGAGCGCTCTGTTGCCCCTTCAGAGGAGCTCTGACTACATTTCAGCGCTCTCTGTTGACCATTCATAGCAGCTATAACTCTCAGCGCTCTGTTGCCCCTTCAGAGCAGCTCTGACTAGATCTCAGCGCTTCTGTTTGCTCTCCAAAGCAGCTTGAACTCTCAGTGCTCTCTATTGCCCCTTCACAGGAGCTCTGACTAACTCTCACCGCTCTGTTTGCTACTGGAGAGCAGCTCTAAATCTAAGCGCTCTCATTTACCCCTTCAATGCAGCTCTAACTCACAGCACTCTTTGTTGCCCCGTTAACGCAGCTCTAACTATCAGCGCTCTCTGTTTCCCCTCCACAGCAGCTCTATCTCTCAGCACTCTGTTTGCTTCTTCAGAGCAGCTCTAATTCTAAGCGCTCTCAGTTGCCCCTTCACAGCAGCTCTGAACCTCAGCGAGCGCTGCTGCCCCTTCACAGCAGCTCTAACTCTCAGCGCTGTGTGTTGCCCCTTCACAACAGCTCGAACTCTCTCCACTCTCTGTTTCCCCTTCACAGCAGCTCTATCTCTCACCACTCTGTTTCCGCTTCACAGCAGCCCTGACTCTCAACGCTCTGTGTTGCCCCTTCAACGCAGCTCTAACTCTCAGCGCTCGCTGTTGCCCCTTCAGTGCAGCTCTCACTAAATCTCAGCGCACTGTGTTGCCCCTTCACAGAAGCACTCTCAGCGCTCTCTGTTGCCCTTCAGAGCAGCTCTGACTAAATCTCAGCGCTCTCTGTTTCCCCTCCACAGCAGCTCAATCTCTCAGCGCTCTGTTTGCTTCTTCAGAGCAGCTCTAATTCTAAGCCCTCTCAGTTGCCCCTTCACAGCAGCTCTAAACCTCACCGAGGTTCACAGCAGCTCTAACTCTCAGCGCGCTCTGTTGCCCTTCAGAGCAGCTCTGACTAACTCTCCGTGCTTTCTGTTGACCCTTCAGATCAGTCTGACTAACTCTCAGCGCTCCCGGTTGCCCCTTCACAGCAGCTCTAACTCTCAGCGCCCTGTGTTGCCCCTTCAACGCAGCTCTAATGCTCACCACTCTTTACTGCCCCTTCACAACAGCAATAAATCAGCGCTCTCCGTTGCCCCTTCACAGCAGCTCTGACTCTCAGCAACCTGTGTTGCCACTTCAATGCAGTTCTAATTCTCAGCACTCTTTATTGCCCCTTCAGAGCAACTCTAACACTCAGAGCACTCTGTTGCCCTTCAGAGCAGCTCTGACTAAATCTCAGCGCACTGTTTCCCCAAGGCAGCTTTAACTCTCAGCGCTCTCTATTGCCCCTTCACAGGAGCTCTAACTCTCACCGCTCTGTTTGCTACTTGAGAGCAGCTCTAATTCTAAGCGCTCTCACTTGCCCCTTCACAGCAGCTGTAAACCTCAGCGAGCTCTGTTGCCCCTTCAACGCAGCTCTAACTCTCAGCGCTCGCTGTTGCCCCTTCAGTGCAGCTCTGACTAAATCTCAGCGCGCTGTGTTGCCCCTTCACAGAAGTTCTCTCAGCGCTCTCTGTTGCCCCTTCACAGCAGCTCTAACTCTCAGCGCGCTCTGTTGCCCTTCAGAGTAGCACTGACTAAATCTCAGCGCTTTCTGTTGCCCCTTCACAGCAGCTCTAACTCTCAGAGCGCTCTGTTGCCCCTCCAGAGGAGCTCTGACTAAATCTCAGCGCTCTCTGTTTCCCCTTCACAGCAGCTCTAACTCTCACCACTCTGTTTCCGCTTCACAGCAGCCCTGACTCTCAACGCTCTGTGTTGCCCCTTCAACGCAGCTCTAACGCTCAGCGCTCGCTGTTGCCCCTTCAGTGCAGCTCTCACTAAATCTCAGCGCACTGTGTTGCCCTTTCACAGGAGCATTGACTGACTCTCAAGCGCTCTGTGTTGCCCCTTCACAGCAGCTGTAACTCTAAGTGCTCTCAGTTGCCCCTTCTCAGCAGCTCTAACTTCCAGTGCTCTGTGTTGCCCCTTCACAGCAGCTCTAACTCTCGGCGCTCTCTATTGTCCCTTCACAGGAGCTCTGACTAACTCTCACCGCTCTGTTTGCTCCTTCAGAGCAGCTCTAATTCTAAGCGCTCTCAGTTGCCCGTTCACAGCAGCTGTAAACCTCATCGCTCTCTCTTGCCCCTTCAACGCAGCTCTAACGCTCAGCGCTCGCTGTTGCCTCTTCAGAGCAGCTCTGACTAAATCTCAGCGCTGTGTTGCCCCTTCAACGCAGCTCTAACTCTCAGCGCTCGCTGTTGCCCCTTCACACCAGCTCTATCTCTCGGCGCTCTGTGCTGCCCCTTCAACGCAGTTCTAACTCTCACCTCTCTCTCTTGCACAGTCACAGCAGCTCTAACTACCTCTCACCGCTATCTGATGCCCCTTCGCAGGAGCTCTAACTCTCAGCGCTATGTGTTGCCCCTTCTCAGCAACGCTAAATCTCACCACTCAGTGTTGCCTCTTCAACGCAGCTCTAATTCGCAGCGATCCCTGGTGCCCCTTCACAGGAGCGCTGACTGACTCTCAAGCGTTGTCTGCTGCCCCTACACAGCAGCTGTAACTCTAAGTGCACTCAGTTGCCCCTTCTCAGCAGCTCTAACTTCCAGTGCTCTGTGTTGCCCCTTCACAGCAGCTCTAACTTCCAGTGCTCTGTGTTGCCCCTTCACAGCAGCTCTAACTTCCAGTGCTCTGTGTTGCCCCTTCACAGCAGCTCTAACGCTGAGCTCTCTCAGTTGCCCCTTCAATGCAGCTCTAACTCACAGCGCTCTGTGTTGCCCCTTCAACGCAGCTGTAACTCTCACGGATCTCTGTTGCCCTTTCACAGCAGCTCTAACTCTAAGAGCTCTCATTTGCCCCTTCAATGCAGCTCTAACGCACAGCACTCTGGGTTGCCCCTTCAGTGCAGCTCTGACTAAATCTCAGCGCTCTGTGTTGCCCCTTCACAGAAGCTTTCTCAGCGCTCTGTGTAGCCCCTACACAGCAGCTCTAAATCTCACCGCTGTGTGTTGCCCCTTCACAACAGCTCTAACTCTCCCCACTCTGTTTCTGCTTCACAGCAGCCCTCACTCTCAACGCTCTGGGTTGCCCATCAACACAGCTGTAACTCGGCGCTCACTGTTGCCCATTCATAGTAGCTATAACTCTCAGCGCTCTGTTGACCCTTCATTGTAGCTCTGACTAAATCTCAGCGCTCTCTGTTGCCCCTTCACACGAGCTCTATCTCTCAGCACACCGCGTTGCCCCTTCAACGCAGCTCTAACTCTCAGAGCTCTCTCTGTTTCCCCTTCACAGCAGCTCTAACTCTAAGCGCTCTCAGTTGCCCCTTCAATGCAGCTCTATAACTCACAGCACTCTCTGTTCCCACTTTAACGCAGCTCTAACTCTCACCGCTCTCTGTTGCCCCTTCAGTGCAGCTCTGACTAAATCTCAGCGCCCTGTGTTGCCCCTTCACAGAAGCCCTCTCAGCACTCTCTGTTGCCCCTTCACAGCAGCTCTAACTCTCAGCGCGCTCTGTTGCCCTTCAGAGTAGCACTGACTAAATCTCAGCGCTTTCTGTTGCCCCTTCACAGCAGCTCTAACTCTCAGAGCGCTCTGTTGCCCCTCCAGAGGAGCTCTGACTAAATCTCAGCGCTCTCTGTTGCCCATTCATAGCAGCTCTAACTCTCAGCGCTCTGTTGCCCCTTCATAGCAGCTCTGACTGAATCTCAGCGCTCTCTGTGTCCTCTTCACACCAGCTCTATCTCTCAGCGCGCTGTGTTGCCCCTTCACAGAAACTCTCTCAGCACGCTCTGTTGCCCCTTCACAGCAGCTCTAAATCTCAGCGCGCTCGGTTGCCCTTCAGAGTAGCACTGACTAAATCTCAGCGCTTTCTGTGGCCCCTTCACAGCAGCTCTAACTCTCAGAGCGCTCTGTTGCCCCTTCAGTGCAGCTCTGACTAAATCTCAGCGCGCTGTGTCGCCCCTTCCCAGCATCTCTAAATCTCAGCGCTGTGTGTTGCCCCTTCACAACAGCTGGAACTCTCACCACTCTCTGTTTCCCCTTCACAGCAGCTCTAACTCTCACCAATGTCTGTTTCCGCTTCACAGCAGCCCTGACTCTCTACGCTCTCTGTTGCCCCTTCACAGCGGCTTTAACTCTAAGCGCTCTCAGTTGCCCCTTCACAGCAGCTCTAACTCTCAGAGCGCTCTGTTGCCCCTTCAGAGGAGCTCTGACTACATTTCAGCGCTCTCTGTTGACCATTCATAGCAGCTATAACTCTCAGCGCTCTGTTGCCCCTTCAGAGCAGCTCTGACTAGATCTCAGCGCTTCTGTTTGCTCTCCAAAGCAGCTTGAACTCTCAGTGCTCTCTATTGCCCCTTCACAGGAGCTCTGACTAACTCTCACCGCTCTGTTTGCTACTGGAGAGCAGCTCTAAATCTAAGCGCTCTCATTTACCCCTTCAATGCAGCTCTAACTCACAGCACTCTTTGTTGCCCCGTTAACGCAGCTCTAACTATCAGCGCTCTCTGTTTCCCCTCCACAGCAGCTCTATCTCTCAGCACTCTGTTTGCTTCTTCAGAGCAGCTCTAATTCTAAGCGCTCTCAGTTGCCCCTTCACAGCAGCTCTGAACCTCAGCGAGCGCTGCTGCCCCTTCACAGCAGCTCTAACTCTCAGCGCTGTGTGTTGCCCCTTCACAACAGCTCGAACTCTCTCCACTCTCTGTTTCCCCTTCACAGCAGCTCTATCTCTCACCACTCTGTTTCCGCTTCACAGCAGCCCTGACTCTCAACGCTCTGTGTTGCCCCTTCAACGCAGCTCTAACTCTCAGCGCTCGCTGTTGCCCCTTCAGTGCAGCTCTCACTAAATCTCAGCGCACTGTGTTGCCCCTTCACAGAAGCACTCTCAGCGCTCTGTTGCCCTTCAGAGCAGCTCTGACTAAATCTCAGCGCTCTCTGTTTCCCCTCCACAGCAGCTCAATCTCTCAGCGCTCTGTTTGCTTCTTCAGAGCAGCTCTAATTCTAAGCCCTCTCAGTTGCCCCTTCACAGCAGCTCTAAACCTCACCGAGGTTCACAGCAGCTCTAACTCTCAGCGCGCTCTGTTGCCCTTCAGAGCAGCTCTGACTAACTCTCCGTGCTTTCTGTTGACCCTTCAGATCAGTCTGACTAACTCTCAGCGCTCCCGGTTGCCCCTTCACAGCAGCTCTAACTCTCAGCGCCCTGTGTTGCCCCTTCAACGCAGCTCTAATGCTCACCACTCTTTACTGCCCCTTCACAACAGCAATAAATCAGCGCTCTCCGTTGCCCCTTCACAGCAGCTCTGACTCTCAGCAACCTGTGTTGCCACTTCAATGCAGTTCTAATTCTCAGCACTCTTTATTGCCCCTTCAGAGCAACTCTAACACTCAGAGCACTCTGTTGCCCTTCAGAGCAGCTCTGACTAAATCTCAGCGCACTGTTTCCCCAAGGCAGCTTTAACTCTCAGCGCTCTCTATTGCCCCTTCACAGGAGCTCTAACTCTCACCGCTCTGTTTGCTACTTGAGAGCAGCTCTAATTCTAAGCGCTCTCACTTGCCCCTTCACAGCAGCTGTAAACCTCAGCGAGCTCTGTTGCCCCTTCAACGCAGCTCTAACTCTCAGCGCTCGCTGTTGCCCCTTCAGTGCAGCTCTGACTAAATCTCAGCGCGCTGTGTTGCCCCTTCACAGAAGTTCTCTCAGCGCTCTCTGTTGCCCCTTCACAGCAGCTCTAACTCTCAGCGCGCTCTGTTGCCCTTCAGAGTAGCACTGACTAAATCTCAGCGCTTTCTGTTGCCCCTTCACAGCAGCTCTAACTCTCAGAGCGCTCTGTTGCCCCTCCAGAGGAGCTCTGACTAAATCTCAGCGCTCTCTGTTTCCCCTTCACAGCAGCTCTAACTCTCACCACTCTGTTTCCGCTTCACAGCAGCCCTGACTCTCAACGCTCTGTGTTGCCCCTTCAACGCAGCTCTAACGCTCAGCGCTCGCTGTTGCCCCTTCAGTGCAGCTCTCACTAAATCTCAGCGCACTGTGTTGCCCTTTCACAGGAGCATTGACTGACTCTCAAGCGCTCTGTGTTGCCCCTTCACAGCAGCTGTAACTCTAAGTGCTCTCAGTTGCCCCTTCTCAGCAGCTCTAACTTCCAGTGCTCTGTGTTGCCCCTTCACAGCAGCTCTAACTCTCGGCGCTCTCTATTGTCCCTTCACAGGAGCTCTGACTAACTCTCACCGCTCTGTTTGCTCCTTCAGAGCAGCTCTAATTCTAAGCGCTCTCAGTTGCCCGTTCACAGCAGCTGTAAACCTCATCGCTCTCTCTTGCCCCTTCAACGCAGCTCTAACGCTCAGCGCTCGCTGTTGCCTCTTCAGAGCAGCTCTGACTAAATCTCAGCGCTGTGTTGCCCCTTCAACGCAGCTCTAACTCTCAGCGCTCGCTGTTGCCCCTTCACAGCAGCTCTATCTCTCGGCGCTCTGTGCTGCCCCTTCAACGCAGTTCTAACTCTCACCTCTCTCTCTTGCACAGTCACAGCAGCTCTAACTACCTCTCACCGCTATCTGATGCCCCTTCGCAGGAGCTCTAACTCTCAGCGCTATGTGTTGCCCCTTCTCAGCAACGCTAAATCTCACCACTCCGTGTTGCCTCTTCAACGCAGCTCTAATTCGCAGCGATCCCTGGTGCCCCTTCACAGGAGCGCTGACTGACTCTCAAGCGTTGTCTGCTGCCCCTACACAGCAGCTGTAACTCTAAGTGCACTCAGTTGCCCCTTCTCAGCAGCTCTAACTTCCAGTGCTCTGTGTTGCCCCTTCACAGCAGCTCTAACTTCCAGTGCTCTGTGTTGCCCCTTCACAGCAGCTCTAACGCTGAGCTCTCTCAGTTGCCCCTTCAATGCAGCTCTAACTCACAGCGCTCTGTGTTGCCCCTTCAACGCAGCTGTAACTCTCACGGATCTCTGTTGCCCTTTCACAGCAGCTCTAACTCTAAGAGCTCTCATTTGCCCCTTCAATGCAGCTCTAACGCACAGCACTCTGGGTTGCCCCTTCAGTGCAGCTCTGACTAAATCTCAGCGCTCTGTGTTGCCCCTTCACAGAAGCTTTCTCAGTGCTCTGTGTAGCCCCTACACAGCAGCTCTAAATCTCACCGCTGTGTGTTGCCCCTTCACAACAGCTCTAACTCTCCCCACTCTGTTTCTGCTTCACAGCAGCCCTCACTCTCAACGCTCTGGGTTGCCCATCAACACAGCTGTAACTCGGCGCTCACTGTTGCCCATTCATAGTAGCTATAACTCTCAGCGCTCTGTTGACCCTTCATTGTAGCTCTGACTAAATCTCAGCGCTCTCTGTTGCCCCTTCACACGAGCTCTATCTCTCAGCACACCGCGTTGCCCCTTCAACGCAGCTCTAACTCAGAGCTCTCTCTGTTTCCCCTTCACAGCAGCTCTAACTCTAAGCGCTCTCAGTTGCCCCTTCAATGCAGCTCTATAACTCACAGCACTCTCTGTTCCCACTTTAACGCAGCTCTAACTCTCACCGCTCTCTGTTGCCCCTTCAGTGCAGCTCTGACTAAATCTCAGCGCGCTGTGTTGCCCCTTCACAGAAGCCCTCTCAGCACTCTCTGTTGCCCCTTCACAGCAGCTCTAACTCTCAGCGCGCTCTGTTGCCCTTCAGAGTAGCACTGACTAAATCTCAGCGCTTTCTGTTGCCCCTTCACAGCAGCTCTAACTCTCAGAGCGCTCTGTTGCCCCTCCAGAGGAGCTCTGACTAAATCTCAGCGCTCTCTGTTGCCCATTCATAGCAGCTCTAACTCTCAGCGCTCTGTTGCCCCTTCATAGCAGCTCTGACTGAATCTCAGCGCTCTCTGTGTCCTCTTCACACCAGCTCTATCTCTCAGCGCGCTGTGTTGCCCCTTCACAGAAACTCTCTCAGCACGCTCTGTTGCCCCTTCACAGCAGCTCTAAATCTCAGCGCGCTCGGTTGCCCTTCAGAGTAGCACTGACTAAATCTCAGCGCTTTCTGTGGCCCCTTCACAGCAGCTCTAACTCTCAGAGCGCTCTGTTGCCCCTTCAGTGCAGCTCTGACTAAATCTCAGCGCGCTGTGTCGCCCCTTCCCAGCATCTCTAAATCTCAGCGCTGTGTGTTGCCCCTTCACAACAGCTGGAACTCTCACCACTCTCTGTTTCCCCTTCACAGCAGCTCTAACTCTCACCAATGTCTGTTTCCGCTTCACAGCAGCCCTGACTCTCTACGCTCTCTGTTGCCCCTTCACAGCGGCTTTAACTCTAAGTGCTCTCAGTTGCCCCTTCACAGCAGCTCTGACTAACTCTCACCGCTCTGTTTGCTACTGGAGAGCAGCTCTAAATCTAAGCGCTCTCATTTACCCCTTCAATGCAGCTCTAACTCACAGCACTCTTTGTTGCCCCGTTAACGCAGCTCTAACTATCAGCGCTCTCTGTTTCCCCTCCACAGCAGCTCTATCTCTCACCACTCTGTTTCCGCTTCACAGCAGCCCTGACTCTCAACGCTCTGTGTTGCCCCTTCAACGCAGCTCTAACTCTCAGCGCTCGCTGTTGCCCCTTCAGTGCAGCTCTCACTAAATCTCAGCGCACTGTGTTGCCCCTTCACAGAAGCACTCTCAGCGCTCTCTGTTGCCCTTCAGAGCAGCTCTGACTAAATCTCAGCGCTCTCTGTTTCCCCTCCACAGCAGCTCAATCTCTCAGCGCTCTGTTTGCTTCTTCAGAGCAGCTCTAATTCTAAGCCCTCTCAGTTGCCCCTTCACAGCAGCTCTAAACCTCACCGAGGTTCACAGCAGCTCTAACTCTCAGCGCGCTCTGTTGCCCTTCAGAGCGGCTCTGACTAACTCTCCGTGCTTTCTGTTGACCCTTCAGATCAGTCTGACTAACTCTCAGCGCTCCTGGTTGCCCCTTCACAGCAGCTCTAACTCTCAGCGCCCTGTGTTGCCCCTTCAACGCAGCTCTAATGCTCACCACTCTTTACTGCCCCTTCACAACAGCAATAAATCAGCGCTCTCCGTTGCCCCTTCACAGCAGCTCTGACTCTCAGCAACCTGTGTTGCCACTTCAATGCAGTTCTAATTCTCAGCACTCTTTATTGCCCCTTCAGAGCAACTCTAACACTCAGAGCACTCTGTTGCCCTTCAGAGCAGCTCTGACTAAATCTCAGCGCACTGTTTCCCCAAGGCAGCTTTAACTCTCAGCGCTCTCTATTGCCCCTTCACAGGAGCTCTAACTCTCACCGCTCTGTTTGCTACTTGAGAGCAGCTCTAATTCTAAGCGCTCTCACTTGCCCCTTCACAGCAGCTGTAAACCTCAGCGAGCTCTGTTGCCCCTTCAACGCAGCTCTAACTCTCAGCGCTCGCTGTTGCCCCTTCAGTGCAGCTCTGACTAAATCTCAGCGCGCTGTGTTGCCCCTTCACAGAAGTTCTCTCAGCGCTCTCTGTTGCCCCTTCACAGCAGCTCTAACTCTCAGCGCGCTCTGTTGCCCTTCAGAGTAGCACTGACTAAATCTCAGCGCTTTCTGTTGCCCCTTCACAGCAGCTCTAACTCTCAGAGCGCTCTGTTGCCCCTCCAGAGGAGCTCTGACTAAATCTCAGCGCTCTCTGTTTCCCCTTCACAGCAGCTCTAACTCTCACCACTCTGTTTCCGCTTCACAGCAGCCCTGACTCTCAACGCTCTGTGTTGCCCCTTCAACGCAGCTCTAACGCTCAGCGCTCGCTGTTGCCCCTTCAGTGCAGCTCTCACTAAATCTCAGCGCACTGTGTTGCCCTTTCACAGGAGCATTGACTGACTCTCAAGCGCTCTGTGTTGCCCCTTCACAGCAGCTGTAACTCTAAGTGCTCTCAGTTGCCCCTTCTCAGCAGCTCTAACTTCCAGTGCTCTGTGTTGCCCCTTCACAGCAGCTCTAACTCTCGGCGCTCTCTATTGTCCCTTCACAGGAGCTCTGACTAACTCTCACCGCTCTGTTTGCTCCTTCAGAGCAGCTCTAATTCTAAGCGCTCTCAGTTGCCCGTTCACAGCAGCTGTAAACCTCATCGCTCTCTCTTGCCCCTTCAACGCAGCTCTAACGCTCAGCGCTCGCTGTTGCCTCTTCAGAGCAGCTCTGACTAAATCTCAGCGCTGTGTTGCCCCTTCAACGCAGCTCTAACTCTCAGCGCTCGCTGTTGCCCCTTCACACCAGCTCTATCTCTCGGCGCTCTGTGCTGCCCCTTCAACGCAGTTCTAACTCTCACCTCTCTCTCTTGCACAGTCACAGCAGCTCTAACTACCTCTCACCGCTATCTGATGCCCCTTCGCAGGAGCTCTAACTCTCAGCGCTATGTGTTGCCCCTTCTCAGCAACGCTAAATCTCACCACTCCGTGTTGCCTCTTCAACGCAGCTCTAATTCGCAGCGATCCCTGGTGCCCCTTCACAGGAGCGCTGACTGACTCTCAAGCGTTGTCTGCTGCCCCTACACAGCAGCTGTAACTCTAAGTGCACTCAGTTGCCCCTTCTCAGCAGCTCTAACTTCCAGTGCTCTGTGTTGCCCCTTCACAGCAGCTCTAACTTCCAGTGCTCTGTGTTGCCCCTTCACAGCAGCTCTAACTTCCAGTGCTCTGTGTTGCCCCTTCACAGCAGCTCTAACGCTGAGCTCTCTCAGTTGCCCCTTCAATGCAGCTCTAACTCACAGCGCTCTGTGTTGCCCCTTCAACGCAGCTGTAACTCTCACGGATCTCTGTTGCCCTTTCACAGCAGCTCTAACTCTAAGAGCTCTCATTTGCCCCTTCAATGCAGCTCTAACGCACAGCACTCTGGGTTGCCCCTTCAGTGCAGCTCTGACTAAATCTCAGCGCTCTGTGTTGCCCCTTCACAGAAGCTTTCTCAGCGCTCTGTGTAGCCCCTACACAGCAGCTCTAAATCTCACCGCTGTGTGTTGCCCCTTCACAACAGCTCTAACTCTCCCCACTCTGTTTCTGCTTCACAGCAGCCCTCACTCTCAACGCTCTGGGTTGCCCATCAACACAGCTGTAACTCGGCGCTCACTGTTGCCCATTCATAGTAGCTATAACTCTCAGCGCTCTGTTGACCCTTCATTGTAGCTCTGACTAAATCTCAGCGCTCTCTGTTGCCCCTTCACACGAGCTCTATCTCTCAGCACACCGCGTTGCCCCTTCAACGCAGCTCTAACTCTCAGAGCTCTCTCTGTTTCCCCTTCACAGCAGCTCTAACTCTAAGCGCTCTCAGTTGCCCCTTCAATGCAGCTCTATAACTCACAGCACTCTCTGTTCCCACTTTAACGCAGCTCTAACTCTCACCGCTCTCTGTTGCCCCTTCAGTGCAGCTCTGACTAAATCTCAGCGCGCTGTGTTGCCCCTTCACAGAAGCCCTCTCAGCACTCTCTGTTGCCCCTTCACAGCAGCTCTAACTCTCAGCGCGCTCTGTTGCCCTTCAGAGTAGCACTGACTAAATCTCAGCGCTTTCTGTTGCCCCTTCACAGCAGCTCTAACTCTCAGAGCGCTCTGTTGCCCCTCCAGAGGAGCTCTGACTAAATCTCAGCGCTCTCTGTTGCCCATTCATAGCAGCTCTAACTGTCAGCGCTCTGTTGCCCCTTCATAGCAGCTCTGACTGAATCTCAGCGCTCTCTGTGTCCTCTTCACACCAGCTCTATCTCTCAGCGCGCTGTGTTGCCCCTTCACAGAAACTCTCTCAGCACGCTCTGTTGCCCCTTCACAGCAGCTCTAAATCTCAGCGCGCTCGGTTGCCCTTCAGAGTAGCACTGACTAAATCTCAGCGCTTTCTGTGGCCCCTTCACAGCAGCTCTAACTCTCAGAGCGCTCTGTTGCCCCTTCAGTGCAGCTCTGACTAAATCTCAGCGCGCTGTGTCGCCCCTTCCCAGCATCTCTAAATCTCAGCGCTGTGTGTTGCCCCTTCACAACAGCTGGAACTCTCACCACTCTCTGTTTCCCCTTCACAGCAGCTCTAACTCTCACCAATGTCTGTTTCCGCTTCACAGCAGCCCTGACTCTCTACGCTCTCTGTTGCCCCTTCACAGCGGCTTTAACTCTAAGCGCTCTCAGTTGCCCCTTCACAGCAGCTCTAACTCTCAGAGCGCTCTGTTGCCCCTTCAGAGGAGCTCTGACTACATTTCAGCGCTCTCTGTTGACCATTCATAGCAGCTATAACTCTCAGCGCTCTGTTGCCCCTTCAGAGCAGCTCTGACTAGATCTCAGCGCTTCTGTTTGCTCTCCAAAGCAGCTTGAACTCTCAGTGCTCTCTATTGCCCCTTCACAGGAGCTCTGACTAACTCTCACCGCTCTGTTTGCTACTGGAGAGCAGCTCTAAATCTAAGCGCTCTCATTTACCCCTTCAATGCAGCTCTAACTCACAGCACTCTTTGTTGCCCCGTTAACGCAGCTCTAACTATCAGCGCTCTCTGTTTCCCCTCCACAGCAGCTCTATCTCTCAGCACTCTGTTTGCTTCTTCAGAGCAGCTCTAATTCTAAGCGCTCTCAGTTGCCCCTTCACAGCAGCTCTGAACCTCAGCGAGCGCTGCTGCCCCTTCACAGCAGCTCTAACTCTCAGCGCTGTGTGTTGCCCCTTCACAACAGCTCGAACTCTCTCCACTCTCTGTTTCCCCTTCACAGCAGCTCTATCTCTCACCACTCTGTTTCCGCTTCACAGCAGCCCTGACTCTCAACGCTCTGTGTTGCCCCTTCAACGCAGCTCTAACTCTCAAAGCGCTCTGTTGCCCCTTCAGAGGAGCTCTGACTAAATCTCAGCGCTCTCTGTTGCCCATTCATAGCAGATATAACTCTCAGCCCTGACTGTTGCCCCTTTAGAGCAGCTCTGAATAAATCTCAGCGCTCTCTGTTGCCCCTTCACACCAGCTCTATCTCCCAGCGCTCTGTGCTGCCCCTTCAACGCAGTTCTAACTCTCACCTCTCTCTCTTGCACAGTCACAGCAGCTCTAACTACCTCTCACCGCTAACAGTTGCCCCTTCTCAGCAGCTCTAACTTCCAGTGCTCTGTGTTGCCCCTTCACAGCAGCTCTAACTTCCAGTGCTCTGTGTTGCCCCTTCACAGCAGCTCTAACGCTGAGCTCTCTCAGTTGCCCCTTCAATGCAGCTCTAACTCACAGCGCTCTGTGTTGCCCCTTCAACGCAGCTGTAACTCTCACGGATCTCTGTTGCCCTTTCACAGCAGCTCTAACTCTAAGAGCTCTCATTTGCCCCTTCAATGCAGCTCTAACGCACAGCACTCTAGGTTGCCCCTTCAGTGCAGCTCTGACTAAATCTCAGCGCTCTGTGTTTCCCCTTCACAGAAGCTTTCTCAGCGCTCTGTGTAGCCCCTACACAGCAGCTCTAAATCTCACCGCTGTGTGTTGCCCCTTCACAACAGCTCTAACTCTCCCCACTCTGTTTCTGCTTCACAGCAGCCCTCACTCTCAACGCTCTGGGTTGCCCATCAACACAGCTGTAACTCGGCGCTCACTGTTGCCCATTCATAGTAGCTATAACTCTCAGCGCTCTGTTGACCCTTCATTGTAGCTCTGACTAAATCTCAGCGCTCTCTGTTGCCCCTTCACACGAGCTCTATCTCTCAGCACACCGCGTTGCCCCTTCAACGCAGCTCTAACTCTCAGAGCTCTCTCTGTTTCCCCTTCACAGCAGCTCTAACTCTAAGCGCTCTCAGTTGCCCCTTCAATGCAGCTCTATAACTCACAGCACTCTCTGTTCCCACTTTAACGCAGCTCTAACTCTCACCGCTCTCTGTTGCCCCTTCAGTGCAGCTCTGACTAAATCTCAGCGCCCTGTGTTGCCCCTTCACAGAAGCCCTCTCAGCACTCTCTGTTGCCCCTTCACAGCAGCTCTAACTCTCAGCGCGCTCTGTTGCCCTTCAGAGTAGCACTGACTAAATCTCAGCGCTTTCTGTTGCCCCTTCACAGCAGCTCTAACTCTCAGAGCGCTCTGTTGCCCCTCCAGAGGAGCTCTGACTAAATCTCAGCGCTCTCTGTTGCCCATTCATAGCAGCTCTAACTCTCAGCGCTCTGTTGCCCCTTCATAGCAGCTCTGACTGAATCTCAGCGCTCTCTGTGTCCTCTTCACACCAGCTCTATCTCTCAGCGCGCTGTGTTGCCCCTTCACAGAAACTCTCTCAGCACGCTCTGTTGCCCCTTCACAGCAGCTCTAAATCTCAGCGCGCTCGGTTGCCCTTCAGAGTAGCACTGACTAAATCTCAGCGCTTTCTGTGGCCCCTTCACAGCAGCTCTAACTCTCAGAGCGCTCTGTTGCCCCTTCAGTGCAGCTCTGACTAAATCTCAGCGCGCTGTGTCGCCCCTTCCCAGCATCTCTAAATCTCAGCGCTGTGTGTTGCCCCTTCACAACAGCTGGAACTCTCACCACTCTCTGTTTCCCCTTCACAGCAGCTCTAACTCTCACCAATGTCTGTTTCCGCTTCACAGCAGCCCTGACTCTCTACGCTCTCTGTTGCCCCTTCACAGCGGCTTTAACTCTAAGCGCTCTCAGTTGCCCCTTCACAGCAGCTCTAACTCTCAGAGCGCTCTGTTGCCCCTTCAGAGGAGCTCTGACTACATTTCAGCGCTCTCTGTTGACCATTCATAGCAGCTATAACTCTCAGCGCTCTGTTGCCCCTTCAGAGCAGCTCTGACTAGATCTCAGCGCTTCTGTTTGCTCTCCAAAGCAGCTTGAACTCTCAGTGCTCTCTATTGCCCCTTCACAGGAGCTCTGACTAACTCTCACCGCTCTGTTTGCTACTGGAGAGCAGCTCTAAATCTAAGCGCTCTCATTTACCCCTTCAATGCAGCTCTAACTCACAGCACTCTTTGTTGCCCCGTTAACGCAGCTCTAACTATCAGCGCTCTCTGTTTCCCCTCCACAGCAGCTCTATCTCTCAGCACTCTGTTTGCTTCTTCAGAGCAGCTCTAATTCTAAGCGCTCTCAGTTGCCCCTTCACAGCAGCTCTGAACCTCAGCGAGCGCTGCTGCCCCTTCACAGCAGCTCTAACTCTCAGCGCTGTGTGTTGCCCCTTCACAACAGCTCTAACTCTCTCCACTCTCTGTTTCCCCTTCACAGCAGCTCTATCTCTCACCACTCTGTTTCCGCTTCACAGCAGCCCTGACTCTCAACGCTCTGTGTTGCCCCTTCAACGCAGCTCTAACTCTCAGCGCTCGCTGTTGCCCCTTCAGTGCAGCTCTCACTAAATCTCAGCGCACTGTGTTGCCCCTTCACAGAAGCACTCTCAGCGCTCTCTGTTGCCCTTCAGAGCAGCTCTGACTAAATCTCAGCGCTCTCTGTTTCCCCTCCACAGCAGCTCAATCTCTCAGCGCTCTGTTTGCTTCTTCAGAGCAGCTCTAATTCTAAGCCCTCTCAGTTGCCCCTTCACAGCAGCTCTAAACCTCACCGAGGTTCACAGCAGCTCTAACTCTCAGCGCGCTCTGTTGCCCTTCAGAGCAGCTCTGACTAACTCTCCGTGCTTTCTGTTGACCCTTCAGATCAGTCTGACTAACTCTCAGCGCTCCCGGTTGCCCCTTCACAGCAGCTCTAACTCTCAGCGCCCTGTGTTGCCCCTTCAACGCAGCTCTAATGCTCACCACTCTTTACTGCCCCTTCACAACAGCAATAAATCAGCGCTCTCCGTTGCCCCTTCACAGCAGCTCTGACTCTCAGCAACCTGTGTTGCCACTTCAATGCAGTTCTAATTCTCAGCACTCTTTATTGCCCCTTCAGAGCAACTCTAACACTCAGAGCACTCTGTTGCCCTTCAGAGCAGCTCTGACTAAATCTCAGCGCACTGTTTCCCCAAGGCAGCTTTAACTCTCAGCGCTCTCTATTGCCCCTTCACAGGAGCTCTAACTCTCACCGCTCTGTTTGCTACTTGAGAGCAGCTCTAATTCTAAGCGCTCTCACTTGCCCCTTCACAGCAGCTGTAAACCTCAGCGAGCTCTGTTGCCCCTTCAACGCAGCTCTAACTCTCAGCGCTCGCTGTTGCCCCTTCAGTGCAGCTCTGACTAAATCTCAGCGCGCTGTGTTGCCCCTTCACAGAAGCTCTCTCAGCGCTCTCTGTTGCCCCTTCACAGCAGCTCTAACTCTCAGCGCGCTCTGTTGCCCTTCAGAGTAGCACTGACTAAATCTCAGCGCTTTCTGTTGCCCCTTCACAGCAGCTCTAACTCTCAGAGCGCTCTGTTGCCCCTCCAGAGGAGCTCTGACTAAATCTCAGCGCTCTCTGTTGCCCATTCATAGCAGCTCTAACTCTCAGCGCTCTGTTGCCCCTTCATAGCAGCTCTGACTGAATCTCAGCGCTCTCTGTGTCCTCTTCACACCAGCTCTATCTCTCAGCGCGCTGTGTTGCCCCTTCACAGAAACTCTCTCAGCACGCTGTTGCCCCTTCACAGCAGCTCTAAATCTCAGCGCGCTCGGTTGCCCTTCAGAGTAGCACTGACTAAATCTCAGCGCTTTCTGTGGCCCCTTCACAGCAGCTCTAACTCTCAGAGCGCTCTGTTGCCCCTTCAGTGCAGCTCTGACTAAATCTCAGCGCGCTGTGTCGCCCCTTCCCAGCATCTCTAAATCTCAGCGCTGTGTGTTGCCCCTTCACAACAGCTGGAACTCTCACCACTCTCTGTTTCCCCTTCACAGCAGCTCTAACTCTCACCAATGTCTGTTTCCGCTTCACAGCAGCCCTGACTCTCTACGCTCTCTGTTGCCCCTTCACAGCGGCTTTAACTCTAAGCGCTCTCAGTTGCCCCTTCACAGCAGCTCTAACTCTCAGAGCGCTCTGTTGCCCCTTCAGAGGAGCTCTGACTACATTTCAGCGCTCTCTGTTGACCATTCATAGCAGCTATAACTCTCAGCGCTCTGTTGCCCCTTCAGAGCAGCTCTGACTAGATCTCAGCGCTTCTGTTTGCTCTCCAAAGCAGCTTGAACTCTCAGTGCTCTCTATTGCCCCTTCACAGGAGCTCTGACTAACTCTCACCGCTCTGTTTGCTACTGGAGAGCAGCTCTAAATCTAAGCGCTCTCATTTACCCCTTCAATGCAGCTCTAACTCACAGCACTCTTTGTTGCCCCGTTAACGCAGCTCTAACTATCAGCGCTCTCTGTTTCCCCTCCACAGCAGCTCTATCTCTCAGCACTCTGTTTGCTTCTTCAGAGCAGCTCTAATTCTAAGCGCTCTCAGTTGCCCCTTCACAGCAGCTCTGAACCTCAGCGAGCGCTGCTGCCCCTTCACAGCAGCTCTAACTCTCAGCGCTGTGTGTTGCCCCTTCACAACAGCTCGAACTCTCTCCACTCTCTGTTTCCCCTTCACAGCAGCTCTATCTCTCACCACTCTGTTTCCGCTTCACAGCAGCCCTGACTCTCAACGCTCTGTGTTGCCCCTTCAACGCAGCTCTAACTCTCAAAGCGCTCTGTTGCCCCTTCAGAGGAGCTCTGACTAAATCTCAGCGCTCTCTGTTGCCCATTCATAGCAGATATAACTCTCAGCCCTGACTGTTGCCCCTTTAGAGCAGCTCTGAATAAATCTCAGCGCTCTCTGTTGCCCCTTCACACCAGCTCTATCTCCCAGCGCTCTGTGCTGCCCCTTCAACGCAGTTCTAACTCTCACCTCTCTCTCTTGCACAGTCACAGCAGCTCTAACTACCTCTCACCGCTAACAGTTGCCCCTTCTCAGCAGCTCTAACTTCCAGTGCTCTGTGTTGCCCCTTCACAGCAGCTCTAACTTCCAGTGCTCTGTGTTGCCCCTTCACAGCAGCTCTAACGCTGAGCTCTCTCAGTTGCCCCTTCAATGCAGCTCTAACTCACAGCGCTCTGTGTTGCCCCTTCAACGCAGCTGTAACTCTCACGGATCTCTGTTGCCCTTTCACAGCAGCTCTAACTCTAAGAGCTCTCATTTGCCCCTTCAATGCAGCTCTAACGCACAGCACTCTAGGTTGCCCCTTCAGTGCAGCTCTGACTAAATCTCAGCGCTCTGTGTTTCCCCTTCACAGAAGCTTTCTCAGCGCTCTGTGTAGCCCCTACACAGCAGCTCTAAATCTCACCGCTGTGTGTTGCCCCTTCACAACAGCTCTAACTCTCCCCACTCTGTTTCTGCTTCACAGCAGCCCTCACTCTCAACGCTCTGGGTTGCCCATCAACACAGCTGTAACTCGGCGCTCACTGTTGCCCATTCATAGTAGCTATAACTCTCAGCGCTCTGTTGACCCTTCATTGTAGCTCTGACTAAATCTCAGCGCTCTCTGTTGCCCCTTCACACGAGCTCTATCTCTCAGCACACCGCGTTGCCCCTTCAACGCAGCTCTAACTCTCAGAGCTCTCTCTGTTTCCCCTTCACAGCAGCTCTAACTCTAAGCGCTCTCAGTTGCCCCTTCAATGCAGCTCTATAACTCACAGCACTCTCTGTTCCCACTTTAACGCAGCTCTAACTCTCACCGCTCTCTGTTGCCCCTTCAGTGCAGCTCTGACTAAATCTCAGCGCCCTGTGTTGCCCCTTCACAGAAGCCCTCTCAGCACTCTCTGTTGCCCCTTCACAGCAGCTCTAACTCTCAGCGCGCTCTGTTGCCCTTCAGAGTAGCACTGACTAAATCTCAGCGCTTTCTGTTGCCCCTTCACAGCAGCTCTAACTCTCAGAGCGCTCTGTTGCCCCTCCAGAGGAGCTCTGACTAAATCTCAGCGCTCTCTGTTGCCCATTCATAGCAGCTCTAACTCTCAGCGCTCTGTTGCCCCTTCATAGCAGCTCTGACTGAATCTCAGCGCTCTCTGTGTCCTCTTCACACCAGCTCTATCTCTCAGCGCGCTGTGTTGCCCCTTCACAGAAACTCTCTCAGCACGCTCTGTCGCCCCTTCACAGCAGCTCTAAATCTCAGCGCGCTCGGTTGCCCTTCAGAGTAGCACTGACTAAATCTCAGCGCTTTCTGTGGCCCCTTCACAGCAGCTCTAACTCTCAGAGCGCTCTGTTGCCCCTTCAGTGCAGCTCTGACTAAATCTCAGCGCGCTGTGTCGCCCCTTCCCAGCATCTCTAAATCTCAGCGCTGTGTGTTGCCCCTTCACAACAGCTGGAACTCTCACCACTCTCTGTTTCCCCTTCACAGCAGCTCTAACTCTCACCAATGTCTGTTTCCGCTTCACAGCAGCCCTGACTCTCTACGCTCTCTGTTGCCCCTTCACAGCGGCTTTAACTCTAAGCGCTCTCAGTTGCCCCTTCACAGCAGCTCTAACTCTCAGAGCGCTCTGTTGCCCCTTCAGAGGAGCTCTGACTACATTTCAGCGCTCTCTGTTGACCATTCATAGCAGCTATAACTCTCAGCGCTCTGTTGCCCCTTCAGAGCAGCTCTGACTAGATCTCAGCGCTTCTGTTTGCTCTCCAAAGCAGCTTGAACTCTCAGTGCTCTCTATTGCCCCTTCACAGGAGCTCTGACTAACTCTCACCGCTCTGTTTGCTACTGGAGAGCAGCTCTAAATCTAAGCGCTCTCATTTACCCCTTCAATGCAGCTCTAACTCACAGCACTCTTTGTTGCCCCGTTAACGCAGCTCTAACTATCAGCGCTCTCTGTTTCCCCTCCACAGCAGCTCTATCTCTCAGCACTCTGTTTGCTTCTTCAGAGCAGCTCTAATTCTAAGCGCTCTCAGTTGCCCCTTCACAGCAGCTCTGAACCTCAGCGAGCGCTGCTGCCCCTTCACAGCAGCTCTAACTCTCAGCGCTGTGTGTTGCCCCTTCACAACAGCTCGAACTCTCTCCACTCTCTGTTTCCCCTTCACAGCAGCTCTATCTCTCACCACTCTGTTTCCGCTTCACAGCAGCCCTGACTCTCAACGCTCTGTGTTGCCCCTTCAACGCAGCTCTAACTCTCAGCGCTCGCTGTTGCCCCTTCAGTGCAGCTCTCACTAAATCTCAGCGCACTGTGTTGCCCCTTCACAGAAGCACTCTCAGCGCTCTCTGTTGCCCTTCAGAGCAGCTCTGACTAAATCTCAGCGCTCTCTGTTTCCCCTCCACAGCAGCTCAATCTCTCAGCGCTCTGTTTGCTTCTTCAGAGCAGCTCTAATTCTAAGCCCTCTCAGTTGCCCCTTCACAGCAGCTCTAAACCTCACCGAGGTTCACAGCAGCTCTAACTCTCAGCGCGCTCTGTTGCCCTTCAGAGCAGCTCTGACTAACTCTCCGTGCTTTCTGTTGACCCTTCAGATCAGTCTGAGTAACTCTCAGCGCTCCCGGTTGCCCCTTCACAGCAGCTCTAACTCTCAGCGCCCTGTGTTGCCCCTTCAACGCAGCTCTAATGCTCACCACTCTTTACTGCCCCTTCACAACAGCAATAAATCAGCGCTCTCCGTTGCCCCTTCACAGCAGCTCTGACTCTCAGCAACCTGTGTTGCCACTTCAATGCAGTTCTAATTCTCAGCACTCTTTATTGCCCCTTCAGAGCACTCTGTTGCCCTTCAGAGCAGCTCTGACTAAATCTCAGCGCACTGTTTCCCCAAGGCAGCTTTAACTCTCAGCGCTCTCTATTGCCCCTTCACAGGAGCTCTAACTCTCACCGCTCTGTTTGCTACTTGAGAGCAGCTCTAATTCTAAGCGCTCTCACTTGCCCCTTCACAGCAGCTGTAAACCTCAGCGAGCTCTGTTGCCCCTTCAACGCAGCTCTAACTCTCAGCGCTCGCTGTTGCCCCTTCAGTGCAGCTCTGACTAAATCTCAGCGCGCTGTGTTGCCCCTTCACAGAAGTTCTCTCAGCGCTCTCTGTTGCCCCTTCACAGCAGCTCTAACTCTCAGCGCGCTCTGTTGCCCTTCAGAGTAGCACTGACTAAATCTCAGCGCTTTCTGTTGCCCCTTCACAGCAGCTCTAACTCTCAGAGCGCTCTGTTGCCCCTCCAGAGGAGCTCTGACTAAATCTCAGCGCTCTCTGTTTCCCCTTCACAGCAGCTCTAACTCTCACCACTCTGTTTCCGCTTCACAGCAGCCCTGACTCTCAACGCTCTGTGTTGCCCCTTCAACGCAGCTCTAACGCTCAGCGCTCGCTGTTGCCCCTTCAGTGCAGCTCTCACTAAATCTCAGCGCACTGTGTTGCCCTTTCACAGGAGCATTGACTGACTCTCAAGCGCTCTGTGTTGCCCCTTCACAGCAGCTGTAACTCTAAGTGCTCTCAGTTGCCCCTTCTCAGCAGCTCTAACTTCCAGTGCTCTGTGTTGCCCCTTCACAGCAGCTCTAACTCTCGGCGCTCTCTATTGTCCCTTCACAGGAGCTCTGACTAACTCTCACCGCTCTGTTTGCTCCTTCAGAGCAGCTCTAATTCTAAGCGCTCTCAGTTGCCCGTTCACAGCAGCTGTAAACCTCATCGCTCTCTCTTGCCCCTTCAACGCAGCTCTAACGCTCAGCGCTCGCTGTTGCCTCTTCAGAGCAGCTCTGACTAAATCTCAGCGCTGTGTTGCCCCTTCAACGCAGCTCTAACTCTCAGCGCTCGCTGTTGCCCCTTCACAGCAGCTCTATCTCTCGGCGCTCTGTGCTGCCCCTTCAACGCAGTTCTAACTCTCACCTCTCTCTCTTGCACAGTCACAGCAGCTCTAACTACCTCTCACCGCTATCTGATGCCCCTTCGCAGGAGCTCTAACTCTCAGCGCTATGTGTTGCCCCTTCTCAGCAACGCTAAATCTCACCACTCCGTGTTGCCTCTTCAACGCAGCTCTAATTCGCAGCGATCCCTGGTGCCCCTTCACAGGAGCGCTGACTGACTCTCAAGCGTTGTCTGCTGCCCCTACACAGCAGCTGTAACTCTAAGTGCACTCAGTTGCCCCTTCTCAGCAGCTCTAACTTCCAGTGCTCTGTGTTGCCCCTTCACAGCAGCTCTAACTTCCAGTGCTCTGTGTTGCCCCTTCACAGCAGCTCTAACGCTGAGCTCTCTCAGTTGCCCCTTCAATGCAGCTCTAACTCACAGCGCTCTGTGTTGCCCCTTCAACGCAGCTGTAACTCTCACGGATCTCTGTTGCCCTTTCACAGCAGCTCTAACTCTAAGAGCTCTCATTTGCCCCTTCAATGCAGCTCTAACGCACAGCACTCTGGGTTGCCCCTTCAGTGCAGCTCTGACTAAATCTCAGCGCTCTGTGTTGCCCCTTCACAGAAGCTTTCTCAGCGCTCTGTGTAGCCCCTACACAGCAGCTCTAAATCTCACCGCTGTGTGTTGCCCCTTCACAACAGCTCTAACTCTCCCCACTCTGTTTCTGCTTCACAGCAGCCCTCACTCTCAACGCTCTGGGTTGCCCATCAACACAGCTGTAACTCGGCGCTCACTGTTGCCCATTCATAGTAGCTATAACTCTCAGCGCTCTGTTGACCCTTCATTGTAGCTCTGACTAAATCTCAGCGCTCTCTGTTGCCCCTTCACACGAGCTCTATCTCTCAGCACACCGCGTTGCCCCTTCAACGCAGCTCTAACTCTCAGAGCTCTCTCTGTTTCCCCTTCACAGCAGCTCTAACTCTAAGCGCTCTCAGTTGTCCCTTCAATGCAGCTCTATAACTCACAGCACTCTCTGTTCCCACTTTAACGCAGCTTTATCTCTCACCGCTCTCTGTTGCCCTTCAGAGCAGCTCTGACTAAATCTCAGCGCGCTGTGTTGCCCCTTCACAGAAGCTCTCTCAGCACTCTCTGTTGCCCCTTCACAGCAGCTCTAACTCTCAGCGCGCTCTGTTGCCCTTCAGAGTAGCACTGACTAAATCTCAGCGCTTTCTGTTGCCCCTTCACAGCAGCTCTAACTCTCAGAGCGCTCTGTTGCCCCTCCAGAGGAGCTCTGACTAAATCTCAGCGCTCTCTGTTGCCCATTCATAGCAGCTCTAACTCTCAGCGCTCTGTTGCCCCTTCATAGCAGCTCTGACTGAATCTCAGCGCTCTCTGTGTCCTCTTCACACCAGCTCTATCTCTCAGCGCGCTGTGTTGCCCCTTCACAGAAACTCTCTCAGCACGCTCTGTTGCCCCTTCACAGCAGCTCTAAATCTCAGCGCGCTCGGTTGCCCTTCAGAGTAGCACTGACTAAATCTCAGCGCTTTCTGTGGCCCCTTCACAGCAGCTCTAACTCTCAGAGCGCTCTGTTGCCCCTTCAGTGCAGCTCTGACTAAATCTCAGCGCGCTGTGTCGCCCCTTCCCAGCATCTCTAAATCTCAGCGCTGTGTGTTGCCCCTTCACAACAGCTGGAACTCTCACCACTCTCTGTTTCCCCTTCACAGCAGCTCTAACTCTCACCAATGTCTGTTTCCGCTTCACAGCAGCCCTGACTCTCTACGCTCTCTGTTGCCCCTTCACAGCGGCTTTAACTCTAAGCGCTCTCAGTTGCCCCTTCACAGCAGCTCTAACTCTCAGAGCGCTCTGTTGCCCCTTCAGAGGAGCTCTGACTACATTTCAGCGCTCTCTGTTGCCCCTTCACAGCAGCTCTAACTCTCAGAGCGCTCTGTTGCCCCTTCAGAGGAGCTCTGACTAGATCTCAGCGCTTCTGTTTGCTCTCCAAAGCAGCTTGAACTCTCAGTGCTCTCTATTGCCCCTTCACAGGAGCTCTGACTAACTCTCACCGCTCTGTTTGCTACTGGAGAGCAGCTCTAAATCTAAGCGCTCTCATTTACCCCTTCAATGCAGCTCTAACTCACAGCACTCTTTGTTGCCCCGTTAACGCAGCTCTAACTATCAGCGCTCTCTGTTTCCCCTCCACAGCAGCTCTATCTCTCAGCACTCTGTTTGCTTCTTCAGAGCAGCTCTAATTCTAAGCGCTCTCAGTTGCCCCTTCACAGCAGCTCTGAACCTCAGCGAGCGCTGCTGCCCCTTCACAGCAGCTCTAACTCTCAGCGCTGTGTGTTGCCCCTTCACAACAGCTCGAACTCTCTCCACTCTCTGTTTCCCCTTCACAGCAGCTCTATCTCTCACCACTCTGTTTCCGCTTCACAGCAGCCCTGACTCTCAACGCTCTGTGTTGCCCCTTCAACGCAGCTCTAACTCTCAGCGCTCGCTGTTGCCCCTTCAGTGCAGCTCTCACTAAATCTCAGCGCTCTGTGTTGCCCCTTCACAGAAGCTTTCTCAGCGCTCTGTGTAGCCCCTACACAGCAGCTCTAA
The DNA here is from genome assembly GCF_964270905.1 of Leucopleurus acutus. Classification (NCBI taxonomy): domain Eukaryota; kingdom Metazoa; phylum Chordata; class Mammalia; order Artiodactyla; family Delphinidae; genus Leucopleurus; species Leucopleurus acutus. The sequence goes on from NC_139156.1 coordinate 78,245,489, forward strand.
ATCTCACCGCTGTGTGTTGCCCCTTCACAACAGCTCTAACTCTCCCCACTCTGTTTCTGCTTCACAGCAGCCCTCACTCTCAACGCTCTGGGTTGCCCATCAACACAGCTGTAACTCGGCGCTCACTGTTGCCCATTCATAGTAGCTATAACTCTCAGCGCTCTGTTGACCCTTCATTGTAGCTCTGACTAAATCTCAGCGCTCTCTGTTGCCCCTTCACACGAGCTCTATCTCTCAGCACACCGCGTTGCCCCTTCAACGCAGCTCTAACTCTCAGAGCTCTCTCTGTTTCCCCTTCACAGCAGCTCTAACTCTAAGCGCTCTCAGTTGTCCCTTCAATGCAGCTCTATAACTCACAGCACTCTCTGTTCCCACTTTAACGCAGCTCTATCTCTCACCGCTCTCTGTTGCCCTTCAGAGCAGCTCTGACTAAATCTCAGCGCGCTGTGTTGCCCCTTCACAGAAGCTCTCTCAGCACTCTCTGTTGCCCCTTCACAGCAGCTCTAACTCTCAGCGCGCTCTGTTGCCCTTCAGAGTAGCACTGACTAAATCTCAGCGCTTTCTGTTGCCCCTTCACAGCAGCTCTAACTCTCAGAGCGCTCTGTTGCCCCTCCAGAGGAGCTCTGACTAAATCTCAGCGCTCTCTGTTGCCCATTCATAGCAGCTCTAACTCTCAGCGCTCTGTTGCCCCTTCATAGCAGCTCTGACTGAATCTCAGCGCTCTCTGTGTCCTCTTCACACCAGCTCTATCTCTCAGCGCGCTGTGTTGCCCCTTCACAGAAACTCTCTCAGCACGCTCTGTTGCCCCTTCACAGCAGCTCTAAATCTCAGCGCGCTCGGTTGCCCTTCAGAGTAGCACTGACTAAATCTCAGCGCTTTCTGTGGCCCCTTCACAGCAGCTCTAACTCTCAGAGCGCTCTGTTGCCCCTTCAGTGCAGCTCTGACTAAATCTCAGCGCGCTGTGTCGCCCCTTCCCAGCATCTCTAAATCTCAGCGCTGTGTGTTGCCCCTTCACAACAGCTGGAACTCTCACCACTCTCTGTTTCCCCTTCACAGCAGCTCTAACTCTCACCAATGTCTGTTTCCGCTTCACAGCAGCCCTGACTCTCTACGCTCTCTGTTGCCCCTTCACAGCGGCTTTAACTCTAAGCGCTCTCAGTTGCCCCTTCACAGCAGCTCTAACTCTCAGAGCGCTCTGTTGCCCCTTCAGAGGAGCTCTGACTACATTTCAGCACTCTCTGTTGCCCCTTCACAGCAGCTCTAACTCTCAGAGCGCTCTGTTGCCCCTTCAGAGGAGCTCTGACTACATTTCAGCACTCTCTGTTGCCCCTTCACAGCAGCTCTAACTCTCAGAGCGCTCTGTTGCCCCTTCAGAGGAGCTCTGACTAGATCTCAGCGCTTCTGTTTGCTCTCCAAAGCAGCTTGAACTCTCAGTGCTCTCTATTGCCCCTTCACAGGAGCTCTGACTAACTCTCACCGCTCTGTTTGCTACTGGAGAGCAGCTCTAAATCTAAGCGCTCTCATTTACCCCTTCAATGCAGCTCTAACTCACAGCACTCTTTGTTGCCCCGTTAACGCAGCTCTAACTATCAGCGCTCTCTGTTTCCCCTCCACAGCAGCTCTATCTCTCAGCACTCTGTTTGCTTCTTCAGAGCAGCTCTAATTCTAAGCGCTCTCAGTTGCCCCTTCACAGCAGCTCTGAACCTCAGCGAGCGCTGCTGCCCCTTCACAGCAGCTCTAACTCTCAGCGCTGTGTGTTGCCCCTTCACAACAGCTCGAACTCTCTCCACTCTCTGTTTCCCCTTCACAGCAGCTCTATCTCTCACCACTCTGTTTCCGCTTCACAGCAGCCCTGACTCTCAACGCTCTGTGTTGCCCCTTCAACGCAGCTCTAACTCTCAGCGCTCGCTGTTGCCCCTTCAGTGCAGCTCTCACTAAATCTCAGCGCACTGTGTTGCCCCTTCACAGAAGCACTCTCAGCGCTCTCTGTTGCCCTTCAGAGCAGCTCTGACTAAATCTCAGCGCTCTCTGTTTCCCCTCCACAGCAGCTCAATCTCTCAGCGCTCTGTTTGCTTCTTCAGAGCAGCTCTAATTCTAAGCCCTCTCAGTTGCCCCTTCACAGCAGCTCTAAACCTCACCGAGGTTCACAGCAGCTCTAACTCTCAGCGCGCTCTGTTGCCCTTCAGAGCAGCTCTGACTAACTCTCCGTGCTTTCTGTTGACCCTTCAGATCAGTCTGAGTAACTCTCAGCGCTCCCGGTTGCCCCTTCACAGCAGCTCTAACTCTCAGCGCCCTGTGTTGCCCCTTCAACGCAGCTCTAATGCTCACCACTCTTTACTGCCCCTTCACAACAGCAATAAATCAGCGCTCTCCGTTGCCCCTTCACAGCAGCTCTGACTCTCAGCAACCTGTGTTGCCACTTCAATGCAGTTCTAATTCTCAGCACTCTTTATTGCCCCTTCAGAGCAACTCTAACACTCAGAGCACTCTGTTGCCCTTCAGAGCAGCTCTGACTAAATCTCAGCGCACTGTTTCCCCAAGGCAGCTTTAACTCTCAGCGCTCTCTATTGCCCCTTCACAGGAGCTCTAACTCTCACCGCTCTGTTTGCTACTTGAGAGCAGCTCTAATTCTAAGCGCTCTCACTTGCCCCTTCACAGCAGCTGTAAACCTCAGCGAGCTCTGTTGCCCCTTCAACGCAGCTCTAACTCTCAGCGCTCGCTGTTGCCCCTTCAGTGCAGCTCTGACTAAATCTCAGCGCGCTGTGTTGCCCCTTCACAGAAGCTCTCTCAGCGCTCTCTGTTGCCCCTTCACAGCAGCTCTAACTCTCAGCGCGCTCTGTTGCCCTTCAGAGTAGCACTGACTAAATCTCAGCGCTTTCTGTTGCCCCTTCACAGCAGCTCTAACTCTCAGAGCGCTCTGTTGCCCCTCCAGAGGAGCTCTGACTAAATCTCAGCGCTCTCTGTTTCCCCTTCACAGCAGCTCTAACTCTCACCACTCTGTTTCCGCTTCACAGCAGCCCTGACTCTCAACGCTCTGTGTTGCCCCTTCAACGCAGCTCTAACGCTCAGCGCTCGCTGTTGCCCCTTCAGTGCAGCTCTCACTAAATCTCAGCGCACTGTGTTGCCCTTTCACAGGAGCATTGACTGACTCTCAAGCGCTCTGTGTTGCCCCTTCACAGCAGCTGTAACTCTAAGTGCTCTCAGTTGCCCCTTCTCAGCAGCTCTAACTTCCAGTGCTCTGTGTTGCCCCTTCACAGCAGCTCTAACTCTCGGCGCTCTCTATTGTCCCTTCACAGGAGCTCTGACTAACTCTCACCGCTCTGTTTGCTCCTTCAGAGCAGCTCTAATTCTAAGCGCTCTCAGTTGCCCGTTCACAGCAGCTGTAAACCTCATCGCTCTCTCTTGCCCCTTCAACGCAGCTCTAACGCTCAGCGCTCGCTGTTGCCTCTTCAGAGCAGCTCTGACTAAATCTCAGCGCTGTGTTGCCCCTTCAACGCAGCTCTAACTCTCAGCGCTCGCTGTTGCCCCTTCACAGCAGCTCTATCTCTCGGCGCTCTGTGCTGCCCCTTCAACGCAGTTCTAACTCTCACCTCTCTCTCTTGCACAGTCACAGCAGCTCTAACTACCTCTCACCGCTATCTGATGCCCCTTCGCAGGAGCTCTAACTCTCAGCGCTATGTGTTGCCCCTTCTCAGCAACGCTAAATCTCACCACTCCGTGTTGCCTCTTCAACGCAGCTCTAATTCGCAGCGATCCCTGGTGCCCCTTCACAGGAGCGCTGACTGACTCTCAAGCGTTGTCTGCTGCCCCTACACAGCAGCTGTAACTCTAAGTGCACTCAGTTGCCCCTTCTCAGCAGCTCTAACTTCCAGTGCTCTGTGTTGCCCCTTCACAGCAGCTCTAACTTCCAGTGCTCTGTGTTGCCCCTTCACAGCAGCTCTAACGCTGAGCTCTCTCAGTTGCCCCTTCAATGCAGCTCTAACTCACAGCGCTCTGTGTTGCCCCTTCAACGCAGCTGTAACTCTCACGGATCTCTGTTGCCCTTTCACAGCAGCTCTAACTCTAAGAGCTCTCATTTGCCCCTTCAATGCAGCTCTAACGCACAGCACTCTGGGTTGCCCCTTCAGTGCAGCTCTGACTAAATCTCAGCGCTCTGTGTTGCCCCTTCACAGAAGCTTTCTCAGCGCTCTGTGTAGCCCCTACACAGCAGCTCTAAATCTCACCGCTGTGTGTTGCCCCTTCACAACAGCTCTAACTCTCCCCACTCTGTTTCTGCTTCACAGCAGCCCTCACTCTCAACGCTCTGGGTTGCCCATCAACACAGCTGTAACTCGGCGCTCACTGTTGCCCATTCATAGTAGCTATAACTCTCAGCGCTCTGTTGACCCTTCATTGTAGCTCTGACTAAATCTCAGCGCTCTCTGTTGCCCCTTCACACGAGCTCTATCTCTCAGCACACCGCGTTGCCCCTTCAACGCAGCTCTAACTCAGAGCGCTCTCTGTTTCCCCTTCACAGCAGCTCTAACTCTAAGCGCTCTCAGTTGCCCCTTCAATGCAGCTCTATAACTCACAGCACTCTCTGTTCCCACTTTAACGCAGCTCTAACTCTCACCGCTCTCTGTTGCCCTTCAGAGCAGCTCTGACTAAATCTCAGCGCGCTGTGTTGCCCCTTCACAGAAGCTCTCTCAGCACTCTCTGTTGCCCCTTCACAGCAGCTCTAACTCTCAGCGCGCTCTGTTGCCCTTCAGAGTAGCACTGACTAAATCTCAGCGCTTTCTGTTGCCCCTTCACAGCAGCTCTAACTCTCAGAGCGCTCTGTTGCCCCTCCAGAGGAGCTCTGACTAAATCTCAGCGCTCTCTGTTGCCCATTCATAGCAGCTCTAACTCTCAGCGCTCTGTTGCCCCTTCATAGCAGCTCTGACTGAATCTCAGCGCTCTCTGTGTCCTCTTCACACCAGCTCTATCTCTCAGCGCGCTGTGTTGCCCCTTCACAGAAACTCTCTCAGCACGCTCTGTTGCCCCTTCACCGCAGCTCTAAATCTCAGCGCGCTCGGTTGCCCTTCAGAGTAGCACTGACTAAATCTCAGCGCTTTCTGTGGCCCCTTCACAGCAGCTCTAACTCTCAGAGCGCTCTGTTGCCCCTTCAGTGCAGCTCTGACTAAATCTCAGCGCGCTGTGTCGCCCCTTCCCAGCATCTCTAAATCTCAGCGCTGTGTGTTGCCCCTTCACAACAGCTGGAACTCTCACCACTCTCTGTTTCCCCTTCACAGCAGCTCTAACTCTCACCAATGTCTGTTTCCGCTTCACAGCAGCCCTGACTCTCTACGCTCTCTGTTGCCCCTTCACAGCGGCTTTAACTCTAAGCGCTCTCAGTTGCCCCTTCACAGCAGCTCTAACTCTCAGAGCGCTCTGTTGCCCCTTCAGAGGAGCTCTGACTACATTTCAGCGCTCTCTGTTGACCATTCATAGCAGCTATAACTCTCAGCGCTCTGTTGCCCCTTCAGAGCAGCTCTGACTAGATCTCAGCGCTTCTGTTTGCTCTCCAAAGCAGCTTGAACTCTCAGTGCTCTCTATTGCCCCTTCACAGGAGCTCTGACTAACTCTCACCGCTCTGTTTGCTACTGGAGAGCAGCTCTAAATCTAAGCGCTCTCATTTACCCCTTCAATGCAGCTCTAACTCACAGCACTCTTTGTTGCCCCGTTAACGCAGCTCTAACTATCAGCGCTCTCTGTTTCCCCTCCACAGCAGCTCTATCTCTCAGCACTCTGTTTGCTTCTTCAGAGCAGCTCTAATTCTAAGCGCTCTCAGTTGCCCCTTCACAGCAGCTCTGAACCTCAGCGAGCGCTGCTGCCCCTTCACAGCAGCTCTAACTCTCAGCGCTGTGTGTTGCCCCTTCACAACAGCTCTAACTCTCTCCACTCTCTGTTTCCCCTTCACAGCAGCTCTATCTCTCACCACTCTGTTTCCGCTTCACAGCAGCCCTGACTCTCAACGCTCTGTGTTGCCCCTTCAACGCAGCTCTAACTCTCAGCGCTCGCTGTTGCCCCTTCAGTGCAGCTCTCACTAAATCTCAGCGCACTGTGTTGCCCCTTCACAGAAGCACTCTCAGCGCTCTCTGTTGCCCTTCAGAGCAGCTCTGACTAAATCTCAGCGCTCTCTGTTTCCCCTCCACAGCAGCTCAATCTCTCAGCGCTCTGTTTGCTTCTTCAGAGCAGCTCTAATTCTAAGCCCTCTCAGTTGCCCCTTCACAGCAGCTCTAAACCTCACCGAGGTTCACAGCAGCTCTAACTCTCAGCGCGCTCTGTTGCCCTTCAGAGCAGCTCTGACTAACTCTCCGTGCTTTCTGTTGACCCTTCAGATCAGTCTGACTAACTCTCAGCGCTCCCGGTTGCCCCTTCACAGCAGCTCTAACTCTCAGCGCCCTGTGTTGCCCCTTCAACGCAGCTCTAATGCTCACCACTCTTTACTGCCCCTTCACAACAGCAATAAATCAGCGCTCTCCGTTGCCCCTTCACAGCAGCTCTGACTCTCAGCAACCTGTGTTGCCACTTCAATGCAGTTCTAATTCTCAGCACTCTTTATTGCCCCTTCAGAGCAACTCTAACACTCAGAGCACTCTGTTGCCCTTCAGAGCAGCTCTGACTAAATCTCAGCGCACTGTTTCCCCAAGGCAGCTTTAACTCTCAGCGCTCTCTATTGCCCCTTCACAGGAGCTCTAACTCTCACCGCTCTGTTTGCTCCTTCAGAGCAGCTCTAATTCTAAGCGCTCTCACTTGCCCCTTCAATGCAGCTCTATAACTCACAGCACTCTCTGTTCCCACTTTAACGCAGCTCTAACTCTCACCGCTCTCTGTTGCCCCTTCAGTGCAGCTCTGACTAAATCTCAGCGCGCTGTGTTGCCCCTTCACAGAAGCCCTCTCAGCACTCTCTGTTGCCCCTTCACAGCAGCTCTAACTCTCAGCGCGCTCTGTTGCCCTTCAGAGTAGCACTGACTAAATCTCAGCGCTTTCTGTTGCCCCTTCACAGCAGCTCTAACTCTCAGAGCGCTCTGTTGCCCCTCCAGAGGAGCTCTGACTAAATCTCAGCGCTCTCTGTTGCCCATTCATAGCAGCTCTAACTCTCAGCGCTCTGTTGCCCCTTCATAGCAGCTCTGACTGAATCTCAGCGCTCTCTGTGTCCTCTTCACACCAGCTCTATCTCTCAGCGCGCTGTGTTGCCCCTTCACAGAAACTCTCTCAGCACGCTCTGTTGCCCCTTCACAGCAGCTCTAAATCTCAGCGCGCTCGGTTGCCCTTCAGAGTAGCACTGACTAAATCTCAGCGCTTTCTGTGGCCCCTTCACAGCAGCTCTAACTCTCAGAGCGCTCTGTTGCCCCTTCAGTGCAGCTCTGACTAAATCTCAGCGCGCTGTGTCGCCCCTTCCCAGCATCTCTAAATCTCAGCGCTGTGTGTTGCCCCTTCACAACAGCTGGAACTCTCACCACTCTCTGTTTCCCCTTCACAGCAGCTCTAACTCTCACCAATGTCTGTTTCCGCTTCACAGCAGCCCTGACTCTCTACGCTCTCTGTTGCCCCTTCACAGCGGCTTTAACTCTAAGCGCTCTCAGTTGCCCCTTCACAGCAGCTCTAACTCTCAGAGCGCTCTGTTGCCCCTCCAGAGGAGCTCTGACTAAATCTCAGCGCTCTCTGTTGCCCATTCATAGCAGCTCTAACTCTCAGCGCTCTGTTGCCCCTTCATAGCAGCTCTGACTGAATCTCAGCGCTCTCTGTGTCCTCTTCACACCAGCTCTATCTCTCAGCGCGCTGTGTTGCCCCTTCACAGAAACTCTCTCAGCACGCTCTGTTGCCCCTTCACAGCAGCTCTAAATCTCAGCGCGCTCGGTTGCCCTTCAGAGTAGCACTGACTAAATCTCAGCGCTTTCTGTGGCCCCTTCACAGCAGCTCTAACTCTCAGAGCGCTCTGTTGCCCCTTCAGTGCAGCTCTGACTAAATCTCAGCGCGCTGTGTCGCCCCTTCCCAGCATCTCTAAATCTCAGCGCTGTGTGTTGCCCCTTCACAACAGCTGGAACTCTCACCACTCTCTGTTTCCCCTTCACAGCAGCTCTAACTCTCACCAATGTCTGTTTCCGCTTCACAGCAGCCCTGACTCTCTACGCTCTCTGTTGCCCCTTCACAGCGGCTTTAACTCTAAGCGCTCTCAGTTGCCCCTTCACAGCAGCTCTAACTCTCAGAGCGCTCTGTTGCCCCTTCAGAGGAGCTCTGACTACATTTCAGCGCTCTCTGTTGACCATTCATAGCAGCTATAACTCTCAGCGCTCTGTTGCCCCTTCAGAGCAGCTCTGACTAGATCTCAGCGCTTCTGTTTGCTCTCCAAAGCAGCTTGAACTCTCAGTGCTCTCTATTGCCCCTTCACAGGAGCTCTGACTAACTCTCACCGCTCTGTTTGCTACTGGAGAGCAGCTCTAAATCTAAGCGCTCTCATTTACCCCTTCAATGCAGCTCTAACTCACAGCACTCTTTGTTGCCCCGTTAACGCAGCTCTAACTATCAGCGCTCTCTGTTTCCCCTCCACAGCAGCTCTATCTCTCAGCACTCTGTTTGCTCCTTCAGAGCAGCTCTAATTCTAAGCGCTCTCAGTTGCCCGTTCACAGCAGCTGTAAACCTCATCGCTCTCTCTTGCCCCTTCAACGCAGCTCTAACGCTCAGCGCTCGCTGTTGCCTCTTCAGAGCAGCTCTGACTAAATCTCAGCGCTGTGTTGCCCCTTCAACGCAGCTCTAACTCTCAGCGCTCGCTGTTGCCCCTTCACAGCAGCTCTAAATCTCAGCGCGCTCGGTTGCCCTTCAGAGTAGCACTGACTAAATCTCAGCGCTTTCTGTGGCCCCTTCACAGCAGCTCTAACTCTCAGAGCGCTCTGTTGCCCCTTCAGTGCAGCTCTGACTAAATCTCAGCGCGCTGTGTCGCCCCTTCCCAGCATCTCTAAATCTCAGCGCTGTGTGTTGCCCCTTCACAACAGCTGGAACTCTCACCACTCTCTGTTTCCCCTTCACAGCAGCTCTAACTCTCACCAATGTCTGTTTCCGCTTCACAGCAGCCCTGACTCTCTACGCTCTCTGTTGCCCCTTCACAGCGGCTTTAACTCTAAGCGCTCTCAGTTGCCCCTTCACAGCAGCTCTAACTCTCAGAGCGCTCTGTTGCCCCTCCAGAGGAGCTCTGACTAAATCTCAGCGCTCTCTGTTGCCCATTCATAGCAGCTCTAACTCTCAGCGCTCTGTTGCCCCTTCATAGCAGCTCTGACTGAATCTCAGCGCTCTCTGTGTCCTCTTCACACCAGCTCTATCTCTCAGCGCGCTGTGTTGCCCCTTCACAGAAACTCTCTCAGCACGCTCTGTTGCCCCTTCACCGCAGCTCTAAATCTCAGCGCGCTCGGTTGCCCTTCAGAGTAGCACTGACTAAATCTCAGCGCTTTCTGTGGCCCCTTCACAGCAGCTCTAACTCTCAGAGCGCTCTGTTGCCCCTTCAGTGCAGCTCTGACTAAATCTCAGCGCGCTGTGTCGCCCCTTCCCAGCATCTCTAAATCTCAGCGCTGTGTGTTGCCCCTTCACAACAGCTGGAACTCTCACCACTCTCTGTTTCCCCTTCACAGCAGCTCTAACTCTCACCAATGTCTGTTTCCGCTTCACAGCAGCCCTGACTCTCTACGCTCTCTGTTGCCCCTTCACAGCGGCTTTAACTCTAAGCGCTCTCAGTTGCCCCTTCACAGCAGCTCTAACTCTCAGAGCGCTCTGTTGCCCCTTCAGAGGAGCTCTGACTACATTTCAGCGCTCTCTGTTGACCATTCATAGCAGCTATAACTCTCAGCGCTCTGTTGCCCCTTCAGAGCAGCTCTGACTAGATCTCAGCGCTTCTGTTTGCTCTCCAAAGCAGCTTGAACTCTCAGTGCTCTCTATTGCCCCTTCACAGGAGCTCTGACTAACTCTCACCGCTCTGTTTGCTACTGGAGAGCAGCTCTAAATCTAAGCGCTCTCATTTACCCCTTCAATGCAGCTCTAACTCACAGCACTCTTTGTTGCCCCGTTAACGCAGCTCTAACTATCAGCGCTCTCTGTTTCCCCTCCACAGCAGCTCTATCTCTCAGCACTCTGTTTGCTTCTTCAGAGCAGCTCTAATTCTAAGCGCTCTCAGTTGCCCCTTCACAGCAGCTCTGAACCTCAGCGAGCGCTGCTGCCCCTTCACAGCAGCTCTAACTCTCAGCGCTGTGTGTTGCCCCTTCACAACAGCTCTAACTCTCTCCACTCTCTGTTTCCCCTTCACAGCAGCTCTATCTCTCACCACTCTGTTTCCGCTTCACAGCAGCCCTGACTCTCAACGCTCTGTGTTGCCCCTTCAACGCAGCTCTAACTCTCAGCGCTCGCTGTTGCCCCTTCAGTGCAGCTCTCACTAAATCTCAGCGCACTGTGTTGCCCCTTCACAGAAGCACTCTCAGCGCTCTCTGTTGCCCTTCAGAGCAGCTCTGACTAAATCTCAGCGCTCTCTGTTTCCCCTCCACAGCAGCTCAATCTCTCAGCGCTCTGTTTGCTTCTTCAGAGCAGCTCTAATTCTAAGCCCTCTCAGTTGCCCCTTCACAGCAGCTCTAAACCTCACCGAGGTTCACAGCAGCTCTAACTCTCAGCGCGCTCTGTTGCCCTTCAGAGCAGCTCTGACTAACTCTCCGTGCTTTCTGTTGACCCTTCAGATCAGTCTGACTAACTCTCAGCGCTCCCGGTTGCCCCTTCACAGCAGCTCTAACTCTCAGCGCCCTGTGTTGCCCCTTCAACGCAGCTCTAATGCTCACCACTCTTTACTGCCCCTTCACAACAGCAATAAATCAGCGCTCTCCGTTGCCCCTTCACAGCAGCTCTGACTCTCAGCAACCTGTGTTGCCACTTCAATGCAGTTCTAATTCTCAGCACTCTTTATTGCCCCTTCAGAGCAACTCTAACACTCAGAGCACTCTGTTGCCCTTCAGAGCAGCTCTGACTAAATCTCAGCGCACTGTTTCCCCAAGGCAGCTTTAACTCTCAGCGCTCTCTATTGCCCCTTCACAGGAGCTCTAACTCTCACCGCTCTGTTTGCTCCTTCAGAGCAGCTCTAATTCTAAGCGCTCTCACTTGCCCCTTCAATGCAGCTCTATAACTCACAGCACTCTCTGTTCCCACTTTAACGCAGCTCTAACTCTCAGCGCTCGCTGTTGCCCCTTCAGTGCAGCTCTGACTAAATCTCAGCGCGCTGTGTTGCCCCTTCACAGAAGCCCTCTCAGCACTCTCTGTTGCCCCTTCACAGCAGCTCTAACTCTCAGCGCGCTCTGTTGCCCTTCAGAGTAGCACTGACTAAATCTCAGCGCTTTCTGTTGCCCCTTCACAGCAGCTCTAACTCTCAGAGCGCTCTGTTGCCCCTCCAGAGGAGCTCTGACTAAATCTCAGCGCTCTCTGTTGCCCATTCATAGCAGCTCTAACTCTCAGCGCTCTGTTGCCCCTTCATAGCAGCTCTGACTGAATCTCAGCGCTCTCTGTGTCCTCTTCACACCAGCTCTATCTCTCAGCGCGCTGTGTTGCCCCTTCACAGAAACTCTCTCAGCACGCTCTGTTGCCCCTTCACAGCAGCTCTAAATCTCAGCGCGCTCGGTTGCCCTTCAGAGTAGCACTGACTAAATCTCAGCGCTTTCTGTGGCCCCTTCACAGCAGCTCTAACTCTCAGAGCGCTCTGTTGCCCCTTCAGTGCAGCTCTGACTAAATCTCAGCGCGCTGTGTCGCCCCTTCCCAGCATCTCTAAATCTCAGCGCTGTGTGTTGCCCCTTCACAACAGCTGGAACTCTCACCACTCTCTGTTTCCCCTTCACAGCAGCTCTAACTCTCACCAATGTCTGTTTCCGCTTCACAGCAGCCCTGACTCTCTACGCTCTCTGTTGCCCCTTCACAGCGGCTTTAACTCTAAGCGCTCTCAGTTGCCCCTTCACAGCAGCTCTAACTCTCAGAGCGCTCTGTTGCCCCTCCAGAGGAGCTCTGACTAAATCTCAGCGCTCTCTGTTGCCCATTCATAGCAGCTCTAACTCTCAGCGCTCTGTTGCCCCTTCATAGCAGCTCTGACTGAATCTCAGCGCTCTCTGTGTCCTCTTCACACCAGCTCTATCTCTCAGCGCGCTGTGTTGCCCCTTCACAGAAACTCTCTCAGCACGCTCTGTTGCCCCTTCACAGCAGCTCTAAATCTCAGCGCGCTCGGTTGCCCTTCAGAGTAGCACTGACTAAATCTCAGCGCTTTCTGTGGCCCCTTCACAGCAGCTCTAACTCTCAGAGCGCTCTGTTGCCCCTTCAGTGCAGCTCTGACTAAATCTCAGCGCGCTGTGTCGCCCCTTCCCAGCATCTCTAAATCTCAGCGCTGTGTGTTGCCCCTTCACAACAGCTGGAACTCTCACCACTCTCTGTTTCCCCTTCACAGCAGCTCTAACTCTCACCAATGTCTGTTTCCGCTTCACAGCAGCCCTGACTCTCTACGCTCTCTGTTGCCCCTTCACAGCGGCTTTAACTCTAAGCGCTCTCAGTTGCCCCTTCACAGCAGCTCTAACTCTCAGAGCGCTCTGTTGCCCCTTCAGAGGAGCTCTGACTACATTTCAGCGCTCTCTGTTGACCATTCATAGCAGCTATAACTCTCAGCGCTCTGTTGCCCCTTCAGAGCAGCTCTGACTAGATCTCAGCGCTTCTGTTTGCTCTCCAAAGCAGCTTGAACTCTCAGTGCTCTCTATTGCCCCTTCACAGGAGCTCTGACTAACTCTCACCGCTCTGTTTGCTACTGGAGAGCAGCTCTAAATCTAAGCGCTCTCATTTACCCCTTCAATGCAGCTCTAACTCACAGCACTCTTTGTTGCCCCGTTAACGCAGCTCTAACTATCAGCGCTCTCTGTTTCCCCTCCACAGCAGCTCTATCTCTCAGCACTCTGTTTGCTCCTTCAGAGCAGCTCTAATTCTAAGCGCTCTCAGTTGCCCGTTCACAGCAGCTGTAAACCTCATCGCTCTCTCTTGCCCCTTCAACGCAGCTCTAACGCTCAGCGCTCGCTGTTGCCTCTTCAGAGCAGCTCTGACTAAATCTCAGCGCTGTGTTGCCCCTTCAACGCAGCTCTAACTCTCAGCGCTCGCTGTTGCCCCTTCACAGCAGCTCTAAATCTCAGCGCGCTCGGTTGCCCTTCAGAGTAGCACTGACTAAATCTCAGCGCTTTCTGTGGCCCCTTCACAGCAGCTCTAACTCTCAGAGCGCTCTGTTGCCCCTTCAGTGCAGCTCTGACTAAATCTCAGCGCGCTGTGTCGCCCCTTCCCAGCATCTCTAAATCTCAGCGCTGTGTGTTGCCCCTTCACAACAGCTGGAACTCTCACCACTCTCTGTTTCCCCTTCACAGCAGCTCTAACTCTCACCAATGTCTGTTTCCGCTTCACAGCAGCCCTGACTCTCTACGCTCTCTGTTGCCCCTTCACAGCGGCTTTAACTCTAAGCGCTCTCAGTTGCCCCTTCACAGCAGCTCTAACTCTCAGAGCGCTCTGTTGCCCCTCCAGAGGAGCTCTGACTAAATCTCAGCGCTCTCTGTTGCCCATTCATAGCAGCTCTAACTCTCAGCGCTCTGTTGCCCCTTCATAGCAGCTCTGACTGAATCTCAGCGCTCTCTGTGTCCTCTTCACACCAGCTCTATCTCTCAGCGCGCTGTGTTGCCCCTTCACAGAAACTCTCTCAGCACGCTCTGTTGCCCCTTCACCGCAGCTCTAAATCTCAGCGCGCTCGGTTGCCCTTCAGAGTAGCACTGACTAAATCTCAGCGCTTTCTGTGGCCCCTTCACAGCAGCTCTAACTCTCAGAGCGCTCTGTTGCCCCTTCAGTGCAGCTCTGACTAAATCTCAGCGCGCTGTGTCGCCCCTTCCCAGCATCTCTAAATCTCAGCGCTGTGTGTTGCCCCTTCACAACAGCTGGAACTCTCACCACTCTCTGTTTCCCCTTCACAGCAGCTCTAACTCTCACCAATGTCTGTTTCCGCTTCACAGCAGCCCTGACTCTCTACGCTCTCTGTTGCCCCTTCACAGCGGCTTTAACTCTAAGCGCTCTCAGTTGCCCCTTCACAGCAGCTCTAACTCTCAGAGCGCTCTGTTGCCCCTTCAGAGGAGCTCTGACTACATTTCAGCGCTCTCTGTTGACCATTCATAGCAGCTATAACTCTCAGCGCTCTGTTGCCCCTTCGGAGCAGCTCTGACTAGATCTCAGCGCTTCTGTTTGCTCTCCAAAGCAGCTTGAACTCTCAGTGCTCTCTATTGCCCCTTCACAGGAGCTCTGACTAACTCTCACCGCTCTGTTTGCTACTGGAGAGCAGCTCTAAATCTAAGCGCTCTCATTTACCCCTTCAATGCAGCTCTAACTCACAGCACTCTTTGTTGCCCCGTTAACGCAGCTCTAACTATCAGCGCTCTCTGTTTCCCCTCCACAGCAGCTCTATCTCTCAGCACTCTGTTTGCTTCTTCAGAGCAGCTCTAATTCTAAGCGCTCTCAGTTGCCCCTTCACAGCAGCTCTGAACCTCAGCGAGCGCTGCTGCCCCTTCACAGCAGCTCTAACTCTCAGCGCTGTGTGTTGCCCCTTCACAACAGCTCTAACTCTCTCCACTCTCTGTTTCCCCTTCACAGCAGCTCTATCTCTCACCACTCTGTTTCCGCTTCACAGCAGCCCTGACTCTCAACGCTCTGTGTTGCCCCTTCAACGCAGCTCTAACTCTCAGCGCTCGCTGTTGCCCCTTCAGTGCAGCTCTCACTAAATCTCAGCGCACTGTGTTGCCCCTTCACAGAAGCACTCTCAGCGCTCTCTGTTGCCCTTCAGAGCAGCTCTGACTAAATCTCAGCGCTCTCTGTTTCCCCTCCACAGCAGCTCAATCTCTCAGCGCTCTGTTTGCTTCTTCAGAGCAGCTCTAATTCTAAGCCCTCTCAGTTGCCCCTTCACAGCAGCTCTAAACCTCACCGAGGTTCACAGCAGCTCTAACTCTCAGCGCGCTCTGTTGCCCTTCAGAGCAGCTCTGACTAACTCTCCGTGCTTTCTGTTGACCCTTCAGATCAGTCTGACTAACTCTCAGCGCTCCCGGTTGCCCCTTCACAGCAGCTCTAACTCTCAGCGCCCTGTGTTGCCCCTTCAACGCAGCTCTAATGCTCACCACTCTTTACTGCCCCTTCACAACAGCAATAAATCAGCGCTCTCCGTTGCCCCTTCACAGCAGCTCTGACTCTCAGCAACCTGTGTTGCCACTTCAATGCAGTTCTAATTCTCAGCACTCTTTATTGCCCCTTCAGAGCAACTCTAACACTCAGAGCACTCTGTTGCCCTTCAGAGCAGCTCTGACTAAATCTCAGCGCACTGTTTCCCCAAGGCAGCTTTAACTCTCAGCGCTCTCTATTGCCCCTTCACAGGAGCTCTAACTCTCACCGCTCTGTTTGCTCCTTCAGAGCAGCTCTAATTCTAAGCGCTCTCACTTGCCCCTTCAATGCAGCTCTATAACTCACAGCACTCTCTGTTCCCACTTTAACGCAGCTCTAACTCTCACCGCTCTCTGTTGCCCCTTCAGTGCAGCTCTGACTAAATCTCAGCGCGCTGTGTTGCCCCTTCACAGAAGCCCTCTCAGCACTCTCTGTTGCCCCTTCACAGCAGCTCTAACTCTCAGCGCGCTCTGTTGCCCTTCAGAGTAGCACTGACTAAATCTCAGCGCTTTCTGTTGCCCCTTCACAGCAGCTCTAACTCTCAGAGCGCTCTGTTGCCCCTCCAGAGGAGCTCTGACTAAATCTCAGCGCTCTCTGTTGCCCATTCATAGCAGCTCTAACTCTCAGCGCTCTGTTGCCCCTTCATAGCAGCTCTGACTGAATCTCAGCGCTCTCTGTGTCCTCTTCACACCAGCTCTATCTCTCAGCGCGCTGTGTTGCCCCTTCACAGAAACTCTCTCAGCACGCTCTGTTGCCCCTTCACAGCAGCTCTAAATCTCAGCGCGCTCGGTTGCCCTTCAGAGTAGCACTGACTAAATCTCAGCGCTTTCTGTGGCCCCTTCACAGCAGCTCTAACTCTCAGAGCGCTCTGTTGCCCCTTCAGTGCAGCTCTGACTAAATCTCAGCGCGCTGTGTCGCCCCTTCCCAGCATCTCTAAATCTCAGCGCTGTGTGTTGCCCCTTCACAACAGCTGGAACTCTCACCACTCTCTGTTTCCCCTTCACAGCAGCTCTAACTCTCACCAATGTCTGTTTCCGCTTCACAGCAGCCCTGACTCTCTACGCTCTCTGTTGCCCCTTCACAGCGGCTTTAACTCTAAGCGCTCTCAGTTGCCCCTTCACAGCAGCTCTAACTCTCAGAGCGCTCTGTTGCCCCTCCAGAGGAGCTCTGACTAAATCTCAGCGCTCTCTGTTGCCCATTCATAGCAGCTCTAACTCTCAGCGCTCTGTTGCCCCTTCATAGCAGCTCTGACTGAATCTCAGCGCTCTCTGTGTCCTCTTCACACCAGCTCTATCTCTCAGCGCGCTGTGTTGCCCCTTCACAGAAACTCTCTCAGCACGCTCTGTTGCCCCTTCACAGCAGCTCTAAATCTCAGCGCGCTCGGTTGCCCTTCAGAGTAGCACTGACTAAATCTCAGCGCTTTCTGTGGCCCCTTCACAGCAGCTCTAACTCTCAGAGCGCTCTGTTGCCCCTTCAGTGCAGCTCTGACTAAATCTCAGCGCGCTGTGTCGCCCCTTCCCAGCATCTCTAAATCTCAGCGCTGTGTGTTGCCCCTTCACAACAGCTGGAACTCTCACCACTCTCTGTTTCCCCTTCACAGCAGCTCTAACTCTCACCAATGTCTGTTTCCGCTTCACAGCAGCCCTGACTCTCTACGCTCTCTGTTGCCCCTTCACAGCGGCTTTAACTCTAAGCGCTCTCAGTTGCCCCTTCACAGCAGCTCTAACTCTCAGAGCGCTCTGTTGCCCCTTCAGAGGAGCTCTGACTACATTTCAGCGCTCTCTGTTGACCATTCATAGCAGCTATAACTCTCAGCGCTCTGTTGCCCCTTCAGAGCAGCTCTGACTAGATCTCAGCGCTTCTGTTTGCTCTCCAAAGCAGCTTGAACTCTCAGTGCTCTCTATTGCCCCTTCACAGGAGCTCTGACTAACTCTCACCGCTCTGTTTGCTACTGGAGAGCAGCTCTAAATCTAAGCGCTCTCATTTACCCCTTCAATGCAGCTCTAACTCACAGCACTCTTTGTTGCCCCGTTAACGCAGCTCTAACTATCAGCGCTCTCTGTTTCCCCTCCACAGCAGCTCTATCTCTCAGCACTCTGTTTGCTCCTTCAGAGCAGCTCTAATTCTAAGCGCTCTCAGTTGCCCGTTCACAGCAGCTGTAAACCTCATCGCTCTCTCTTGCCCCTTCAACGCAGCTCTAACGCTCAGCGCTCGCTGTTGCCTCTTCAGAGCAGCTCTGACTAAATCTCAGCGCTGTGTTGCCCCTTCAACGCAGCTCTAACTCTCAGCGCTCGCTGTTGCCCCTTCACAGCAGCTCTAAATCTCAGCGCGCTCGGTTGCCCTTCAGAGTAGCACTGACTAAATCTCAGCGCTTTCTGTGGCCCCTTCACAGCAGCTCTAACTCTCAGAGCGCTCTGTTGCCCCTTCAGTGCAGCTCTGACTAAATCTCAGCGCGCTGTGTCGCCCCTTCCCAGCATCTCTAAATCTCAGCGCTGTGTGTTGCCCCTTCACAACAGCTGGAACTCTCACCACTCTCTGTTTCCCCTTCACAGCAGCTCTAACTCTCACCAATGTCTGTTTCCGCTTCACAGCAGCCCTGACTCTCTACGCTCTCTGTTGCCCCTTCACAGCGGCTTTAACTCTAAGCGCTCTCAGTTGCCCCTTCACAGCAGCTCTAACTCTCAGAGCGCTCTGTTGCCCCTCCAGAGGAGCTCTGACTAAATCTCAGCGCTCTCTGTTGCCCATTCATAGCAGCTCTAACTCTCAGCGCTCTGTTGCCCCTTCATAGCAGCTCTGACTGAATCTCAGCGCTCTCTGTGTCCTCTTCACACCAGCTCTATCTCTCAGCGCGCTGTGTTGCCCCTTCACAGAAACTCTCTCAGCACGCTCTGTTGCCCCTTCACCGCAGCTCTAAATCTCAGCGCGCTCGGTTGCCCTTCAGAGTAGCACTGACTAAATCTCAGCGCTTTCTGTGGCCCCTTCACAGCAGCTCTAACTCTCAGAGCGCTCTGTTGCCCCTTCAGTGCAGCTCTGACTAAATCTCAGCGCGCTGTGTCGCCCCTTCCCAGCATCTCTAAATCTCAGCGCTGTGTGTTGCCCCTTCACAACAGCTGGAACTCTCACCACTCTCTGTTTCCCCTTCACAGCAGCTCTAACTCTCACCAATGTCTGTTTCCGCTTCACAGCAGCCCTGACTCTCTACGCTCTCTGTTGCCCCTTCACAGCGGCTTTAACTCTAAGCGCTCTCAGTTGCCCCTTCACAGCAGCTCTAACTCTCAGAGCGCTCTGTTGCCCCTTCAGAGGAGCTCTGACTACATTTCAGCGCTCTCTGTTGACCATTCATAGCAGCTATAACTCTCAGCGCTCTGTTGCCCCTTCAGAGCAGCTCTGACTAGATCTCAGCGCTTCTGTTTGCTCTCCAAAGCAGCTTGAACTCTCAGTGCTCTCTATTGCCCCTTCACAGGAGCTCTGACTAACTCTCACCGCTCTGTTTGCTACTGGAGAGCAGCTCTAAATCTAAGCGCTCTCATTTACCCCTTCAATGCAGCTCTAACTCACAGCACTCTTTGTTGCCCCGTTAACGCAGCTCTAACTATCAGCGCTCTCTGTTTCCCCTCCACAGCAGCTCTATCTCTCAGCACTCTGTTTGCTTCTTCAGAGCAGCTCTAATTCTAAGCGCTCTCAGTTGCCCCTTCACAGCAGCTCTGAACCTCAGCGAGCGCTGCTGCCCCTTCACAGCAGCTCTAACTCTCAGCGCTGTGTGTTGCCCCTTCACAACAGCTCTAACTCTCTCCACTCTCTGTTTCCCCTTCACAGCAGCTCTATCTCTCACCACTCTGTTTCCGCTTCACAGCAGCCCTGACTCTCAACGCTCTGTGTTGCCCCTTCAACGCAGCTCTAACTCTCAGCGCTCGCTGTTGCCCCTTCAGTGCAGCTCTCACTAAATCTCAGCGCACTGTGTTGCCCCTTCACAGAAGCACTCTCAGCGCTCTCTGTTGCCCTTCAGAGCAGCTCTGACTAAATCTCAGCGCTCTCTGTTTCCCCTCCACAGCAGCTCAATCTCTCAGCGCTCTGTTTGCTTCTTCAGAGCAGCTCTAATTCTAAGCCCTCTCAGTTGCCCCTTCACAGCAGCTCTAAACCTCACCGAGGTTCACAGCAGCTCTAACTCTCAGCGCGCTCTGTTGCCCTTCAGAGCAGCTCTGACTAACTCTCCGTGCTTTCTGTTGACCCTTCAGATCAGTCTGACTAACTCTCAGCGCTCCCGGTTGCCCCTTCACAGCAGCTCTAACTCTCAGCGCCCTGTGTTGCCCCTTCAACGCAGCTCTAATGCTCACCACTCTTTACTGCCCCTTCACAACAGCAATAAATCAGCGCTCTCCGTTGCCCCTTCACAGCAGCTCTGACTCTCAGCAACCTGTGTTGCCACTTCAATGCAGTTCTAATTCTCAGCACTCTTTATTGCCCCTTCAGAGCAACTCTAACACTCAGAGCACTCTGTTGCCCTTCAGAGCAGCTCTGACTAAATCTCAGCGCACTGTTTCCCCAAGGCAGCTTTAACTCTCAGCGCTCTCTATTGCCCCTTCACAGGAGCTCTAACTCTCACCGCTCTGTTTGCTCCTTCAGAGCAGCTCTAATTCTAAGCGCTCTCACTTGCCCCTTCAATGCAGCTCTATAACTCACAGCACTCTCTGTTCCCACTTTAACGCAGCTCTAACTCTCACCGCTCTCTGTTGCCCCTTCAGTGCAGCTCTGACTAAATCTCAGCGCGCTGTGTTGCCCCTTCACAGAAGCCCTCTCAGCACTCTCTGTTGCCCCTTCACAGCAGCTCTAACTCTCAGCGCGCTCTGTTGCCCTTCAGAGTAGCACTGACTAAATCTCAGCGCTTTCTGTTGCCCCTTCACAGCAGCTCTAACTCTCAGAGCGCTCTGTTGCCCCTCCAGAGGAGCTCTGACTAAATCTCAGCGCTCTCTGTTGCCCATTCATAGCAGCTCTAACTCTCAGCGCTCTGTTGCCCCTTCATAGCAGCTCTGACTGAATCTCAGCGCTCTCTGTGTCCTCTTCACACCAGCTCTATCTCTCAGCGCGCTGTGTTGCCCCTTCACAGAAACTCTCTCAGCACGCTCTGTTGCCCCTTCACAGCAGCTCTAAATCTCAGCGCGCTCGGTTGCCCTTCAGAGTAGCACTGACTAAATCTCAGCGCTTTCTGTGGCCCCTTCACAGCAGCTCTAACTCTCAGAGCGCTCTGTTGCCCCTTCAGTGCAGCTCTGACTAAATCTCAGCGCGCTGTGTCGCCCCTTCCCAGCATCTCTAAATCTCAGCGCTGTGTGTTGCCCCTTCACAACAGCTGGAACTCTCACCACTCTCTGTTTCCCCTTCACAGCAGCTCTAACTCTCACCAATGTCTGTTTCCGCTTCACAGCAGCCCTGACTCTCTACGCTCTCTGTTGCCCCTTCACAGCGGCTTTAACTCTAAGCGCTCTCAGTTGCCCCTTCACAGCAGCTCTAACTCTCAGAGCGCTCTGTTGCCCCTCCAGAGGAGCTCTGACTAAATCTCAGCGCTCTCTGTTGCCCATTCATAG
This sequence comes from Leucopleurus acutus, assembly GCF_964270905.1. Taxonomy (NCBI): domain Eukaryota; kingdom Metazoa; phylum Chordata; class Mammalia; order Artiodactyla; family Delphinidae; genus Leucopleurus; species Leucopleurus acutus. Next base: position 78,266,314 of record NC_139156.1, read on the forward strand.
CAGCTCTAACTCTCAGCGCTCTGTTGCCCCTTCATAGCAGCTCTGACTGAATCTCAGCGCTCTCTGTGTCCTCTTCACACCAGCTCTATCTCTCAGCGCGCTGTGTTGCCCCTTCACAGAAACTCTCTCAGCACGCTCTGTTGCCCCTTCACAGCAGCTCTAAATCTCAGCGCGCTCGGTTGCCCTTCAGAGTAGCACTGACTAAATCTCAGCGCTTTCTGTGGCCCCTTCACAGCAGCTCTAACTCTCAGAGCGCTCTGTTGCCCCTTCAGTGCAGCTCTGACTAAATCTCAGCGCGCTGTGTCGCCCCTTCCCAGCATCTCTAAATCTCAGCGCTGTGTGTTGCCCCTTCACAACAGCTGGAACTCTCACCACTCTCTGTTTCCCCTTCACAGCAGCTCTAACTCTCACCAATGTCTGTTTCCGCTTCACAGCAGCCCTGACTCTCTACGCTCTCTGTTGCCCCTTCACAGCGGCTTTAACTCTAAGCGCTCTCAGTTGCCCCTTCACAGCAGCTCTAACTCTCAGAGCGCTCTGTTGCCCCTCCAGAGGAGCTCTGACTAAATCTCAGCGCTCTCTGTTGCCCATTCATAGCAGCTCTAACTCTCAGCGCTCTGTGTTGCCCCTTCAACGCAGCTGTAACTCTCACGGATCTCTGTTGCCCTTTCACAGCAGCTCTAACTCTAAGAGCTCTCATTTGCCCCTTCAATGCAGCTCTAACGCACAGCACTCTGGGTTGCCCCTTCAGTGCAGCTCTGACTAAATCTCAGCGCTCTGTGTTGCCCCTTCACAGAAGCTTTCTCAGAGCTCTGTGTAGCCCCTACACAGCAGCTCTAAATCTCACCGCTGTGTGTTGCCCCTTCACAACAGCTCTAACTCTCCCCACTCTGTTTCTGCTTCACAGCAGCCCTCACTCTCAACGCTCTGGGTTGCCCATCAACACAGCTGTAACTCGGCGCTCACTGTTGCCCATTCATAGTAGCTATAACTCTCAGCGCTCTGTTGACCCTTCATTGTAGCTCTGACTAAATCTCAGCGCTCTCTGTTGCCCCTTCACACGAGCTCTATCTCTCAGCACACCGCGTTGCCCCTTCAACTCAGCTCTAACTCAGAGCGCTCTCTGTTTCCCCTTCACAGCAGCTCTAACTCTAAGCGCTCTCAGTTGCCCCTTCAATGCAGCTCTATAACTCACAGCACTCTCTGTTCCCACTTTAACGCAGCTCTAACTCTCACCGCTCTCTGTTGCCCTTCAGAGCAGCTCTGACTAAATCTCAGCGCGCTGTGTTGCCCCTTCACAGAAGCTCTCTCAGCACTCTCTGTTGCCCCTTCACAGCAGCTCTAACTCTCAGCGCGCTCTGTTGCCCTTCAGAGTAGCACTGACTAAATCTCAGCGCTTTCTGTTGCCCCTTCACAGCAGCTCTAACTCTCAGAGCGCTCTGTTGCCCCTCCAGAGGAGCTCTGACTAAATCTCAGCGCTCTCTGTTGCCCATTCATAGCAGCTCTAACTCTCAGCGCTCTGTTGCCCCTTCATAGCAGCTCTGACTGAATCTCAGCGCTCTCTGTGTCCTCTTCACACCAGCTCTATCTCTCAGCGCGCTGTGTTGCCCCTTCACAGAAACTCTCTCAGCACGCTCTGTTGCCCCTTCACAGCAGCTCTAAATCTCAGCGCGCTCGGTTGCCCTTCAGAGTAGCACTGACTAAATCTCAGCGCTTTCTGTGGCCCCTTCACAGCAGCTCTAACTCTCAGAGCGCTCTGTTGCCCCTTCAGTGCAGCTCTGACTAAATCTCAGCGCGCTGTGTCGCCCCTTCCCAGCATCTCTAAATCTCAGCGCTGTGTGTTGCCCCTTCACAACAGCTGGAACTCTCACCACTCTCTGTTTCCCCTTCACAGCAGCTCTAACTCTCACCAATGTCTGTTTCCGCTTCACAGCAGCCCTGACTCTCTACGCTCTCTGTTGCCCCTTCACAGCGGCTTTAACTCTAAGCGCTCTCAGTTGCCCCTTCACAGCAGCTCTAACTCTCAGAGCGCTCTGTTGCCCCTTCAGAGGAGCTCTGACTACATTTCAGCGCTCTCTGTTGACCATTCATAGCAGCTATAACTCTCAGCGCTCTGTTGCCCCTTCAGAGCAGCTCTGACTAGATCTCAGCGCTTCTGTTTGCTCTCCAAAGCAGCTTGAACTCTCAGTGCTCTCTATTGCCCCTTCACAGGAGCTCTGACTAACTCTCACCGCTCTGTTTGCTACTGGAGAGCAGCTCTAAATCTAAGCGCTCTCATTTACCCCTTCAATGCAGCTCTAACTCACAGCACTCTTTGTTGCCCCGTTAACGCAGCTCTAACTATCAGCGCTCTCTGTTTCCCCTCCACAGCAGCTCTATCTCTCAGCACTCTGTTTGCTTCTTCAGAGCAGCTCTAATTCTAAGCGCTCTCAGTTGCCCCTTCACAGCAGCTCTGAACCTCAGCGAGCGCTGCTGCCCCTTCACAGCAGCTCTAACTCTCAGCGCTGTGTGTTGCCCCTTCACAACAGCTCTAACTCTCTCCACTCTCTGTTTCCCCTTCACAGCAGCTCTATCTCTCACCACTCTGTTTCCGCTTCACAGCAGCCCTGACTCTCAACGCTCTGTGTTGCCCCTTCAACGCAGCTCTCACTCTCAGCGCTCGCTGTTGCCCCTTCAGTGCAGCTCTCACTAAATCTCAGCGCACTGTGTTGCCCCTTCACAGAAGCACTCTCAGCGCTCTCTGTTGCCCTTCAGAGCAGCTCTGACTAAATCTCAGCGCTCTCTGTTTCCCCTCCACAGCAGCTCAATCTCTCAGCGCTCTGTTTGCTTCTTCAGAGCAGCTCTAATTCTAAGCCCTCTCAGTTGCCCCTTCACAGCAGCTCTAAACCTCACCGAGGTTCACAGCAGCTCTAACTCTCAGCGCGCTCTGTTGCCCTTCAGAGCAGCTCTGACTAACTCTCCGTGCTTTCTGTTGACCCTTCAGATCAGTCTGACTAACTCTCAGCGCTCCCGGTTGCCCCTTCACAGCAGCTCTAACTCTCAGCGCCCTGTGTTGCCCCTTCAACGCAGCTCTAATGCTCACCACTCTTTACTGCCCCTTCACAACAGCAATAAATCAGCGCTCTCCGTTGCCCCTTCACAGCAGCTCTGACTCTCAGCAACCTGTGTTGCCACTTCAATGCAGTTCTAATTCTCAGCACTCTTTATTGCCCCTTCAGAGCAACTCTAACACTCAGAGCACTCTGTTGCCCTTTAGAGCAGCTCTGACTAAATCTCAGCGCACTGTTTCCCCAAGGCAGCTTTAACGCTCAGCGCTCTCTATTGCCCCTTCACAGGAGCTCTAACTCTCACCGCTCTGTTTGCTACTTGAGAGCAGCTCTAATTCTAAGCGCTCTCACTTGCCCCTTCACAGCAGCTGTAAACCTCAGCGAGCTCTGTTGCCCCTTCACAGCAGCTCTAACTCTCAGCGCTCGCTGTTGCCCCTTCAGTGCAGCTCTGACTAAATCTCAGCGCGCTGTGTTGCCCCTTCACAGAAGCTCTCTCAGCGCTCTCTGTTGCCCCTTCACAACAGCCCTAACTCTCACCACTCTGTTTCCGCTTCACAGCAGCTCTGTTGCCCCTCCAGAGGAGCTCTGACTAAATCTCAGCGCTCTCTGTTTCCCCTTCACAACAGCTCTAACTCTCACCACTCTGTTTCCGCTTCACAGCAGCCCTGACTCTCAACGCTCTGTGTTGCCCCTTCAACGCAGCTCTAACTCTCAAAGCGCTCTGTTGCCCCTTCAGAGGAGCTCTGACTAAATCTCAGCGCTCTCTGTTGCCCATTCATAGCAGATATAACTCTCAGCCCTGACTGTTGCCCCTTTAGAGCAGCTCTGAATAAATCTCAGCGCTCTCTGTTGCCCCTTCACACCAGCTCTATCTCCCAGCGCTCTGTGCTGCCCCTTCAACGCAGTTCTAACTCTCACCTCTCTCTCTTGCACAGTCACAGCAGCTCTAACTACCTCTCACCGCTATCAGTTGCCCCTTCTCAGCAGCTCTAACTTCCAGTGCTCTGTGTTGCCCCTTCACAGCAGCTCTAACTTCCAGTGCTCTGTGTTGCCCCTTCACAGCAGCTCTAACGCTGAGCTCTCTCAGTTGCCCCTTCAATGCAGCTCTAACTCACAGCGCTCTGTGTTGCCCCTTCAACGCAGCTGTAACTCTCACGGATCTCTGTTGCCCTTTCACAGCAGCTCTAACTCTAAGAGCTCTCATTTGCCCCTTCAATGCAGCTCTAACGCACAGCACTCTAGGTTGCCCCTTCAGTGCAGCTCTGACTAAATCTCAGCGCTCTGTGTTTCCCCTTCACAGAAGCTTTCTCAGCGCTCTGTGTAGCCCCTACACAGCAGCTCTAAATCTCACCGCTGTGTGTTGCCCCTTCACAACAGCTCTAACTCTCCCCACTCTGTTTCTGCTTCACAGCAGCCCTCACTCTCAACGCTCTGGGTTGCCCATCAACACAGCTGTAACTCGGCGCTCACTGTTGCCCATTCATAGTAGCTATAACTCTCAGCGCTCTGTTGACCCTTCATTGTAGCTCTGACTAAATCTCAGCGCTCTCTGTTGCCCCTTCACACGAGCTCTATCTCTCAGCACACCGCGTTGCCCCTTCAACGCAGCTCTAACTCTCAGAGCTCTCTCTGTTTCCCCTTCACAGCAGCTCTAACTCTAAGCGCTCTCAGTTGCCCCTTCAATGCAGCTCTATAACTCACAGCACTCTCTGTTCCCACTTTAACGCAGCTTTATCTCTCACCGCTCTCTGTTGCCCCTTCAGTGCAGCTCTGACTAAATCTCAGCGCGCTGTGTTGCCCCTTCACAGAAGCTCTCTCAGCACTCTCTGTTGCCCCTTCACAGCAGCTCTAACTCTCAGAGCGCTCTGTTGCCCCTCCAGAGGAGCTCTGACTAAATCTCAGCGCTCTCTGTTGCCCATTCATAGCAGCTCTAACTCTCAGCGCTCTGTTGCCCCTTCATAGCAGCTCTGACTGAATCTCAGCGCTCTCTGTGTCCTCTTCACACCAGCTCTATCTCTCAGCGCGCTGTGTTGCCCCTTCACAGAAACTCTCTCAGCACGCTCTGTTGCCCCTTCACAGCAGCTCTAAATCTCAGCGCGCTCGGTTGCCCTTCAGAGTAGCACTGACTAAATCTCAGCGCTTTCTGTGGCCCCTTCACAGCAGCTCTAACTCTCAGAGCGCTCTGTTGCCCCTTCAGTGCAGCTCTGACTAAATCTCAGCGCGCTGTGTCGCCCCTTCCCAGCATCTCTAAATCTCAGCGCTGTGTGTTGCCCCTTCACAACAGCTGGAACTCTCACCACTCTCTGTTTCCCCTTCACAGCAGCTCTAACTCTCACCAATGTCTGTTTCCGCTTCACAGCAGCCCTGACTCTCTACGCTCTCTGTTGCCCCTTCACAGCGGCTTTAACTCTAAGCGCTCTCAGTTGCCCCTTCACAGCAGCTCTAACTCTCAGAGCGCTCTGTTGCCCCTTCAGAGGAGCTCTGACTACATTTCAGCGCTCTCTGTTGATCATTCATAGCAGCTATAACTCTCAGCGCTCTGTTGCCCCTTCAGAGCAGCTCTGACTAGATCTCAGCGCTTCTGTTTGCTCTCCAAAGCAGCTTGAACTCTCAGTGCTCTCTATTGCCCCTTCACAGGAGCTCTGACTAACTCTCACCGCTCTGTTTGCTACTGGAGAGCAGCTCTAAATCTAAGCGCTCTCATTTACCCCTTCAATGCAGCTCTAACTCACAGCACTCTTTGTTGCCCCGTTAACGCAGCTCTAACTATCAGCGCTCTCTGTTTCCCCTCCACAGCAGCTCTATCTCTCAGCACTCTGTTTGCTTCTTCAGAGCAGCTCTAATTCTAAGCGCTCTCAGTTGCCCCTTCACAGCAGCTCTGAACCTCAGCGAGCGCTGCTGCCCCTTCACAGCAGCTCTAACTCTCAGCGCTGTGTGTTGCCCCTTCACAACAGCTCTAACTCTCTCCACTCTCTGTTTCCCCTTCACAGCAGCTCTATCTCTCACCACTCTGTTTCCGCTTCACAGCAGCCCTGACTCTCAACGCTCTGTGTTGCCCCTTCAACGCAGCTCTAACTCTCAGCGCTCGCTGTTGCCCCTTCAGTGCAGCTCTCACTAAATCTCAGCGCACTGTGTTGCCCCTTCACAGAAGCACTCTCAGCGCTCTCTGTTGCCCTTCAGAGCAGCTCTGACTAAATCTCAGCGCTCTCTGTTTCCCCTCCACAGCAGCTCAATCTCTCAGCGCTCTGTTTGCTTCTTCAGAGCAGCTCTAATTCTAAGCCCTCTCAGTTGCCCCTTCACAGCAGCTCTAAACCTCACCGAGGTTCACAGCAGCTCTAACTCTCAGCGCGCTCTGTTGCCCTTCAGAGCAGCTCTGACTAACTCTCCGTGCTTTCTGTTGACCCTTCAGATCAGTCTGACTAACTCTCAGCGCTCCCGGTTGCCCCTTCACAGCAGCTCTAACTCTCAGCGCCCTGTGTTGCCCCTTCAACGCAGCTCTAATGCTCACCACTCTTTACTGCCCCTTCACAACAGCAATAAATCAGCGCTCTCCGTTGCCCCTTCACAGCAGCTCTGACTCTCAGCAACCTGTGTTGCCACTTCAATGCAGTTCTAATTCTCAGCACTCTTTATTGCCCCTTCAGAGCAACTCTAACACTCAGAGCACTCTGTTGCCCTTCAGAGCAGCTCTGACTAAATCTCAGCGCACTGTTTCCCCAAGGCAGCTTTAACTCTCAGCGCTCTCTATTGCCCCTTCACAGGAGCTCTAACTCTCACCGCTCTGTTTGCTACTTGAGAGCAGCTCTAATTCTAAGCGCTCTCACTTGCCCCTTCACAGCAGCTGTAAACCTCAGCGAGCTCTGTTGCCCCTTCAACGCAGCTCTAACTCTCAGCGCTCGCTGTTGCCCCTTCAGTGCAGCTCTGACTAAATCTCAGCGCGCTGTGTTGCCCCTTCACAGAAGTTCTCTCAGCGCTCTCTGTTGCCCCTTCACAGCAGCTCTAACTCTCAGCGCGCTCTGTTGCCCTTCAGAGTAGCACTGACTAAATCTCAGCGCTTTCTGTTGCCCCTTCACAGCAGCTCTAACTCTCAGAGCGCTCTGTTGCCCCTCCAGAGGAGCTCTGACTAAATCTCAGCGCTCTCTGTTTCCCCTTCACAGCAGCTCTAACTCTCACCACTCTGTTTCCGCTTCACAGCAGCCCTGACTCTCAACGCTCTGTGTTGCCCCTTCAACGCAGCTCTAACGCTCAGCGCTCGCTGTTGCCCCTTCAGTGCAGCTCTCACTAAATCTCAGCGCACTGTGTTGCCCTTTCACAGGAGCATTGACTGACTCTCAAGCGCTCTGTGTTGCCCCTTCACAGCAGCTGTAACTCTAAGTGCTCTCAGTTGCCCCTTCTCAGCAGCTCTAACTTCCAGTGCTCTGTGTTGCCCCTTCACAGCAGCTCTAACTCTCGGCGCTCTCTATTGTCCCTTCACAGGAGCTCTGACTAACTCTCACCGCTCTGTTTGCTCCTTCAGAGCAGCTCTAATTCTAAGCGCTCTCAGTTGCCCGTTCACAGCAGCTGTAAACCTCATCGCTCTCTCTTGCCCCTTCAACGCAGCTCTAACGCTCAGCGCTCGCTGTTGCCTCTTCAGAGCAGCTCTGACTAAATCTCAGCGCTGTGTTGCCCCTTCAACGCAGCTCTAACTCTCAGCGCTCGCTGTTGCCCCTTCACACCAGCTCTATCTCTCGGCGCTCTGTGCTGCCCCTTCAACGCAGTTCTAACTCTCACCTCTCTCTCTTGCACAGTCACAGCAGCTCTAACTACCTCTCACCGCTATCTGATGCCCCTTCGCAGGAGCTCTAACTCTCAGCGCTATGTGTTGCCCCTTCTCAGCAACGCTAAATCTCACCACTCCGTGTTGCCTCTTCAACGCAGCTCTAATTCGCAGCGATCCCTGGTGCCCCTTCACAGGAGCGCTGACTGACTCTCAAGCGTTGTCTGCTGCCCCTACACAGCAGCTGTAACTCTAAGTGCACTCAGTTGCCCCTTCTCAGCAGCTCTAACTTCCAGTGCTCTGTGTTGCCCCTTCACAGCAGCTCTAACTTCCAGTGCTCTGTGTTGCCCCTTCACAGCAGCTCTAACGCTGAGCTCTCTCAGTTGCCCCTTCAATGCAGCTCTAACTCACAGCGCTCTGTGTTGCCCCTTCAACGCAGCTGTAACTCTCACGGATCTCTGTTGCCCTTTCACAGCAGCTCTAACTCTAAGAGCTCTCATTTGCCCCTTCAATGCAGCTCTAACGCACAGCACTCTGGGTTGCCCCTTCAGTGCAGCTCTGACTAAATCTCAGCGCTCTGTGTTGCCCCTTCACAGAAGCTTTCTCAGCGCTCTGTGTAGCCCCTACACAGCAGCTCTAAATCTCACCGCTGTGTGTTGCCCCTTCACAACAGCTCTAACTCTCCCCACTCTGTTTCTGCTTCACAGCAGCCCTCACTCTCAACGCTCTGGGTTGCCCATCAACACAGCTGTAACTCGGCGCTCACTGTTGCCCATTCATAGTAGCTATAACTCTCAGCGCTCTGTTGACCCTTCATTGTAGCTCTGACTAAATCTCAGCGCTCTCTGTTGCCCCTTCACACGAGCTCTATCTCTCAGCACACCGCGTTGCCCCTTCAACGCAGCTCTAACTCAGAGCGCTCTCTGTTTCCCCTTCACAGCAGCTCTAACTCTAAGCGCTCTCAGTTGCCCCTTCAATGCAGCTCTATAACTCACAGCACTCTCTGTTCCCACTTTAACGCAGCTCTAACTCTCACCGCTCTCTGTTGCCCTTCAGAGCAGCTCTGACTAAATCTCAGCGCGCTGTGTTGCCCCTTCACAGAAGCTCTCTCAGCACTCTCTGTTGCCCCTTCACAGCAGCTCTAACTCTCAGCGCGCTCTGTTGCCCTTCAGAGTAGCACTGACTAAATCTCAGCGCTTTCTGTTGCCCCTTCACAGCAGCTCTAACTCTCAGAGCGCTCTGTTGCCCCTCCAGAGGAGCTCTGACTAAATCTCAGCGCTCTCTGTTGCCCATTCATAGCAGCTCTAACTCTCAGCGCTCTGTTGCCCCTTCATAGCAGCTCTGACTGAATCTCAGCGCTCTCTGTGTCCTCTTCACACCAGCTCTATCTCTCAGCGCGCTGTGTTGCCCCTTCACAGAAACTCTCTCAGCACGCTCTGTTGCCCCTTCACCGCAGCTCTAAATCTCAGCGCGCTCGGTTGCCCTTCAGAGTAGCACTGACTAAATCTCAGCGCTTTCTGTGGCCCCTTCACAGCAGCTCTAACTCTCAGAGCGCTCTGTTGCCCCTTCAGTGCAGCTCTGACTAAATCTCAGCGCGCTGTGTCGCCCCTTCCCAGCATCTCTAAATCTCAGCGCTGTGTGTTGCCCCTTCACAACAGCTGGAACTCTCACCACTCTCTGTTTCCCCTTCACAGCAGCTCTAACTCTCACCAATGTCTGTTTCCGCTTCACAGCAGCCCTGACTCTCTACGCTCTCTGTTGCCCCTTCACAGCGGCTTTAACTCTAAGCGCTCTCAGTTGCCCCTTCACAGCAGCTCTAACTCTCAGAGCGCTCTGTTGCCCCTTCAGAGGAGCTCTGACTACATTTCAGCGCTCTCTGTTGACCATTCATAGCAGCTATAACTCTCAGCGCTCTGTTGCCCCTTCAGAGCAGCTCTGACTAGATCTCAGCGCTTCTGTTTGCTCTCCAAAGCAGCTTGAACTCTCAGTGCTCTCTATTGCCCCTTCACAGGAGCTCTGACTAACTCTCACCGCTCTGTTTGCTACTGGAGAGCAGCTCTAAATCTAAGCGCTCTCATTTACCCCTTCAATGCAGCTCTAACTCACAGCACTCTTTGTTGCCCCGTTAACGCAGCTCTAACTATCAGCGCTCTCTGTTTCCCCTCCACAGCAGCTCTATCTCTCAGCACTCTGTTTGCTTCTTCAGAGCAGCTCTAATTCTAAGCGCTCTCAGTTGCCCCTTCACAGCAGCTCTGAACCTCAGCGAGCGCTGCTGCCCCTTCACAGCAGCTCTAACTCTCAGCGCTGTGTGTTGCCCCTTCACAACAGCTCTAACTCTCTCCACTCTCTGTTTCCCCTTCACAGCAGCTCTATCTCTCACCACTCTGTTTCCGCTTCACAGCAGCCCTGACTCTCAACGCTCTGTGTTGCCCCTTCAACGCAGCTCTAACTCTCAGCGCTCGCTGTTGCCCCTTCAGTGCAGCTCTCACTAAATCTCAGCGCACTGTGTTGCCCCTTCACAGAAGCACTCTCAGCGCTCTCTGTTGCCCTTCAGAGCAGCTCTGACTAAATCTCAGCGCTCTCTGTTTCCCCTCCACAGCAGCTCAATCTCTCAGCGCTCTGTTTGCTTCTTCAGAGCAGCTCTAATTCTAAGCCCTCTCAGTTGCCCCTTCACAGCAGCTCTAAACCTCACCGAGGTTCACAGCAGCTCTAACTCTCAGCGCGCTCTGTTGCCCTTCAGAGCAGCTCTGACTAACTCTCCGTGCTTTCTGTTGACCCTTCAGATCAGTCTGACTAACTCTCAGCGCTCCCGGTTGCCCCTTCACAGCAGCTCTAACTCTCAGCGCCCTGTGTTGCCCCTTCAACGCAGCTCTAATGCTCACCACTCTTTACTGCCCCTTCACAACAGCAATAAATCAGCGCTCTCCGTTGCCCCTTCACAGCAGCTCTGACTCTCAGCAACCTGTGTTGCCACTTCAATGCAGTTCTAATTCTCAGCACTCTTTATTGCCCCTTCAGAGCAACTCTAACACTCAGAGCACTCTGTTGCCCTTCAGAGCAGCTCTGACTAAATCTCAGCGCACTGTTTCCCCAAGGCAGCTTTAACTCTCAGCGCTCTCTATTGCCCCTTCACAGGAGCTCTAACTCTCACCGCTCTGTTTGCTCCTTCAGAGCAGCTCTAATTCTAAGCGCTCTCACTTGCCCCTTCAATGCAGCTCTATAACTCACAGCACTCTCTGTTCCCACTTTAACGCAGCTCTAACTCTCACCGCTCTCTGTTGCCCCTTCAGTGCAGCTCTGACTAAATCTCAGCGCGCTGTGTTGCCCCTTCACAGAAGCCCTCTCAGCACTCTCTGTTGCCCCTTCACAGCAGCTCTAACTCTCAGCGCGCTCTGTTGCCCTTCAGAGTAGCACTGACTAAATCTCAGCGCTTTCTGTTGCCCCTTCACAGCAGCTCTAACTCTCAGAGCGCTCTGTTGCCCCTCCAGAGGAGCTCTGACTAAATCTCAGCGCTCTCTGTTGCCCATTCATAGCAGCTCTAACTCTCAGCGCTCTGTTGCCCCTTCATAGCAGCTCTGACTGAATCTCAGCGCTCTCTGTGTCCTCTTCACACCAGCTCTATCTCTCAGCGCGCTGTGTTGCCCCTTCACAGAAACTCTCTCAGCACGCTCTGTTGCCCCTTCACAGCAGCTCTAAATCTCAGCGCGCTCGGTTGCCCTTCAGAGTAGCACTGACTAAATCTCAGCGCTTTCTGTGGCCCCTTCACAGCAGCTCTAACTCTCAGAGCGCTCTGTTGCCCCTTCAGTGCAGCTCTGACTAAATCTCAGCGCGCTGTGTCGCCCCTTCCCAGCATCTCTAAATCTCAGCGCTGTGTGTTGCCCCTTCACAACAGCTGGAACTCTCACCACTCTCTGTTTCCCCTTCACAGCAGCTCTAACTCTCACCAATGTCTGTTTCCGCTTCACAGCAGCCCTGACTCTCTACGCTCTCTGTTGCCCCTTCACAGCGGCTTTAACTCTAAGCGCTCTCAGTTGCCCCTTCACAGCAGCTCTAACTCTCAGAGCGCTCTGTTGCCCCTCCAGAGGAGCTCTGACTAAATCTCAGCGCTCTCTGTTGCCCATTCATAGCAGCTCTAACTCTCAGCGCTCTGTTGCCCCTTCATAGCAGCTCTGACTGAATCTCAGCGCTCTCTGTGTCCTCTTCACACCAGCTCTATCTCTCAGCGCGCTGTGTTGCCCCTTCACAGAAACTCTCTCAGCACGCTCTGTTGCCCCTTCACAGCAGCTCTAAATCTCAGCGCGCTCGGTTGCCCTTCAGAGTAGCACTGACTAAATCTCAGCGCTTTCTGTGGCCCCTTCACAGCAGCTCTAACTCTCAGAGCGCTCTGTTGCCCCTTCAGTGCAGCTCTGACTAAATCTCAGCGCGCTGTGTCGCCCCTTCCCAGCATCTCTAAATCTCAGCGCTGTGTGTTGCCCCTTCACAACAGCTGGAACTCTCACCACTCTCTGTTTCCCCTTCACAGCAGCTCTAACTCTCACCAATGTCTGTTTCCGCTTCACAGCAGCCCTGACTCTCTACGCTCTCTGTTGCCCCTTCACAGCGGCTTTAACTCTAAGCGCTCTCAGTTGCCCCTTCACAGCAGCTCTAACTCTCAGAGCGCTCTGTTGCCCCTTCAGAGGAGCTCTGACTACATTTCAGCGCTCTCTGTTGACCATTCATAGCAGCTATAACTCTCAGCGCTCTGTTGCCCCTTCAGAGCAGCTCTGACTAGATCTCAGCGCTTCTGTTTGCTCTCCAAAGCAGCTTGAACTCTCAGTGCTCTCTATTGCCCCTTCACAGGAGCTCTGACTAACTCTCACCGCTCTGTTTGCTACTGGAGAGCAGCTCTAAATCTAAGCGCTCTCATTTACCCCTTCAATGCAGCTCTAACTCACAGCACTCTTTGTTGCCCCGTTAACGCAGCTCTAACTATCAGCGCTCTCTGTTTCCCCTCCACAGCAGCTCTATCTCTCAGCACTCTGTTTGCTCCTTCAGAGCAGCTCTAATTCTAAGCGCTCTCAGTTGCCCGTTCACAGCAGCTGTAAACCTCATCGCTCTCTCTTGCCCCTTCAACGCAGCTCTAACGCTCAGCGCTCGCTGTTGCCTCTTCAGAGCAGCTCTGACTAAATCTCAGCGCTGTGTTGCCCCTTCAACGCAGCTCTAACTCTCAGCGCTCGCTGTTGCCCCTTCACAGCAGCTCTAAATCTCAGCGCGCTCGGTTGCCCTTCAGAGTAGCACTGACTAAATCTCAGCGCTTTCTGTGGCCCCTTCACAGCAGCTCTAACTCTCAGAGCGCTCTGTTGCCCCTTCAGTGCAGCTCTGACTAAATCTCAGCGCGCTGTGTCGCCCCTTCCCAGCATCTCTAAATCTCAGCGCTGTGTGTTGCCCCTTCACAACAGCTGGAACTCTCACCACTCTCTGTTTCCCCTTCACAGCAGCTCTAACTCTCACCAATGTCTGTTTCCGCTTCACAGCAGCCCTGACTCTCTACGCTCTCTGTTGCCCCTTCACAGCGGCTTTAACTCTAAGCGCTCTCAGTTGCCCCTTCACAGCAGCTCTAACTCTCAGAGCGCTCTGTTGCCCCTCCAGAGGAGCTCTGACTAAATCTCAGCGCTCTCTGTTGCCCATTCATAGCAGCTCTAACTCTCAGCGCTCTGTTGCCCCTTCATAGCAGCTCTGACTAGATCTCAGCGCTTCTGTTTGCTCTCCAAAGCAGCTTGAACTCTCAGTGCTCTCTATTGCCCCTTCACAGGAGCTCTGACTAACTCTCACCGCTCTGTTTGCTACTGGAGAGCAGCTCTAAATCTAAGCGCTCTCATTTACCCCTTCAATGCAGCTCTAACTCACAGCACTCTTTGTTGCCCCGTTAACGCAGCTCTAACTATCAGCGCTCTCTGTTTCCCCTCCACAGCAGCTCTATCTCTCAGCACTCTGTTTGCTTCTTCAGAGCAGCTCTAATTCTAAGCGCTCTCAGTTGCCCCTTCACAGCAGCTCTGAACCTCAGCGAGCGCTGCTGCCCCTTCACAGCAGCTCTAACTCTCAGCGCTGTGTGTTGCCCCTTCACAACAGCTCGAACTCTCTCCACTCTCTGTTTCCCCTTCACAGCAGCTCTATCTCTCACCACTCTGTTTCCGCTTCACAGCAGCCCTGACTCTCAACGCTCTGTGTTGCCCCTTCAACGCAGCTCTAACTCTCAAAGCGCTCTGTTGCCCCTTCAGAGGAGCTCTGACTAAATCTCAGCGCTCTCTGTTGCCCATTCATAGCAGATATAACTCTCAGCCCTGACTGTTGCCCCTTTAGAGCAGCTCTGAATAAATCTCAGCGCTCTCTGTTGCCCCTTCACACCAGCTCTATCTCCCAGCGCTCTGTGCTGCCCCTTCAACGCAGTTCTAACTCTCACCTCTCTCTCTTGCACAGTCACAGCAGCTCTAACTACCTCTCACCGCTAACAGTTGCCCCTTCTCAGCAGCTCTAACTTCCAGTGCTCTGTGTTGCCCCTTCACAGCAGCTCTAACTTCCAGTGCTCTGTGTTGCCCCTTCACAGCAGCTCTAACGCTGAGCTCTCTCAGTTGCCCCTTCAATGCAGCTCTAACTCACAGCGCTCTGTGTTGCCCCTTCAACGCAGCTGTAACTCTCACGGATCTCTGTTGCCCTTTCACAGCAGCTCTAACTCTAAGAGCTCTCATTTGCCCCTTCAATGCAGCTCTAACGCACAGCACTCTAGGTTGCCCCTTCAGTGCAGCTCTGACTAAATCTCAGCGCTCTGTGTTTCCCCTTCACAGAAGCTTTCTCAGCGCTCTGTGTAGCCCCTACACAGCAGCTCTAAATCTCACCGCTGTGTGTTGCCCCTTCACAACAGCTCTAACTCTCCCCACTCTGTTTCTGCTTCACAGCAGCCCTCACTCTCAACGCTCTGGGTTGCCCATCAACACAGCTGTAACTCGGCGCTCACTGTTGCCCATTCATAGTAGCTATAACTCTCAGCGCTCTGTTGACCCTTCATTGTAGCTCTGACTAAATCTCAGCGCTCTCTGTTGCCCCTTCACACGAGCTCTATCTCTCAGCACACCGCGTTGCCCCTTCAACGCAGCTCTAACTCTCAGAGCTCTCTCTGTTTCCCCTTCACAGCAGCTCTAACTCTAAGCGCTCTCAGTTGCCCCTTCAATGCAGCTCTATAACTCACAGCACTCTCTGTTCCCACTTTAACGCAGCTCTAACTCTCACCGCTCTCTGTTGCCCCTTCAGTGCAGCTCTGACTAAATCTCAGCGCCCTGTGTTGCCCCTTCACAGAAGCCCTCTCAGCACTCTCTGTTGCCCCTTCACAGCAGCTCTAACTCTCAGCGCGCTCTGTTGCCCTTCAGAGTAGCACTGACTAAATCTCAGCGCTTTCTGTTGCCCCTTCACAGCAGCTCTAACTCTCAGAGCGCTCTGTTGCTCCTCCAGAGGAGCTCTGACTAAATCTCAGCGCTCTCTGTTGCCCATTCATAGCAGCTCTAACTCTCAGCGCTCTGTTGCCCCTTCATAGCAGCTCTGACTGAATCTCAGCGCTCTCTGTGTCCTCTTCACACCAGCTCTATCTCTCAGCGCGCTGTGTTGCCCCTTCACAGAAACTCTCTCAGCACGCTCTGTTGCCCCTTCACAGCAGCTCTAAATCTCAGCGCGCTCGGTTGCCCTTCAGAGTAGCACTGACTAAATCTCAGCGCTTTCTGTGGCCCCTTCACAGCAGCTCTAACTCTCAGAGCGCTCTGTTGCCCCTTCAGTGCAGCTCTGACTAAATCTCAGCGCGCTGTGTCGCCCCTTCCCAGCATCTCTAAATCTCAGCGCTGTGTGTTGCCCCTTCACAACAGCTGGAACTCTCACCACTCTCTGTTTCCCCTTCACAGCAGCTCTAACTCTCACCAATGTCTGTTTCCGCTTCACAGCAGCCCTGACTCTCTACGCTCTCTGTTGCCCCTTCACAGCGGCTTTAACTCTAAGCGCTCTCAGTTGCCCCTTCACAGCAGCTCTAACTCTCAGAGCGCTCTGTTGCCCCTTCAGAGGAGCTCTGACTACATTTCAGCGCTCTCTGTTGACCATTCATAGCAGCTATAACTCTCAGCGCTCTGTTGCCCCTTCAGAGCAGCTCTGACTAGATCTCAGCGCTTCTGTTTGCTCTCCAAAGCAGCTTGAACTCTCAGTGCTCTCTATTGCCCCTTCACAGGAGCTCTGACTAACTCTCACCGCTCTGTTTGCTACTGGAGAGCAGCTCTAAATCTAAGCGCTCTCATTTACCCCTTCAATGCAGCTCTAACTCACAGCACTCTTTGTTGCCCCGTTAACGCAGCTCTAACTATCAGCGCTCTCTGTTTCCCCTCCACAGCAGCTCTATCTCTCAGCACTCTGTTTGCTTCTTCAGAGCAGCTCTAATTCTAAGCGCTCTCAGTTGCCCCTTCACAGCAGCTCTGAACCTCAGCGAGCGCTGCTGCCCCTTCACAGCAGCTCTAACTCTCAGCGCTGTGTGTTGCCCCTTCACAACAGCTCTAACTCTCTCCACTCTCTGTTTCCCCTTCACAGCAGCTCTATCTCTCACCACTCTGTTTCCGCTTCACAGCAGCCCTGACTCTCAACGCTCTGTGTTGCCCCTTCAACGCAGCTCTAACTCTCAGCGCTCGCTGTTGCCCCTTCAGTGCAGCTCTCACTAAATCTCAGCGCACTGTGTTGCCCCTTCACAGAAGCACTCTCAGCGCTCTCTGTTGCCCTTCAGAGCAGCTCTGACTAAATCTCAGCGCTCTCTGTTTCCCCTCCACAGCAGCTCAATCTCTCAGCGCTCTGTTTGCTTCTTCAGAGCAGCTCTAATTCTAAGCCCTCTCAGTTGCCCCTTCACAGCAGCTCTAAACCTCACCGAGGTTCACAGCAGCTCTAACTCTCAGCGCGCTCTGTTGCCCTTCAGAGCAGCTCTGACTAACTCTCCGTGCTTTCTGTTGACCCTTCAGATCAGTCTGACTAACTCTCAGCGCTCCCGGTTGCCCCTTCACAGCAGCTCTAACTCTCAGCGCCCTGTGTTGCCCCTTCAACGCAGCTCTAATGCTCACCACTCTTTACTGCCCCTTCACAACAGCAATAAATCAGCGCTCTCCGTTGCCCCTTCACAGCAGCTCTGACTCTCAGCAACCTGTGTTGCCACTTCAATGCAGTTCTAATTCTCAGCACTCTTTATTGCCCCTTCAGAGCAACTCTAACACTCAGAGCACTCTGTTGCCCTTCAGAGCAGCTCTGACTAAATCTCAGCGCACTGTTTCCCCAAGGCAGCTTTAACTCTCAGCGCTCTCTATTGCCCCTTCACAGGAGCTCTAACTCTCACCGCTCTGTTTGCTACTTGAGAGCAGCTCTAATTCTAAGCGCTCTCACTTGCCCCTTCACAGCAGCTGTAAACCTCAGCGAGCTCTGTTGCCCCTTCAACGCAGCTCTAACTCTCAGCGCTCGCTGTTGCCCCTTCAGTGCAGCTCTGACTAAATCTCAGCGCGCTGTGTTGCCCCTTCACAGAAGCTCTCTCAGCGCTCTCTGTTGCCCCTTCACAGCAGCTCTAACTCTCAGCGCGCTCTGTTGCCCTTCAGAGTAGCACTGACTAAATCTCAGCGCTTTCTGTTGCCCCTTCACAGCAGCTCTAACTCTCAGAGCGCTCTGTTGCCCCTCCAGAGGAGCTCTGACTAAATCTCAGCGCTCTCTGTTGCCCATTCATAGCAGCTCTAACTCTCAGCGCTCTGTTGCCCCTTCATAGCAGCTCTGACTGAATCTCAGCGCTCTCTGTGTCCTCTTCACACCAGCTCTATCTCTCAGCGCGCTGTGTTGCCCCTTCACAGAAACTCTCTCAGCACGCTGTTGCCCCTTCACAGCAGCTCTAAATCTCAGCGCGCTCGGTTGCCCTTCAGAGTAGCACTGACTAAATCTCAGCGCTTTCTGTGGCCCCTTCACAGCAGCTCTAACTCTCAGAGCGCTCTGTTGCCCCTTCAGTGCAGCTCTGACTAAATCTCAGCGCGCTGTGTCGCCCCTTCCCAGCATCTCTAAATCTCAGCGCTGTGTGTTGCCCCTTCACAACAGCTGGAACTCTCACCACTCTCTGTTTCCCCTTCACAGCAGCTCTAACTCTCACCAATGTCTGTTTCCGCTTCACAGCAGCCCTGACTCTCTACGCTCTCTGTTGCCCCTTCACAGCGGCTTTAACTCTAAGCGCTCTCAGTTGCCCCTTCACAGCAGCTCTAACTCTCAGAGCGCTCTGTTGCCCCTTCAGAGGAGCTCTGACTACATTTCAGCGCTCTCTGTTGACCATTCATAGCAGCTATAACTCTCAGCGCTCTGTTGCCCCTTCAGAGCAGCTCTGACTAGATCTCAGCGCTTCTGTTTGCTCTCCAAAGCAGCTTGAACTCTCAGTGCTCTCTATTGCCCCTTCACAGGAGCTCTGACTAACTCTCACCGCTCTGTTTGCTACTGGAGAGCAGCTCTAAATCTAAGCGCTCTCATTTACCCCTTCAATGCAGCTCTAACTCACAGCACTCTTTGTTGCCCCGTTAACGCAGCTCTAACTATCAGCGCTCTCTGTTTCCCCTCCACAGCAGCTCTATCTCTCAGCACTCTGTTTGCTTCTTCAGAGCAGCTCTAATTCTAAGCGCTCTCAGTTGCCCCTTCACAGCAGCTCTGAACCTCAGCGAGCGCTGCTGCCCCTTCACAGCAGCTCTAACTCTCAGCGCTGTGTGTTGCCCCTTCACAACAGCTCGAACTCTCTCCACTCTCTGTTTCCCCTTCACAGCAGCTCTATCTCTCACCACTCTGTTTCCGCTTCACAGCAGCCCTGACTCTCAACGCTCTGTGTTGCCCCTTCAACGCAGCTCTAACTCTCAAAGCGCTCTGTTGCCCCTTCAGAGGAGCTCTGACTAAATCTCAGCGCTCTCTGTTGCCCATTCATAGCAGATATAACTCTCAGCCCTGACTGTTGCCCCTTTAGAGCAGCTCTGAATAAATCTCAGCGCTCTCTGTTGCCCCTTCACACCAGCTCTATCTCCCAGCGCTCTGTGCTGCCCCTTCAACGCAGTTCTAACTCTCACCTCTCTCTCTTGCACAGTCACAGCAGCTCTAACTACCTCTCACCGCTAACAGTTGCCCCTTCTCAGCAGCTCTAACTTCCAGTGCTCTGTGTTGCCCCTTCACAGCAGCTCTAACTTCCAGTGCTCTGTGTTGCCCCTTCACAGCAGCTCTAACGCTGAGCTCTCTCAGTTGCCCCTTCAATGCAGCTCTAACTCACAGCGCTCTGTGTTGCCCCTTCAACGCAGCTGTAACTCTCACGGATCTCTGTTGCCCTTTCACAGCAGCTCTAACTCTAAGAGCTCTCATTTGCCCCTTCAATGCAGCTCTAACGCACAGCACTCTAGGTTGCCCCTTCAGTGCAGCTCTGACTAAATCTCAGCGCTCTGTGTTTCCCCTTCACAGAAGCTTTCTCAGCGCTCTGTGTAGCCCCTACACAGCAGCTCTAAATCTCACCGCTGTGTGTTGCCCCTTCACAACAGCTCTAACTCTCCCCACTCTGTTTCTGCTTCACAGCAGCCCTCACTCTCAACGCTCTGGGTTGCCCATCAACACAGCTGTAACTCGGCGCTCACTGTTGCCCATTCATAGTAGCTATAACTCTCAGCGCTCTGTTGACCCTTCATTGTAGCTCTGACTAAATCTCAGCGCTCTCTGTTGCCCCTTCACACGAGCTCTATCTCTCAGCACACCGCGTTGCCCCTTCAACGCAGCTCTAACTCTCAGAGCTCTCTCTGTTTCCCCTTCACAGCAGCTCTAACTCTAAGCGCTCTCAGTTGCCCCTTCAATGCAGCTCTATAACTCACAGCACTCTCTGTTCCCACTTTAACGCAGCTCTAACTCTCACCGCTCTCTGTTGCCCCTTCAGTGCAGCTCTGACTAAATCTCAGCGCCCTGTGTTGCCCCTTCACAGAAGCCCTCTCAGCACTCTCTGTTGCCCCTTCACAGCAGCTCTAACTCTCAGCGCGCTCTGTTGCCCTTCAGAGTAGCACTGACTAAATCTCAGCGCTTTCTGTTGCCCCTTCACAGCAGCTCTAACTCTCAGAGCGCTCTGTTGCCCCTCCAGAGGAGCTCTGACTAAATCTCAGCGCTCTCTGTTGCCCATTCATAGCAGCTCTAACTCTCAGCGCTCTGTTGCCCCTTCATAGCAGCTCTGACTGAATCTCAGCGCTCTCTGTGTCCTCTTCACACCAGCTCTATCTCTCAGCGCGCTGTGTTGCCCCTTCACAGAAACTCTCTCAGCACGCTCTGTTGCCCCTTCACAGCAGCTCTAAATCTCAGCGCGCTCGGTTGCCCTTCAGAGTAGCACTGACTAAATCTCAGCGCTTTCTGTGGCCCCTTCACAGCAGCTCTAACTCTCAGAGCGCTCTGTTGCCCCTTCAGTGCAGCTCTGACTAAATCTCAGCGCGCTGTGTCGCCCCTTCCCAGCATCTCTAAATCTCAGCGCTGTGTGTTGCCCCTTCACAACAGCTGGAACTCTCACCACTCTCTGTTTCCCCTTCACAGCAGCTCTAACTCTCACCAATGTCTGTTTCCGCTTCACAGCAGCCCTGACTCTCTACGCTCTCTGTTGCCCCTTCACAGCGGCTTTAACTCTAAGCGCTCTCAGTTGCCCCTTCACAGCAGCTCTAACTCTCAGAGCGCTCTGTTGCCCCTTCAGAGGAGCTCTGACTACATTTCAGCGCTCTCTGTTGACCATTCATAGCAGCTATAACTCTCAGCGCTCTGTTGCCCCTTCAGAGCAGCTCTGACTAGATCTCAGCGCTTCTGTTTGCTCTCCAAAGCAGCTTGAACTCTCAGTGCTCTCTATTGCCCCTTCACAGGAGCTCTGACTAACTCTCACCGCTCTGTTTGCTACTGGAGAGCAGCTCTAAATCTAAGCGCTCTCATTTACCCCTTCAATGCAGCTCTAACTCACAGCACTCTTTGTTGCCCCGTTAACGCAGCTCTAACTATCAGCGCTCTCTGTTTCCCCTCCACAGCAGCTCTATCTCTCAGCACTCTGTTTGCTTCTTCAGAGCAGCTCTAATTCTAAGCGCTCTCAGTTGCCCCTTCACAGCAGCTCTGAACCTCAGCGAGCGCTGCTGCCCCTTCACAGCAGCTCTAACTCTCAGCGCTGTGTGTTGCCCCTTCACAACAGCTCTAACTCTCTCCACTCTCTGTTTCCCCTTCACAGCAGCTCTATCTCTCACCACTCTGTTTCCGCTTCACAGCAGCCCTGACTCTCAACGCTCTGTGTTGCCCCTTCAACGCAGCTCTAACTCTCAGCGCTCGCTGTTGCCCCTTCAGTGCAGCTCTCACTAAATCTCAGCGCACTGTGTTGCCCCTTCACAGAAGCACTCTCAGCGCTCTCTGTTGCCCTTCAGAGCAGCTCTGACTAAATCTCAGCGCTCTCTGTTTCCCCTCCACAGCAGCTCAATCTCTCAGCGCTCTGTTTGCTTCTTCAGAGCAGCTCTAATTCTAAGCCCTCTCAGTTGCCCCTTCACAGCAGCTCTAAACCTCACCGAGGTTCACAGCAGCTCTAACTCTCAGCGCGCTCTGTTGCCCTTCAGAGCAGCTCTGACTAACTCTCCGTGCTTTCTGTTGACCCTTCAGATCAGTCTGAGTAACTCTCAGCGCTCCCGGTTGCCCCTTCACAGCAGCTCTAACTCTCAGCGCCCTGTGTTGCCCCTTCAACGCAGCTCTAATGCTCACCACTCTTTACTGCCCCTTCACAACAGCAATAAATCAGCGCTCTCCGTTGCCCCTTCACAGCAGCTCTGACTCTCAGCAACCTGTGTTGCCACTTCAATGCAGTTCTAATTCTCAGCACTCTTTATTGCCCCTTCAGAGCACTCTGTTGCCCTTCAGAGCAGCTCTGACTAAATCTCAGCGCACTGTTTCCCCAAGGCAGCTTTAACTCTCAGCGCTCTCTATTGCCCCTTCACAGGAGCTCTAACTCTCACCGCTCTGTTTGCTACTTGAGAGCAGCTCTAATTCTAAGCGCTCTCACTTGCCCCTTCACAGCAGCTGTAAACCTCAGCGAGCTCTGTTGCCCCTTCAACGCAGCTCTAACTCTCAGCGCTCGCTGTTGCCCCTTCAGTGCAGCTCTGACTAAATCTCAGCGCGCTGTGTTGCCCCTTCACAGAAGTTCTCTCAGCGCTCTCTGTTGCCCCTTCACAGCAGCTCTAACTCTCAGCGCGCTCTGTTGCCCTTCAGAGTAGCACTGACTAAATCTCAGCGCTTTCTGTTGCCCCTTCACAGCAGCTCTAACTCTCAGAGCGCTCTGTTGCCCCTCCAGAGGAGCTCTGACTAAATCTCAGCGCTCTCTGTTTCCCCTTCACAGCAGCTCTAACTCTCACCACTCTGTTTCCGCTTCACAGCAGCCCTGACTCTCAACGCTCTGTGTTGCCCCTTCAACGCAGCTCTAACGCTCAGCGCTCGCTGTTGCCCCTTCAGTGCAGCTCTCACTAAATCTCAGCGCACTGTGTTGCCCTTTCACAGGAGCATTGACTGACTCTCAAGCGCTCTGTGTTGCCCCTTCACAGCAGCTGTAACTCTAAGTGCTCTCAGTTGCCCCTTCTCAGCAGCTCTAACTTCCAGTGCTCTGTGTTGCCCCTTCACAGCAGCTCTAACTCTCGGCGCTCTCTATTGTCCCTTCACAGGAGCTCTGACTAACTCTCACCGCTCTGTTTGCTCCTTCAGAGCAGCTCTAATTCTAAGCGCTCTCAGTTGCCCGTTCACAGCAGCTGTAAACCTCATCGCTCTCTCTTGCCCCTTCAACGCAGCTCTAACGCTCAGCGCTCGCTGTTGCCTCTTCAGAGCAGCTCTGACTAAATCTCAGCGCTGTGTTGCCCCTTCAACGCAGCTCTAACTCTCAGCGCTCGCTGTTGCCCCTTCACAGCAGCTCTATCTCTCGGCGCTCTGTGCTGCCCCTTCAACGCAGTTCTAACTCTCACCTCTCTCTCTTGCACAGTCACAGCAGCTCTAACTACCTCTCACCGCTATCTGATGCCCCTTCGCAGGAGCTCTAACTCTCAGCGCTATGTGTTGCCCCTTCTCAGCAACGCTAAATCTCACCACTCAGTGTTGCCTCTTCAACGCAGCTCTAATTCGCAGCGATCCCTGGTGCCCCTTCACAGGAGCGCTGACTGACTCTCAAGCCTTGTCTGCTGCCCCTACACAGCAGCTGTAACTCTAAGTGCACTCAGTTGCCCCTTCTCAGCAGCTCTAACTTCCAGTGCTCTGTGTTGCCCCTTCACAGCAGCTCTAACTTCCAGTGCTCTGTGTTGCCCCTTCACAGCAGCTCTAACGCTGAGCTCTCTCAGTTGCCCCTTCAATGCAGCTCTAACTCACAGCGTTCTGTGTTGCCCCTTCAACGCAGCTGTAACTCTCACGGATCTCTGTTGCCCTTTCACAGCAGCTCTAACTCTAAGAGCTCTCATTTGCCCCTTCAATGCAGCTCTAACGCACAGCACTCTGGGTTGCCCCTTCAGTGCAGCTCTGACTAAATCTCAGCGCTCTGTGTTGCCCCTTCACAGAAGCTTTCTCAGCGCTCTGTGTAGCCCCTACACAGCAGCTCTAAATCTCACCGCTGTGTGTTGCCCCTTCACAACAGCTCTAACTCTCCCCACTCTGTTTCTGCTTCACAGCAGCCCTCACTCTCAACGCTCTGGGTTGCCCATCAACACAGCTGTAACTCGGCGCTCACTGTTGCCCATTCATAGTAGCTATAACTCTCAGCGCTCTGTTGACCCTTCATTGTAGCTCTGACTAAATCTCAGCGCTCTCTGTTGCCCCTTCACACGAGCTCTATCTCTCAGCACACCGCGTTGCCCCTTCAACGCAGCTCTAACTCTCAGAGCTCTCTCTGTTTCCCCTTCACAGCAGCTCTAACTCTAAGCGCTCTCAGTTGTCCCTTCAATGCAGCTCTATAACTCACAGCACTCTCTGTTCCCACTTTAACGCAGCTCTATCTCTCACCGCTCTCTGTTGCCCTTCAGAGCAGCTCTGACTAAATCTCAGC
Organism: Leucopleurus acutus; assembly: GCF_964270905.1. Taxonomy (NCBI): domain Eukaryota; kingdom Metazoa; phylum Chordata; class Mammalia; order Artiodactyla; family Delphinidae; genus Leucopleurus; species Leucopleurus acutus. The sequence goes on from NC_139156.1 coordinate 78,290,213, forward strand.
GCGCTGTGTTGCCCCTTCACAGAAGCTCTCTCAGCACTCTCTGTTGCCCCTTCACAGCAGCTCTAACTCTCAGCGCGCTCTGTTGCCCTTCAGAGTAGCACTGACTAAATCTCAGCGCTTTCTGTTGCCCCTTCACAGCAGCTCTAACTCTCAGAGCGCTCTGTTGCCCCTCCAGAGGAGCTCTGACTAAATCTCAGCGCTCTCTGTTGCCCATTCATAGCAGCTCTAACTCTCAGCGCTCTGTTGCCCCTTCATAGCAGCTCTGACTGAATCTCAGCGCTCTCTGTGTCCTCTTCACACCAGCTCTATCTCTCAGCGCGCTGTGTTGCCCCTTCACAGAAACTCTCTCAGCACGCTCTGTTGCCCCTTCACAGCAGCTCTAAATCTCAGCGCGCTCGGTTGCCCTTCAGAGTAGCACTGACTAAATCTCAGCGCTTTCTGTGGCCCCTTCACAGCAGCTCTAACTCTCAGAGCGCTCTGTTGCCCCTTCAGTGCAGCTCTGACTAAATCTCAGCGCGCTGTGTCGCCCCTTCCCAGCATCTCTAAATCTCAGCGCTGTGTGTTGCCCCTTCACAACAGCTGGAACTCTCACCACTCTCTGTTTCCCCTTCACAGCAGCTCTAACTCTCACCAATGTCTGTTTCCGCTTCACAGCAGCCCTGACTCTCTACGCTCTCTGTTGCCCCTTCACAGCGGCTTTAACTCTAAGCGCTCTCAGTTGCCCCTTCACAGCAGCTCTAACTCTCAGAGCGCTCTGTTGCCCCTTCAGAGGAGCTCTGACTACATTTCAGCACTCTCTGTTGCCCCTTCACAGCAGCTCTAACTCTCAGAGCGCTCTGTTGCCCCTTCAGAGGAGCTCTGACTACATTTCAGCACTCTCTGTTGCCCCTTCACAGCAGCTCTAACTCTCAGAGCGCTCTGTTGCCCCTTCAGAGGAGCTCTGACTAGATCTCAGCGCTTCTGTTTGCTCTCCAAAGCAGCTTGAACTCTCAGTGCTCTCTATTGCCCCTTCACAGGAGCTCTGACTAACTCTCACCGCTCTGTTTGCTACTGGAGAGCAGCTCTAAATCTAAGCGCTCTCATTTACCCCTTCAATGCAGCTCTAACTCACAGCACTCTTTGTTGCCCCGTTAACGCAGCTCTAACTATCAGCGCTCTCTGTTTCCCCTCCACAGCAGCTCTATCTCTCAGCACTCTGTTTGCTTCTTCAGAGCAGCTCTAATTCTAAGCGCTCTCAGTTGCCCCTTCACAGCAGCTCTGAACCTCAGCGAGCGCTGCTGCCCCTTCACAGCAGCTCTAACTCTCAGCGCTGTGTGTTGCCCCTTCACAACAGCTCGAACTCTCTCCACTCTCTGTTTCCCCTTCACAGCAGCTCTATCTCTCACCACTCTGTTTCCGCTTCACAGCAGCCCTGACTCTCAACGCTCTGTGTTGCCCCTTCAACGCAGCTCTAACTCTCAGCGCTCGCTGTTGCCCCTTCAGTGCAGCTCTCACTAAATCTCAGCGCACTGTGTTGCCCCTTCACAGAAGCACTCTCAGCGCTCTCTGTTGCCCTTCAGAGCAGCTCTGACTAAATCTCAGCGCTCTCTGTTTCCCCTCCACAGCAGCTCAATCTCTCAGCGCTCTGTTTGCTTCTTCAGAGCAGCTCTAATTCTAAGCCCTCTCAGTTGCCCCTTCACAGCAGCTCTAAACCTCACCGAGGTTCACAGCAGCTCTAACTCTCAGCGCGCTCTGTTGCCCTTCAGAGCAGCTCTGACTAACTCTCCGTGCTTTCTGTTGACCCTTCAGATCAGTCTGAGTAACTCTCAGCGCTCCCGGTTGCCCCTTCACAGCAGCTCTAACTCTCAGCGCCCTGTGTTGCCCCTTCAACGCAGCTCTAATGCTCACCACTCTTTACTGCCCCTTCACAACAGCAATAAATCAGCGCTCTCCGTTGCCCCTTCACAGCAGCTCTGACTCTCAGCAACCTGTGTTGCCACTTCAATGCAGTTCTAATTCTCAGCACTCTTTATTGCCCCTTCAGAGCAACTCTAACACTCAGAGCACTCTGTTGCCCTTCAGAGCAGCTCTGACTAAATCTCAGCGCACTGTTTCCCCAAGGCAGCTTTAACTCTCAGCGCTCTCTATTGCCCCTTCACAGGAGCTCTAACTCTCACCGCTCTGTTTGCTACTTGAGAGCAGCTCTAATTCTAAGCGCTCTCACTTGCCCCTTCACAGCAGCTGTAAACCTCAGCGAGCTCTGTTGCCCCTTCAACGCAGCTCTAACTCTCAGCGCTCGCTGTTGCCCCTTCAGTGCAGCTCTGACTAAATCTCAGCGCGCTGTGTTGCCCCTTCACAGAAGCTCTCTCAGCGCTCTCTGTTGCCCCTTCACAGCAGCTCTAACTCTCAGCGCGCTCTGTTGCCCTTCAGAGTAGCACTGACTAAATCTCAGCGCTTTCTGTTGCCCCTTCACAGCAGCTCTAACTCTCAGAGCGCTCTGTTGCCCCTCCAGAGGAGCTCTGACTAAATCTCAGCGCTCTCTGTTTCCCCTTCACAGCAGCTCTAACTCTCACCACTCTGTTTCCGCTTCACAGCAGCCCTGACTCTCAACGCTCTGTGTTGCCCCTTCAACGCAGCTCTAACGCTCAGCGCTCGCTGTTGCCCCTTCAGTGCAGCTCTCACTAAATCTCAGCGCACTGTGTTGCCCTTTCACAGGAGCATTGACTGACTCTCAAGCGCTCTGTGTTGCCCCTTCACAGCAGCTGTAACTCTAAGTGCTCTCAGTTGCCCCTTCTCAGCAGCTCTAACTTCCAGTGCTCTGTGTTGCCCCTTCACAGCAGCTCTAACTCTCGGCGCTCTCTATTGTCCCTTCACAGGAGCTCTGACTAACTCTCACCGCTCTGTTTGCTCCTTCAGAGCAGCTCTAATTCTAAGCGCTCTCACTTGCCCGTTCACAGCAGCTGTAAACCTCATCGCTCTCTCTTGCCCCTTCAACGCAGCTCTAACGCTCAGCGCTCGCTGTTGCCTCTTCAGAGCAGCTCTGACTAAATCTCAGCGCTGTGTTGCCCCTTCAACGCAGCTCTAACTCTCAGCGCTCGCTGTTGCCCCTTCACAGCAGCTCTATCTCTCGGCGCTCTGTGCTGCCCCTTCAACGCAGTTCTAACTCTCACCTCTCTCTCTTGCACAGTCACAGCAGCTCTAACTACCTCTCACCGCTATCTGATGCCCCTTCGCAGGAGCTCTAACTCTCAGCGCTATGTGTTGCCCCTTCTCAGCAACGCTAAATCTCACCACTCCGTGTTGCCTCTTCAACGCAGCTCTAATTCGCAGCGATCCCTGGTGCCCCTTCACAGGAGCGCTGACTGACTCTCAAGCGTTGTCTGCTGCCCCTACACAGCAGCTGTAACTCTAAGTGCACTCAGTTGCCCCTTCTCAGCAGCTCTAACTTCCAGTGCTCTGTGTTGCCCCTTCACAGCAGCTCTAACTTCCAGTGCTCTGTGTTGCCCCTTCACAGCAGCTCTAACGCTGAGCTCTCTCAGTTGCCCCTTCAATGCAGCTCTAACTCACAGCGCTCTGTGTTGCCCCTTCAACGCAGCTGTAACTCTCACGGATCTCTGTTGCCCTTTCACAGCAGCTCTAACTCTAAGAGCTCTCATTTGCCCCTTCAATGCAGCTCTAACGCACAGCACTCTGGGTTGCCCCTTCAGTGCAGCTCTGACTAAATCTCAGCGCTCTGTGTTGCCCCTTCACAGAAGCTTTCTCAGCGCTCTGTGTAGCCCCTACACAGCAGCTCTAAATCTCACCGCTGTGTGTTGCCCCTTCACAACAGCTCTAACTCTCCCCACTCTGTTTCTGCTTCACAGCAGCCCTCACTCTCAACGCTCTGGGTTGCCCATCAACACAGCTGTAACTCGGCGCTCACTGTTGCCCATTCATAGTAGCTATAACTCTCAGCGCTCTGTTGACCCTTCATTGTAGCTCTGACTAAATCTCAGCGCTCTCTGTTGCCCCTTCACACGAGCTCTATCTCTCAGCACACCGCGTTGCCCCTTCAACGCAGCTCTAACTCAGAGCGCTCTCTGTTTCCCCTTCACAGCAGCTCTAACTCTAAGCGCTCTCAGTTGCCCCTTCAATGCAGCTCTATAACTCACAGCACTCTCTGTTCCCACTTTAACGCAGCTCTAACTCTCACCGCTCTCTGTTGCCCTTCAGAGCAGCTCTGACTAAATCTCAGCGCGCTGTGTTGCCCCTTCACAGAAGCTCTCTCAGCACTCTCTGTTGCCCCTTCACAGCAGCTCTAACTCTCAGCGCGCTCTGTTGCCCTTCAGAGTAGCACTGACTAAATCTCAGCGCTTTCTGTTGCCCCTTCACAGCAGCTCTAACTCTCAGAGCGCTCTGTTGCCCCTCCAGAGGAGCTCTGACTAAATCTCAGCGCTCTCTGTTGCCCATTCATAGCAGCTCTAACTCTCAGCGCTCTGTTGCCCCTTCATAGCAGCTCTGACTGAATCTCAGCCCTCTCTGTGTCCTCTTCACACCAGCTCTATCTCTCAGCGCGCTGTGTTGCCCCTTCACAGAAACTCTCTCAGCACGCTCTGTTGCCCCTTCACCGCAGCTCTAAATCTCAGCGCGCTCGGTTGCCCTTCAGAGTAGCACTGACTAAATCTCAGCGCTTTCTGTGGCCCCTTCACAGCAGCTCTAACTCTCAGAGCGCTCTGTTGCCCCTTCAGTGCAGCTCTGACTAAATCTCAGCGCGCTGTGTCGCCCCTTCCCAGCATCTCTAAATCTCAGCGCTGTGTGTTGCCCCTTCACAACAGCTGGAACTCTCACCACTCTCTGTTTCCCCTTCACAGCAGCTCTAACTCTCACCAATGTCTGTTTCCGCTTCACAGCAGCCCTGACTCTCTACGCTCTCTGTTGCCCCTTCACAGCGGCTTTAACTCTAAGCGCTCTCAGTTGCCCCTTCACAGCAGCTCTAACTCTCAGAGCGCTCTGTTGCCCCTTCAGAGGAGCTCTGACTACATTTCAGCGCTCTCTGTTGACCATTCATAGCAGCTATAACTCTCAGCGCTCTGTTGCCCCTTCAGAGCAGCTCTGACTAGATCTCAGCGCTTCTGTTTGCTCTCCAAAGCAGCTTGAACTCTCAGTGCTCTCTATTGCCCCTTCACAGGAGCTCTGACTAACTCTCACCGCTCTGTTTGCTACTGGAGAGCAGCTCTAAATCTAAGCGCTCTCATTTACCCCTTCAATGCAGCTCTAACTCACAGCACTCTTTGTTGCCCCGTTAACGCAGCTCTAACTATCAGCGCTCTCTGTTTCCCCTCCACAGCAGCTCTATCTCTCAGCACTCTGTTTGCTTCTTCAGAGCAGCTCTAATTCTAAGCGCTCTCAGTTGCCCCTTCACAGCAGCTCTGAACCTCAGCGAGCGCTGCTGCCCCTTCACAGCAGCTCTAACTCTCAGCGCTGTGTGTTGCCCCTTCACAACAGCTCTAACTCTCTCCACTCTCTGTTTCCCCTTCACAGCAGCTCTATCTCTCACCACTCTGTTTCCGCTTCACAGCAGCCCTGACTCTCAACGCTCTGTGTTGCCCCTTCAACGCAGCTCTAACTCTCAGCGCTCGCTGTTGCCCCTTCAGTGCAGCTCTCACTAAATCTCAGCGCACTGTGTTGCCCCTTCACAGAAGCACTCTCAGCGCTCTCTGTTGCCCTTCAGAGCAGCTCTGACTAAATCTCAGCGCTCTCTGTTTCCCCTCCACAGCAGCTCAATCTCTCAGCGCTCTGTTTGCTTCTTCAGAGCAGCTCTAATTCTAAGCCCTCTCAGTTGCCCCTTCACAGCAGCTCTAAACCTCACCGAGGTTCACAGCAGCTCTAACTCTCAGCGCGCTCTGTTGCCCTTCAGAGCAGCTCTGACTAACTCTCCGTGCTTTCTGTTGACCCTTCAGATCAGTCTGACTAACTCTCAGCGCTCCCGGTTGCCCCTTCACAGCAGCTCTAACTCTCAGCGCCCTGTGTTGCCCCTTCAACGCAGCTCTAATGCTCACCACTCTTTACTGCCCCTTCACAACAGCAATAAATCAGCGCTCTCCGTTGCCCCTTCACAGCAGCTCTGACTCTCAGCAACCTGTGTTGCCACTTCAATGCAGTTCTAATTCTCAGCACTCTTTATTGCCCCTTCAGAGCAACTCTAACACTCAGAGCACTCTGTTGCCCTTCAGAGCAGCTCTGACTAAATCTCAGCGCACTGTTTCCCCAAGGCAGCTTTAACTCTCAGCGCTCTCTATTGCCCCTTCACAGGAGCTCTAACTCTCACCGCTCTGTTTGCTCCTTCAGAGCAGCTCTAATTCTAAGCGCTCTCACTTGCCCCTTCAATGCAGCTCTATAACTCACAGCACTCTCTGTTCCCACTTTAACGCAGCTCTAACTCTCACCGCTCTCTGTTGCCCCTTCAGTGCAGCTCTGACTAAATCTCAGCGCGCTGTGTTGCCCCTTCACAGAAGCCCTCTCAGCACTCTCTGTTGCCCCTTCACAGCAGCTCTAACTCTCAGCGCGCTCTGTTGCCCTTCAGAGTAGCACTGACTAAATCTCAGCGCTTTCTGTTGCCCCTTCACAGCAGCTCTAACTCTCAGAGCGCTCTGTTGCCCCTCCAGAGGAGCTCTGACTAAATCTCAGCGCTCTCTGTTGCCCATTCATAGCAGCTCTAACTCTCAGCGCTCTGTTGCCCCTTCATAGCAGCTCTGACTGAATCTCAGCGCTCTCTGTGTCCTCTTCACACCAGCTCTATCTCTCAGCGCGCTGTGTTGCCCCTTCACAGAAACTCTCTCAGCACGCTCTGTTGCCCCTTCACAGCAGCTCTAAATCTCAGCGCGCTCGGTTGCCCTTCAGAGTAGCACTGACTAAATCTCAGCGCTTTCTGTGGCCCCTTCACAGCAGCTCTAACTCTCAGAGCGCTCTGTTGCCCCTTCAGTGCAGCTCTGACTAAATCTCAGCGCGCTGTGTCGCCCCTTCCCAGCATCTCTAAATCTCAGCGCTGTGTGTTGCCCCTTCACAACAGCTGGAACTCTCACCACTCTCTGTTTCCCCTTCACAGCAGCTCTAACTCTCACCAATGTCTGTTTCCGCTTCACAGCAGCCCTGACTCTCTACGCTCTCTGTTGCCCCTTCACAGCGGCTTTAACTCTAAGCGCTCTCAGTTGCCCCTTCACAGCAGCTCTAACTCTCAGAGCGCTCTGTTGCCCCTCCAGAGGAGCTCTGACTAAATCTCAGCGCTCTCTGTTGCCCATTCATAGCAGCTCTAACTCTCAGCGCTCTGTTGCCCCTTCATAGCAGCTCTGACTGAATCTCAGCGCTCTCTGTGTCCTCTTCACACCAGCTCTATCTCTCAGCGCGCTGTGTTGCCCCTTCACAGAAACTCTCTCAGCACGCTCTGTTGCCCCTTCACAGCAGCTCTAAATCTCAGCGCGCTCGGTTGCCCTTCAGAGTAGCACTGACTAAATCTCAGCGCTTTCTGTGGCCCCTTCACAGCAGCTCTAACTCTCAGAGCGCTCTGTTGCCCCTTCAGTGCAGCTCTGACTAAATCTCAGCGCGCTGTGTCGCCCCTTCCCAGCATCTCTAAATCTCAGCGCTGTGTGTTGCCCCTTCACAACAGCTGGAACTCTCACCACTCTCTGTTTCCCCTTCACAGCAGCTCTAACTCTCACCAATGTCTGTTTCCGCTTCACAGCAGCCCTGACTCTCTACGCTCTCTGTTGCCCCTTCACAGCGGCTTTAACTCTAAGCGCTCTCAGTTGCCCCTTCACAGCAGCTCTAACTCTCAGAGCGCTCTGTTGCCCCTTCAGAGGAGCTCTGACTACATTTCAGCGCTCTCTGTTGACCATTCATAGCAGCTATAACTCTCAGCGCTCTGTTGCCCCTTCAGAGCAGCTCTGACTAGATCTCAGCGCTTCTGTTTGCTCTCCAAAGCAGCTTGAACTCTCAGTGCTCTCTATTGCCCCTTCACAGGAGCTCTGACTAACTCTCACCGCTCTGTTTGCTACTGGAGAGCAGCTCTAAATCTAAGCGCTCTCATTTACCCCTTCAATGCAGCTCTAACTCACAGCACTCTTTGTTGCCCCGTTAACGCAGCTCTAACTATCAGCGCTCTCTGTTTCCCCTCCACAGCAGCTCTATCTCTCAGCACTCTGTTTGCTCCTTCAGAGCAGCTCTAATTCTAAGCGCTCTCAGTTGCCCGTTCACAGCAGCTGTAAACCTCATCGCTCTCTCTTGCCCCTTCAACGCAGCTCTAACGCTCAGCGCTCGCTGTTGCCTCTTCAGAGCAGCTCTGACTAAATCTCAGCGCTGTGTTGCCCCTTCAACGCAGCTCTAACTCTCAGCGCTCGCTGTTGCCCCTTCACAGCAGCTCTAAATCTCAGCGCGCTCGGTTGCCCTTCAGAGTAGCACTGACTAAATCTCAGCGCTTTCTGTGGCCCCTTCACAGCAGCTCTAACTCTCAGAGCGCTCTGTTGCCCCTTCAGTGCAGCTCTGACTAAATCTCAGCGCGCTGTGTCGCCCCTTCCCAGCATCTCTAAATCTCAGCGCTGTGTGTTGCCCCTTCACAACAGCTGGAACTCTCACCACTCTCTGTTTCCCCTTCACAGCAGCTCTAACTCTCACCAATGTCTGTTTCCGCTTCACAGCAGCCCTGACTCTCTACGCTCTCTGTTGCCCCTTCACAGCGGCTTTAACTCTAAGCGCTCTCAGTTGCCCCTTCACAGCAGCTCTAACTCTCAGAGCGCTCTGTTGCCCCTCCAGAGGAGCTCTGACTAAATCTCAGCGCTCTCTGTTGCCCATTCATAGCAGCTCTAACTCTCAGCGCTCTGTTGCCCCTTCATAGCAGCTCTGACTGAATCTCAGCGCTCTCTGTGTCCTCTTCACACCAGCTCTATCTCTCAGCGCGCTGTGTTGCCCCTTCACAGAAACTCTCTCAGCACGCTCTGTTGCCCCTTCACCGCAGCTCTAAATCTCAGCGCGCTCGGTTGCCCTTCAGAGTAGCACTGACTAAATCTCAGCGCTTTCTGTGGCCCCTTCACAGCAGCTCTAACTCTCAGAGCGCTCTGTTGCCCCTTCAGTGCAGCTCTGACTAAATCTCAGCGCGCTGTGTCGCCCCTTCCCAGCATCTCTAAATCTCAGCGCTGTGTGTTGCCCCTTCACAACAGCTGGAACTCTCACCACTCTCTGTTTCCCCTTCACAGCAGCTCTAACTCTCACCAATGTCTGTTTCCGCTTCACAGCAGCCCTGACTCTCTACGCTCTCTGTTGCCCCTTCACAGCGGCTTTAACTCTAAGCGCTCTCAGTTGCCCCTTCACAGCAGCTCTAACTCTCAGAGCGCTCTGTTGCCCCTTCAGAGGAGCTCTGACTACATTTCAGCGCTCTCTGTTGACCATTCATAGCAGCTATAACTCTCAGCGCTCTGTTGCCCCTTCAGAGCAGCTCTGACTAGATCTCAGCGCTTCTGTTTGCTCTCCAAAGCAGCTTGAACTCTCAGTGCTCTCTATTGCCCCTTCACAGGAGCTCTGACTAACTCTCACCGCTCTGTTTGCTACTGGAGAGCAGCTCTAAATCTAAGCGCTCTCATTTACCCCTTCAATGCAGCTCTAACTCACAGCACTCTTTGTTGCCCCGTTAACGCAGCTCTAACTATCAGCGCTCTCTGTTTCCCCTCCACAGCAGCTCTATCTCTCAGCACTCTGTTTGCTTCTTCAGAGCAGCTCTAATTCTAAGCGCTCTCAGTTGCCCCTTCACAGCAGCTCTGAACCTCAGCGAGCGCTGCTGCCCCTTCACAGCAGCTCTAACTCTCAGCGCTGTGTGTTGCCCCTTCACAACAGCTCTAACTCTCTCCACTCTCTGTTTCCCCTTCACAGCAGCTCTATCTCTCACCACTCTGTTTCCGCTTCACAGCAGCCCTGACTCTCAACGCTCTGTGTTGCCCCTTCAACGCAGCTCTAACTCTCAGCGCTCGCTGTTGCCCCTTCAGTGCAGCTCTCACTAAATCTCAGCGCACTGTGTTGCCCCTTCACAGAAGCACTCTCAGCGCTCTCTGTTGCCCTTCAGAGCAGCTCTGACTAAATCTCAGCGCTCTCTGTTTCCCCTCCACAGCAGCTCAATCTCTCAGCGCTCTGTTTGCTTCTTCAGAGCAGCTCTAATTCTAAGCCCTCTCAGTTGCCCCTTCACAGCAGCTCTAAACCTCACCGAGGTTCACAGCAGCTCTAACTCTCAGCGCGCTCTGTTGCCCTTCAGAGCAGCTCTGACTAACTCTCCGTGCTTTCTGTTGACCCTTCAGATCAGTCTGACTAACTCTCAGCGCTCCCGGTTGCCCCTTCACAGCAGCTCTAACTCTCAGCGCCCTGTGTTGCCCCTTCAACGCAGCTCTAATGCTCACCACTCTTTACTGCCCCTTCACAACAGCAATAAATCAGCGCTCTCCGTTGCCCCTTCACAGCAGCTCTGACTCTCAGCAACCTGTGTTGCCACTTCAATGCAGTTCTAATTCTCAGCACTCTTTATTGCCCCTTCAGAGCAACTCTAACACTCAGAGCACTCTGTTGCCCTTCAGAGCAGCTCTGACTAAATCTCAGCGCACTGTTTCCCCAAGGCAGCTTTAACTCTCAGCGCTCTCTATTGCCCCTTCACAGGAGCTCTAACTCTCACCGCTCTGTTTGCTCCTTCAGAGCAGCTCTAATTCTAAGCGCTCTCACTTGCCCCTTCAATGCAGCTCTATAACTCACAGCACTCTCTGTTCCCACTTTAACGCAGCTCTAACTCTCACCGCTCTCTGTTGCCCCTTCAGTGCAGCTCTGACTAAATCTCAGCGCGCTGTGTTGCCCCTTCACAGAAGCCCTCTCAGCACTCTCTGTTGCCCCTTCACAGCAGCTCTAACTCTCAGCGCGCTCTGTTGCCCTTCAGAGTAGCACTGACTAAATCTCAGCGCTTTCTGTTGCCCCTTCACAGCAGCTCTAACTCTCAGAGCGCTCTGTTGCCCCTCCAGAGGAGCTCTGACTAAATCTCAGCGCTCTCTGTTGCCCATTCATAGCAGCTCTAACTCTCAGCGCTCTGTTGCCCCTTCATAGCAGCTCTGACTGAATCTCAGCGCTCTCTGTGTCCTCTTCACACCAGCTCTATCTCTCAGCGCGCTGTGTTGCCCCTTCACAGAAACTCTCTCAGCACGCTCTGTTGCCCCTTCACAGCAGCTCTAAATCTCAGCGCGCTCGGTTGCCCTTCAGAGTAGCACTGACTAAATCTCAGCGCTTTCTGTGGCCCCTTCACAGCAGCTCTAACTCTCAGAGCGCTCTGTTGCCCCTTCAGTGCAGCTCTGACTAAATCTCAGCGCGCTGTGTCGCCCCTTCCCAGCATCTCTAAATCTCAGCGCTGTGTGTTGCCCCTTCACAACAGCTGGAACTCTCACCACTCTCTGTTTCCCCTTCACAGCAGCTCTAACTCTCACCAATGTCTGTTTCCGCTTCACAGCAGCCCTGACTCTCTACGCTCTCTGTTGCCCCTTCACAGCGGCTTTAACTCTAAGCGCTCTCAGTTGCCCCTTCACAGCAGCTCTAACTCTCAGAGCGCTCTGTTGCCCCTCCAGAGGAGCTCTGACTAAATCTCAGCGCTCTCTGTTGCCCATTCATAGCAGCTCTAACTCTCAGCGCTCTGTTGCCCCTTCATAGCAGCTCTGACTGAATCTCAGCGCTCTCTGTGTCCTCTTCACACCAGCTCTATCTCTCAGCGCGCTGTGTTGCCCCTTCACAGAAACTCTCTCAGCACGCTCTGTTGCCCCTTCACAGCAGCTCTAAATCTCAGCGCGCTCGGTTGCCCTTCAGAGTAGCACTGACTAAATCTCAGCGCTTTCTGTGGCCCCTTCACAGCAGCTCTAACTCTCAGAGCGCTCTGTTGCCCCTTCAGTGCAGCTCTGACTAAATCTCAGCGCGCTGTGTCGCCCCTTCCCAGCATCTCTAAATCTCAGCGCTGTGTGTTGCCCCTTCACAACAGCTGGAACTCTCACCACTCTCTGTTTCCCCTTCACAGCAGCTCTAACTCTCACCAATGTCTGTTTCCGCTTCACAGCAGCCCTGACTCTCTACGCTCTCTGTTGCCCCTTCACAGCGGCTTTAACTCTAAGCGCTCTCAGTTGCCCCTTCACAGCAGCTCTAACTCTCAGAGCGCTCTGTTGCCCCTTCAGAGGAGCTCTGACTACATTTCAGCGCTCTCTGTTGACCATTCATAGCAGCTATAACTCTCAGCGCTCTGTTGCCCCTTCAGAGCAGCTCTGACTAGATCTCAGCGCTTCTGTTTGCTCTCCAAAGCAGCTTGAACTCTCAGTGCTCTCTATTGCCCCTTCACAGGAGCTCTGACTAACTCTCACCGCTCTGTTTGCTACTGGAGAGCAGCTCTAAATCTAAGCGCTCTCATTTACCCCTTCAATGCAGCTCTAACTCACAGCACTCTTTGTTGCCCCGTTAACGCAGCTCTAACTATCAGCGCTCTCTGTTTCCCCTCCACAGCAGCTCTATCTCTCAGCACTCTGTTTGCTCCTTCAGAGCAGCTCTAATTCTAAGCGCTCTCAGTTGCCCGTTCACAGCAGCTGTAAACCTCATCGCTCTCTCTTGCCCCTTCAACGCAGCTCTAACGCTCAGCGCTCGCTGTTGCCTCTTCAGAGCAGCTCTGACTAAATCTCAGCGCTGTGTTGCCCCTTCAACGCAGCTCTAACTCTCAGCGCTCGCTGTTGCCCCTTCACAGCAGCTCTAAATCTCAGCGCGCTCGGTTGCCCTTCAGAGTAGCACTGACTAAATCTCAGCGCTTTCTGTGGCCCCTTCACAGCAGCTCTAACTCTCAGAGCGCTCTGTTGCCCCTTCAGTGCAGCTCTGACTAAATCTCAGCGCGCTGTGTCGCCCCTTCCCAGCATCTCTAAATCTCAGCGCTGTGTGTTGCCCCTTCACAACAGCTGGAACTCTCACCACTCTCTGTTTCCCCTTCACAGCAGCTCTAACTCTCACCAATGTCTGTTTCCGCTTCACAGCAGCCCTGACTCTCTACGCTCTCTGTTGCCCCTTCACAGCGGCTTTAACTCTAAGCGCTCTCAGTTGCCCCTTCACAGCAGCTCTAACTCTCAGAGCGCTCTGTTGCCCCTCCAGAGGAGCTCTGACTAAATCTCAGCGCTCTCTGTTGCCCATTCATAGCAGCTCTAACTCTCAGCGCTCTGTTGCCCCTTCATAGCAGCTCTGACTGAATCTCAGCGCTCTCTGTGTCCTCTTCACACCAGCTCTATCTCTCAGCGCGCTGTGTTGCCCCTTCACAGAAACTCTCTCAGCACGCTCTGTTGCCCCTTCACCGCAGCTCTAAATCTCAGCGCGCTCGGTTGCCCTTCAGAGTAGCACTGACTAAATCTCAGCGCTTTCTGTGGCCCCTTCACAGCAGCTCTAACTCTCAGAGCGCTCTGTTGCCCCTTCAGTGCAGCTCTGACTAAATCTCAGCGCGCTGTGTCGCCCCTTCCCAGCATCTCTAAATCTCAGCGCTGTGTGTTGCCCCTTCACAACAGCTGGAACTCTCACCACTCTCTGTTTCCCCTTCACAGCAGCTCTAACTCTCACCAATGTCTGTTTCCGCTTCACAGCAGCCCTGACTCTCTACGCTCTCTGTTGCCCCTTCACAGCGGCTTTAACTCTAAGCGCTCTCAGTTGCCCCTTCACAGCAGCTCTAACTCTCAGAGCGCTCTGTTGCCCCTTCAGAGGAGCTCTGACTACATTTCAGCGCTCTCTGTTGACCATTCATAGCAGCTATAACTCTCAGCGCTCTGTTGCCCCTTCAGAGCAGCTCTGACTAGATCTCAGCGCTTCTGTTTGCTCTCCAAAGCAGCTTGAACTCTCAGTGCTCTCTATTGCCCCTTCACAGGAGCTCTGACTAACTCTCACCGCTCTGTTTGCTACTGGAGAGCAGCTCTAAATCTAAGCGCTCTCATTTACCCCTTCAATGCAGCTCTAACTCACAGCACTCTTTGTTGCCCCGTTAACGCAGCTCTAACTATCAGCGCTCTCTGTTTCCCCTCCACAGCAGCTCTATCTCTCAGCACTCTGTTTGCTTCTTCAGAGCAGCTCTAATTCTAAGCGCTCTCAGTTGCCCCTTCACAGCAGCTCTGAACCTCAGCGAGCGCTGCTGCCCCTTCACAGCAGCTCTAACTCTCAGCGCTGTGTGTTGCCCCTTCACAACAGCTCTAACTCTCTCCACTCTCTGTTTCCCCTTCACAGCAGCTCTATCTCTCACCACTCTGTTTCCGCTTCACAGCAGCCCTGACTCTCAACGCTCTGTGTTGCCCCTTCAACGCAGCTCTAACTCTCAGCGCTCGCTGTTGCCCCTTCAGTGCAGCTCTCACTAAATCTCAGCGCACTGTGTTGCCCCTTCACAGAAGCACTCTCAGCGCTCTCTGTTGCCCTTCAGAGCAGCTCTGACTAAATCTCAGCGCTCTCTGTTTCCCCTCCACAGCAGCTCAATCTCTCAGCGCTCTGTTTGCTTCTTCAGAGCAGCTCTAATTCTAAGCCCTCTCAGTTGCCCCTTCACAGCAGCTCTAAACCTCACCGAGGTTCACAGCAGCTCTAACTCTCAGCGCGCTCTGTTGCCCTTCAGAGCAGCTCTGACTAACTCTCCGTGCTTTCTGTTGACCCTTCAGATCAGTCTGACTAACTCTCAGCGCTCCCGGTTGCCCCTTCACAGCAGCTCTAACTCTCAGCGCCCTGTGTTGCCCCTTCAACGCAGCTCTAATGCTCACCACTCTTTACTGCCCCTTCACAACAGCAATAAATCAGCGCTCTCCGTTGCCCCTTCACAGCAGCTCTGACTCTCAGCAACCTGTGTTGCCACTTCAATGCAGTTCTAATTCTCAGCACTCTTTATTGCCCCTTCAGAGCAACTCTAACACTCAGAGCACTCTGTTGCCCTTCAGAGCAGCTCTGACTAAATCTCAGCGCACTGTTTCCCCAAGGCAGCTTTAACTCTCAGCGCTCTCTATTGCCCCTTCACAGGAGCTCTAACTCTCACCGCTCTGTTTGCTCCTTCAGAGCAGCTCTAATTCTAAGCGCTCTCACTTGCCCCTTCAATGCAGCTCTATAACTCACAGCACTCTCTGTTCCCACTTTAACGCAGCTCTAACTCTCACCGCTCTCTGTTGCCCCTTCAGTGCAGCTCTGACTAAATCTCAGCGCGCTGTGTTGCCCCTTCACAGAAGCCCTCTCAGCACTCTCTGTTGCCCCTTCACAGCAGCTCTAACTCTCAGCGCGCTCTGTTGCCCTTCAGAGTAGCACTGACTAAATCTCAGCGCTTTCTGTTGCCCCTTCACAGCAGCTCTAACTCTCAGAGCGCTCTGTTGCCCCTCCAGAGGAGCTCTGACTAAATCTCAGCGCTCTCTGTTGCCCATTCATAGCAGCTCTAACTCTCAGCGCTCTGTTGCCCCTTCATAGCAGCTCTGACTGAATCTCAGCGCTCTCTGTGTCCTCTTCACACCAGCTCTATCTCTCAGCGCGCTGTGTTGCCCCTTCACAGAAACTCTCTCAGCACGCTCTGTTGCCCCTTCACAGCAGCTCTAAATCTCAGCGCGCTCGGTTGCCCTTCAGAGTAGCACTGACTAAATCTCAGCGCTTTCTGTGGCCCCTTCACAGCAGCTCTAACTCTCAGAGCGCTCTGTTGCCCCTTCAGTGCAGCTCTGACTAAATCTCAGCGCGCTGTGTCGCCCCTTCCCAGCATCTCTAAATCTCAGCGCTGTGTGTTGCCCCTTCACAACAGCTGGAACTCTCACCACTCTCTGTTTCCCCTTCACAGCAGCTCTAACTCTCACCAATGTCTGTTTCCGCTTCACAGCAGCCCTGACTCTCTACGCTCTCTGTTGCCCCTTCACAGCGGCTTTAACTCTAAGCGCTCTCAGTTGCCCCTTCACAGCAGCTCTAACTCTCAGAGCGCTCTGTTGCCCCTCCAGAGGAGCTCTGACTAAATCTCAGCGCTCTCTGTTGCCCATTCATAGCAGCTCTAACTCTCAGCGCTCTGTTGCCCCTTCATAGCAGCTCTGACTGAATCTCAGCGCTCTCTGTGTCCTCTTCACACCAGCTCTATCTCTCAGCGCGCTGTGTTGCCCCTTCACAGAAACTCTCTCAGCACGCTCTGTTGCCCCTTCACAGCAGCTCTAAATCTCAGCGCGCTCGGTTGCCCTTCAGAGTAGCACTGACTAAATCTCAGCGCTTTCTGTGGCCCCTTCACAGCAGCTCTAACTCTCAGAGCGCTCTGTTGCCCCTTCAGTGCAGCTCTGACTAAATCTCAGCGCGCTGTGTCGCCCCTTCCCAGCATCTCTAAATCTCAGCGCTGTGTGTTGCCCCTTCACAACAGCTGGAACTCTCACCACTCTCTGTTTCCCCTTCACAGCAGCTCTAACTCTCACCAATGTCTGTTTCCGCTTCACAGCAGCCCTGACTCTCTACGCTCTCTGTTGCCCCTTCACAGCGGCTTTAACTCTAAGCGCTCTCAGTTGCCCCTTCACAGCAGCTCTAACTCTCAGAGCGCTCTGTTGCCCCTCCAGAGGAGCTCTGACTAAATCTCAGCGCTCTCTGTTGCCCATTCATAGCAGCTCTAACTCTCAGCGCTCTGTGTTGCCCCTTCAACGCAGCTGTAACTCTCACGGATCTCTGTTGCCCTTTCACAGCAGCTCTAACTCTAAGAGCTCTCATTTGCCCCTTCAATGCAGCTCTAACGCACAGCACTCTGGGTTGCCCCTTCAGTGCAGCTCTGACTAAATCTCAGCGCTCTGTGTTGCCCCTTCACAGAAGCTTTCTCAGAGCTCTGTGTAGCCCCTACACAGCAGCTCTAAATCTCACCGCTGTGTGTTGCCCCTTCACAACAGCTCTAACTCTCCCCACTCTGTTTCTGCTTCACAGCAGCCCTCACTCTCAACGCTCTGGGTTGCCCATCAACACAGCTGTAACTCGGCGCTCACTGTTGCCCATTCATAGTAGCTATAACTCTCAGCGCTCTGTTGACCCTTCATTGTAGCTCTGACTAAATCTCAGCGCTCTCTGTTGCCCCTTCACACGAGCTCTATCTCTCAGCACACCGCGTTGCCCCTTCAACTCAGCTCTAACTCAGAGCGCTCTCTGTTTCCCCTTCACAGCAGCTCTAACTCTAAGCGCTCTCAGTTGCCCCTTCAATGCAGCTCTATAACTCACAGCACTCTCTGTTCCCACTTTAACGCAGCTCTAACTCTCACCGCTCTCTGTTGCCCTTCAGAGCAGCTCTGACTAAATCTCAGCGCGCTGTGTTGCCCCTTCACAGAAGCTCTCTCAGCACTCTCTGTTGCCCCTTCACAGCAGCTCTAACTCTCAGCGCGCTCTGTTGCCCTTCAGAGTAGCACTGACTAAATCTCAGCGCTTTCTGTTGCCCCTTCACAGCAGCTCTAACTCTCAGAGCGCTCTGTTGCCCCTCCAGAGGAGCTCTGACTAAATCTCAGCGCTCTCTGTTGCCCATTCATAGCAGCTCTAACTCTCAGCGCTCTGTTGCCCCTTCATAGCAGCTCTGACTGAATCTCAGCGCTCTCTGTGTCCTCTTCACACCAGCTCTATCTCTCAGCGCGCTGTGTTGCCCCTTCACAGAAACTCTCTCAGCACGCTCTGTTGCCCCTTCACAGCAGCTCTAAATCTCAGCGCGCTCGGTTGCCCTTCAGAGTAGCACTGACTAAATCTCAGCGCTTTCTGTGGCCCCTTCACAGCAGCTCTAACTCTCAGAGCGCTCTGTTGCCCCTTCAGTGCAGCTCTGACTAAATCTCAGCGCGCTGTGTCGCCCCTTCCCAGCATCTCTAAATCTCAGCGCTGTGTGTTGCCCCTTCACAACAGCTGGAACTCTCACCACTCTCTGTTTCCCCTTCACAGCAGCTCTAACTCTCACCAATGTCTGTTTCCGCTTCACAGCAGCCCTGACTCTCTACGCTCTCTGTTGCCCCTTCACAGCGGCTTTAACTCTAAGCGCTCTCAGTTGCCCCTTCACAGCAGCTCTAACTCTCAGAGCGCTCTGTTGCCCCTTCAGAGGAGCTCTGACTACATTTCAGCGCTCTCTGTTGACCATTCATAGCAGCTATAACTCTCAGCGCTCTGTTGCCCCTTCAGAGCAGCTCTGACTAGATCTCAGCGCTTCTGTTTGCTCTCCAAAGCAGCTTGAACTCTCAGTGCTCTCTATTGCCCCTTCACAGGAGCTCTGACTAACTCTCACCGCTCTGTTTGCTACTGGAGAGCAGCTCTAAATCTAAGCGCTCTCATTTACCCCTTCAATGCAGCTCTAACTCACAGCACTCTTTGTTGCCCCGTTAACGCAGCTCTAACTATCAGCGCTCTCTGTTTCCCCTCCACAGCAGCTCTATCTCTCAGCACTCTGTTTGCTTCTTCAGAGCAGCTCTAATTCTAAGCGCTCTCAGTTGCCCCTTCACAGCAGCTCTGAACCTCAGCGAGCGCTGCTGCCCCTTCACAGCAGCTCTAACTCTCAGCGCTGTGTGTTGCCCCTTCACAACAGCTCTAACTCTCTCCACTCTCTGTTTCCCCTTCACAGCAGCTCTATCTCTCACCACTCTGTTTCCGCTTCACAGCAGCCCTGACTCTCAACGCTCTGTGTTGCCCCTTCAACGCAGCTCTCACTCTCAGCGCTCGCTGTTGCCCCTTCAGTGCAGCTCTCACTAAATCTCAGCGCACTGTGTTGCCCCTTCACAGAAGCACTCTCAGCGCTCTCTGTTGCCCTTCAGAGCAGCTCTGACTAAATCTCAGCGCTCTCTGTTTCCCCTCCACAGCAGCTCAATCTCTCAGCGCTCTGTTTGCTTCTTCAGAGCAGCTCTAATTCTAAGCCCTCTCAGTTGCCCCTTCACAGCAGCTCTAAACCTCACCGAGGTTCACAGCAGCTCTAACTCTCAGCGCGCTCTGTTGCCCTTCAGAGCAGCTCTGACTAACTCTCCGTGCTTTCTGTTGACCCTTCAGATCAGTCTGACTAACTCTCAGCGCTCCCGGTTGCCCCTTCACAGCAGCTCTAACTCTCAGCGCCCTGTGTTGCCCCTTCAACGCAGCTCTAATGCTCACCACTCTTTACTGCCCCTTCACAACAGCAATAAATCAGCGCTCTCCGTTGCCCCTTCACAGCAGCTCTGACTCTCAGCAACCTGTGTTGCCACTTCAATGCAGTTCTAATTCTCAGCACTCTTTATTGCCCCTTCAGAGCAACTCTAACACTCAGAGCACTCTGTTGCCCTTTAGAGCAGCTCTGACTAAATCTCAGCGCACTGTTTCCCCAAGGCAGCTTTAACGCTCAGCGCTCTCTATTGCCCCTTCACAGGAGCTCTAACTCTCACCGCTCTGTTTGCTACTTGAGAGCAGCTCTAATTCTAAGCGCTCTCACTTGCCCCTTCACAGCAGCTGTAAACCTCAGCGAGCTCTGTTGCCCCTTCACAGCAGCTCTAACTCTCAGCGCTCGCTGTTGCCCCTTCAGTGCAGCTCTGACTAAATCTCAGCGCGCTGTGTTGCCCCTTCACAGAAGCTCTCTCAGCGCTCTCTGTTGCCCCTTCACAACAGCCCTAACTCTCACCACTCTGTTTCCGCTTCACAGCAGCTCTGTTGCCCCTCCAGAGGAGCTCTGACTAAATCTCAGCGCTCTCTGTTTCCCCTTCACAACAGCTCTAACTCTCACCACTCTGTTTCCGCTTCACAGCAGCCCTGACTCTCAACGCTCTGTGTTGCCCCTTCAACGCAGCTCTAACTCTCAAAGCGCTCTGTTGCCCCTTCAGAGGAGCTCTGACTAAATCTCAGCGCTCTCTGTTGCCCATTCATAGCAGATATAACTCTCAGCCCTGACTGTTGCCCCTTTAGAGCAGCTCTGAATAAATCTCAGCGCTCTCTGTTGCCCCTTCACACCAGCTCTATCTCCCAGCGCTCTGTGCTGCCCCTTCAACGCAGTTCTAACTCTCACCTCTCTCTCTTGCACAGTCACAGCAGCTCTAACTACCTCTCACCGCTATCAGTTGCCCCTTCTCAGCAGCTCTAACTTCCAGTGCTCTGTGTTGCCCCTTCACAGCAGCTCTAACTTCCAGTGCTCTGTGTTGCCCCTTCACAGCAGCTCTAACGCTGAGCTCTCTCAGTTGCCCCTTCAATGCAGCTCTAACTCACAGCGCTCTGTGTTGCCCCTTCAACGCAGCTGTAACTCTCACGGATCTCTGTTGCCCTTTCACAGCAGCTCTAACTCTAAGAGCTCTCATTTGCCCCTTCAATGCAGCTCTAACGCACAGCACTCTAGGTTGCCCCTTCAGTGCAGCTCTGACTAAATCTCAGCGCTCTGTGTTTCCCCTTCACAGAAGCTTTCTCAGCGCTCTGTGTAGCCCCTACACAGCAGCTCTAAATCTCACCGCTGTGTGTTGCCCCTTCACAACAGCTCTAACTCTCCCCACTCTGTTTCTGCTTCACAGCAGCCCTCACTCTCAACGCTCTGGGTTGCCCATCAACACAGCTGTAACTCGGCGCTCACTGTTGCCCATTCATAGTAGCTATAACTCTCAGCGCTCTGTTGACCCTTCATTGTAGCTCTGACTAAATCTCAGCGCTCTCTGTTGCCCCTTCACACGAGCTCTATCTCTCAGCACACCGCGTTGCCCCTTCAACGCAGCTCTAACTCTCAGAGCTCTCTCTGTTTCCCCTTCACAGCAGCTCTAACTCTAAGCGCTCTCAGTTGCCCCTTCAATGCAGCTCTATAACTCACAGCACTCTCTGTTCCCACTTTAACGCAGCTTTATCTCTCACCGCTCTCTGTTGCCCCTTCAGTGCAGCTCTGACTAAATCTCAGCGCGCTGTGTTGCCCCTTCACAGAAGCTCTCTCAGCACTCTCTGTTGCCCCTTCACAGCAGCTCTAACTCTCAGCGCGCTCTGTTGCCCTTCAGAGTAGCACTGACTAAATCTCAGCGCTTTCTGTTGCCCCTTCACAGCAGCTCTAACTCTCAGAGCGCTCTGTTGCCCCTCCAGAGGAGCTCTGACTAAATCTCAGCGCTCTCTGTTGCCCATTCATAGCAGCTGTAACTCTCAGCGCTCTGTTGCCCCTTCATAGCAGCTCTGACTGAATCTCAGCGCTCTCTGTGTCCTCTTCACACCAGCTCTATCTCTCAGCGCGCTGTGTTGCCCCTTCACAGAAACTCTCTCAGCACGCTCTGTTGCCCCTTCACAGCAGCTCTAAATCTCAGCGCGCTCGGTTGCCCTTCAGAGTAGCACTGACTAAATCTCAGCGCTTTCTGTGGCCCCTTCACAGCAGCTCTAACTCTCAGAGCGCTCTGTTGCCCCTTCAGTGCAGCTCTGACTAAATCTCAGCGCGCTGTGTCGCCCCTTCCCAGCATCTCTAAATCTCAGCGCTGTGTGTTGCCCCTTCACAACAGCTGGAACTCTCACCACTCTCTGTTTCCCCTTCACAGCAGCTCTAACTCTCACCAATGTCTGTTTCCGCTTCACAGCAGCCCTGACTCTCTACGCTCTCTGTTGCCCCTTCACAGCGGCTTTAACTCTAAGCGCTCTCAGTTGCCCCTTCACAGCAGCTCTAACTCTCAGAGCGCTCTGTTGCCCCTTCAGAGGAGCTCTGACTACATTTCAGCGCTCTCTGTTGATCATTCATAGCAGCTATAACTCTCAGCGCTCTGTTGCCCCTTCAGAGCAGCTCTGACTAGATCTCAGCGCTTCTGTTTGCTCTCCAAAGCAGCTTGAACTCTCAGTGCTCTCTATTGCCCCTTCACAGGAGCTCTGACTAACTCTCACCGCTCTGTTTGCTACTGGAGAGCAGCTCTAAATCTAAGCGCTCTCATTTACCCCTTCAATGCAGCTCTAACTCACAGCACTCTTTGTTGCCCCGTTAACGCAGCTCTAACTATCAGCGCTCTCTGTTTCCCCTCCACAGCAGCTCTATCTCTCAGCACTCTGTTTGCTTCTTCAGAGCAGCTCTAATTCTAAGCGCTCTCAGTTGCCCCTTCACAGCAGCTCTGAACCTCAGCGAGCGCTGCTGCCCCTTCACAGCAGCTCTAACTCTCAGCGCTGTGTGTTGCCCCTTCACAACAGCTCTAACTCTCTCCACTCTCTGTTTCCCCTTCACAGCAGCTCTATCTCTCACCACTCTGTTTCCGCTTCACAGCAGCCCTGACTCTCAACGCTCTGTGTTGCCCCTTCAACGCAGCTCTAACTCTCAGCGCTCGCTGTTGCCCCTTCAGTGCAGCTCTCACTAAATCTCAGCGCACTGTGTTGCCCCTTCACAGAAGCACTCTCAGCGCTCTCTGTTGCCCTTCAGAGCAGCTCTGACTAAATCTCAGCGCTCTCTGTTTCCCCTCCACAGCAGCTCAATCTCTCAGCGCTCTGTTTGCTTCTTCAGAGCAGCTCTAATTCTAAGCCCTCTCAGTTGCCCCTTCACAGCAGCTCTAAACCTCACCGAGGTTCACAGCAGCTCTAACTCTCAGCGCGCTCTGTTGCCCTTCAGAGCAGCTCTGACTAACTCTCCGTGCTTTCTGTTGACCCTTCAGATCAGTCTGACTAACTCTCAGCGCTCCCGGTTGCCCCTTCACAGCAGCTCTAACTCTCAGCGCCCTGTGTTGCCCCTTCAACGCAGCTCTAATGCTCACCACTCTTTACTGCCCCTTCACAACAGCAATAAATCAGCGCTCTCCGTTGCCCCTTCACAGCAGCTCTGACTCTCAGCAACCTGTGTTGCCACTTCAATGCAGTTCTAATTCTCAGCACTCTTTATTGCCCCTTCAGAGCAACTCTAACACTCAGAGCACTCTGTTGCCCTTCAGAGCAGCTCTGACTAAATCTCAGCGCACTGTTTCCCCAAGGCAGCTTTAACTCTCAGCGCTCTCTATTGCCCCTTCACAGGAGCTCTAACTCTCACCGCTCTGTTTGCTACTTGAGAGCAGCTCTAATTCTAAGCGCTCTCACTTGCCCCTTCACAGCAGCTGTAAACCTCAGCGAGCTCTGTTGCCCCTTCAACGCAGCTCTAACTCTCAGCGCTCGCTGTTGCCCCTTCAGTGCAGCTCTGACTAAATCTCAGCGCGCTGTGTTGCCCCTTCACAGAAGTTCTCTCAGCGCTCTCTGTTGCCCCTTCACAGCAGCTCTAACTCTCAGCGCGCTCTGTTGCCCTTCAGAGTAGCACTGACTAAATCTCAGCGCTTTCTGTTGCCCCTTCACAGCAGCTCTAACTCTCAGAGCGCTCTGTTGCCCCTCCAGAGGAGCTCTGACTAAATCTCAGCGCTCTCTGTTTCCCCTTCACAGCAGCTCTAACTCTCACCACTCTGTTTCCGCTTCACAGCAGCCCTGACTCTCAACGCTCTGTGTTGCCCCTTCAACGCAGCTCTAACGCTCAGCGCTCGCTGTTGCCCCTTCAGTGCAGCTCTCACTAAATCTCAGCGCACTGTGTTGCCCTTTCACAGGAGCATTGACTGACTCTCAAGCGCTCTGTGTTGCCCCTTCACAGCAGCTGTAACTCTAAGTGCTCTCAGTTGCCCCTTCTCAGCAGCTCTAACTTCCAGTGCTCTGTGTTGCCCCTTCACAGCAGCTCTAACTCTCGGCGCTCTCTATTGTCCCTTCACAGGAGCTCTGACTAACTCTCACCGCTCTGTTTGCTCCTTCAGAGCAGCTCTAATTCTAAGCGCTCTCAGTTGCCCGTTCACAGCAGCTGTAAACCTCATCGCTCTCTCTTGCCCCTTCAACGCAGCTCTAACGCTCAGCGCTCGCTGTTGCCTCTTCAGAGCAGCTCTGACTAAATCTCAGCGCTGTGTTGCCCCTTCAACGCAGCTCTAACTCTCAGCGCTCGCTGTTGCCCCTTCACAGCAGCTCTATCTCTCGGCGCTCTGTGCTGCCCCTTCAACGCAGTTCTAACTCTCACCTCTCTCTCTTGCACAGTCACAGCAGCTCTAACTACCTCTCACCGCTATCTGATGCCCCTTCGCAGGAGCTCTAACTCTCAGCGCTATGTGTTGCCCCTTCTCAGCAACGCTAAATCTCACCACTCCGTGTTGCCTCTTCAACGCAGCTCTAATTCGCAGCGATCCCTGGTGCCCCTTCACAGGAGCGCTGACTGACTCTCAAGCGTTGTCTGCTGCCCCTACACAGCAGCTGTAACTCTAAGTGCACTCAGTTGCCCCTTCTCAGCAGCTCTAACTTCCAGTGCTCTGTGTTGCCCCTTCACAGCAGCTCTAACTTCCAGTGCTCTGTGTTGCCCCTTCACAGCAGCTCTAACGCTGAGCTCTCTCAGTTGCCCCTTCAATGCAGCTCTAACTCACAGCGCTCTGTGTTGCCCCTTCAACGCAGCTGTAACTCTCACGGATCTCTGTTGCCCTTTCACAGCAGCTCTAACTCTAAGAGCTCTCATTTGCCCCTTCAATGCAGCTCTAACGCACAGCACTCTGGGTTGCCCCTTCAGTGCAGCTCTGACTAAATCTCAGCGCTCTGTGTTGCCCCTTCACAGAAGCTTTCTCAGCGCTCTGTGTAGCCCCTACACAGCAGCTCTAAATCTCACCGCTGTGTGTTGCCCCTTCACAACAGCTCTAACTCTCCCCACTCTGTTTCTGCTTCACAGCAGCCCTCACTCTCAACGCTCTGGGTTGCCCATCAACACAGCTGTAACTCGGCGCTCACTGTTGCCCATTCATAGTAGCTATAACTCTCAGCGCTCTGTTGACCCTTCATTGTAGCTCTGACTAAATCTCAGCGCTCTCTGTTGCCCCTTCACACGAGCTCTATCTCTCAGCACACCGCGTTGCCCCTTCAACGCAGCTCTAACTCAGAGCGCTCTCTGTTTCCCCTTCACAGCAGCTCTAACTCTAAGCGCTCTCAGTTGCCCCTTCAATGCAGCTCTATAACTCACAGCACTCTCTGTTCCCACTTTAACGCAGCTCTAACTCTCACCGCTCTCTGTTGCCCTTCAGAGCAGCTCTGACTAAATCTCAGCGCGCTGTGTTGCCCCTTCACAGAAGCTCTCTCAGCACTCTCTGTTGCCCCTTCACAGCAGCTCTAACTCTCAGCGCGCTCTGTTGCCCTTCAGAGTAGCACTGACTAAATCTCAGCGCTTTCTGTTGCCCCTTCACAGCAGCTCTAACTCTCAGAGCGCTCTGTTGCCCCTCCAGAGGAGCTCTGACTAAATCTCAGCGCTCTCTGTTGCCCATTCATAGCAGCTCTAACTCTCAGCGCTCTGTTGCCCCTTCATAGCAGCTCTGACTGAATCTCAGCGCTCTCTGTGTCCTCTTCACACCAGCTCTATCTCTCAGCGCGCTGTGTTGCCCCTTCACAGAAACTCTCTCAGCACGCTCTGTTGCCCCTTCACCGCAGCTCTAAATCTCAGCGCGCTCGGTTGCCCTTCAGAGTAGCACTGACTAAATCTCAGCGCTTTCTGTGGCCCCTTCACAGCAGCTCTAACTCTCAGAGCGCTCTGTTGCCCCTTCAGTGCAGCTCTGACTAAATCTCAGCGCGCTGTGTCGCCCCTTCCCAGCATCTCTAAATCTCAGCGCTGTGTGTTGCCCCTTCACAACAGCTGGAACTCTCACCACTCTCTGTTTCCCCTTCACAGCAGCTCTAACTCTCACCAATGTCTGTTTCCGCTTCACAGCAGCCCTGACTCTCTACGCTCTCTGTTGCCCCTTCACAGCGGCTTTAACTCTAAGCGCTCTCAGTTGCCCCTTCACAGCAGCTCTAACTCTCAGAGCGCTCTGTTGCCCCTTCAGAGGAGCTCTGACTACATTTCAGCGCTCTCTGTTGACCATTCATAGCAGCTATAACTCTCAGCGCTCTGTTGCCCCTTCAGAGCAGCTCTGACTAGATCTCAGCGCTTCTGTTTGCTCTCCAAAGCAGCTTGAACTCTCAGTGCTCTCTATTGCCCCTTCACAGGAGCTCTGACTAACTCTCACCGCTCTGTTTGCTACTGGAGAGCAGCTCTAAATCTAAGCGCTCTCATTTACCCCTTCAATGCAGCTCTAACTCACAGCACTCTTTGTTGCCCCGTTAACGCAGCTCTAACTATCAGCGCTCTCTGTTTCCCCTCCACAGCAGCTCTATCTCTCAGCACTCTGTTTGCTTCTTCAGAGCAGCTCTAATTCTAAGCGCTCTCAGTTGCCCCTTCACAGCAGCTCTGAACCTCAGCGAGCGCTGCTGCCCCTTCACAGCAGCTCTAACTCTCAGCGCTGTGTGTTGCCCCTTCACAACAGCTCTAACTCTCTCCACTCTCTGTTTCCCCTTCACAGCAGCTCTATCTCTCACCACTCTGTTTCCGCTTCACAGCAGCCCTGACTCTCAACGCTCTGTGTTGCCCCTTCAACGCAGCTCTAACTCTCAGCGCTCGCTGTTGCCCCTTCAGTGCAGCTCTCACTAAATCTCAGCGCACTGTGTTGCCCCTTCACAGAAGCACTCTCAGCGCTCTCTGTTGCCCTTCAGAGCAGCTCTGACTAAATCTCAGCGCTCTCTGTTTCCCCTCCACAGCAGCTCAATCTCTCAGCGCTCTGTTTGCTTCTTCAGAGCAGCTCTAATTCTAAGCCCTCTCAGTTGCCCCTTCACAGCAGCTCTAAACCTCACCGAGGTTCACAGCAGCTCTAACTCTCAGCGCGCTCTGTTGCCCTTCAGAGCAGCTCTGACTAACTCTCCGTGCTTTCTGTTGACCCTTCAGATCAGTCTGACTAACTCTCAGCGCTCCCGGTTGCCCCTTCACAGCAGCTCTAACTCTCAGCGCCCTGTGTTGCCCCTTCAACGCAGCTCTAATGCTCACCACTCTTTACTGCCCCTTCACAACAGCAATAAATCAGCGCTCTCCGTTGCCCCTTCACAGCAGCTCTGACTCTCAGCAACCTGTGTTGCCACTTCAATGCAGTTCTAATTCTCAGCACTCTTTATTGCCCCTTCAGAGCAACTCTAACACTCAGAGCACTCTGTTGCCCTTCAGAGCAGCTCTGACTAAATCTCAGCGCACTGTTTCCCCAAGGCAGCTTTAACTCTCAGCGCTCTCTATTGCCCCTTCACAGGAGCTCTAACTCTCACCGCTCTGTTTGCTCCTTCAGAGCAGCTCTAATTCTAAGCGCTCTCACTTGCCCCTTCAATGCAGCTCTATAACTCACAGCACTCTCTGTTCCCACTTTAACGCAGCTCTAACTCTCACCGCTCTCTGTTGCCCCTTCAGTGCAGCTCTGACTAAATCTCAGCGCGCTGTGTTGCCCCTTCACAGAAGCCCTCTCAGCACTCTCTGTTGCCCCTTCACAGCAGCTCTAACTCTCAGCGCGCTCTGTTGCCCTTCAGAGTAGCACTGACTAAATCTCAGCGCTTTCTGTTGCCCCTTCACAGCAGCTCTAACTCTCAGAGCGCTCTGTTGCCCCTCCAGAGGAGCTCTGACTAAATCTCAGCGCTCTCTGTTGCCCATTCATAGCAGCTCTAACTCTCAGCGCTCTGTTGCCCCTTCATAGCAGCTCTGACTGAATCTCAGCGCTCTCTGTGTCCTCTTCACACCAGCTCTATCTCTCAGCGCGCTGTGTTGCCCCTTCACAGAAACTCTCTCAGCACGCTCTGTTGCCCCTTCACAGCAGCTCTAAATCTCAGCGCGCTCGGTTGCCCTTCAGAGTAGCACTGACTAAATCTCAGCGCTTTCTGTGGCCCCTTCACAGCAGCTCTAACTCTCAGAGCGCTCTGTTGCCCCTTCAGTGCAGCTCTGACTAAATCTCAGCGCGCTGTGTCGCCCCTTCCCAGCATCTCTAAATCTCAGCGCTGTGTGTTGCCCCTTCACAACAGCTGGAACTCTCACCACTCTCTGTTTCCCCTTCACAGCAGCTCTAACTCTCACCAATGTCTGTTTCCGCTTCACAGCAGCCCTGACTCTCTACGCTCTCTGTTGCCCCTTCACAGCGGCTTTAACTCTAAGCGCTCTCAGTTGCCCCTTCACAGCAGCTCTAACTCTCAGAGCGCTCTGTTGCCCCTCCAGAGGAGCTCTGACTAAATCTCAGCGCTCTCTGTTGCCCATTCATAGCAGCTCTAACTCTCAGCGCTCTGTTGCCCCTTCATAGCAGCTCTGACTGAATCTCAGCGCTCTCTGTGTCCTCTTCACACCAGCTCTATCTCTCAGCGCGCTGTGTTGCCCCTTCACAGAAACTCTCTCAGCACGCTCTGTTGCCCCTTCACAGCAGCTCTAAATCTCAGCGCGCTCGGTTGCCCTTCAGAGTAGCACTGACTAAATCTCAGCGCTTTCTGTGGCCCCTTCACAGCAGCTCTAACTCTCAGAGCGCTCTGTTGCCCCTTCAGTGCAGCTCTGACTAAATCTCAGCGCGCTGTGTCGCCCCTTCCCAGCATCTCTAAATCTCAGCGCTGTGTGTTGCCCCTTCACAACAGCTGGAACTCTCACCACTCTCTGTTTCCCCTTCACAGCAGCTCTAACTCTCACCAATGTCTGTTTCCGCTTCACAGCAGCCCTGACTCTCTACGCTCTCTGTTGCCCCTTCACAGCGGCTTTAACTCTAAGCGCTCTCAGTTGCCCCTTCACAGCAGCTCTAACTCTCAGAGCGCTCTGTTGCCCCTTCAGAGGAGCTCTGACTACATTTCAGCGCTCTCTGTTGACCATTCATAGCAGCTATAACTCTCAGCGCTCTGTTGCCCCTTCAGAGCAGCTCTGACTAGATCTCAGCGCTTCTGTTTGCTCTCCAAAGCAGCTTGAACTCTCAGTGCTCTCTATTGCCCCTTCACAGGAGCTCTGACTAACTCTCACCGCTCTGTTTGCTACTGGAGAGCAGCTCTAAATCTAAGCGCTCTCATTTACCCCTTCAATGCAGCTCTAACTCACAGCACTCTTTGTTGCCCCGTTAACGCAGCTCTAACTATCAGCGCTCTCTGTTTCCCCTCCACAGCAGCTCTATCTCTCAGCACTCTGTTTGCTCCTTCAGAGCAGCTCTAATTCTAAGCGCTCTCAGTTGCCCGTTCACAGCAGCTGTAAACCTCATCGCTCTCTCTTGCCCCTTCAACGCAGCTCTAACGCTCAGCGCTCGCTGTTGCCTCTTCAGAGCAGCTCTGACTAAATCTCAGCGCTGTGTTGCCCCTTCAACGCAGCTCTAACTCTCAGCGCTCGCTGTTGCCCCTTCACAGCAGCTCTAAATCTCAGCGCGCTCGGTTGCCCTTCAGAGTAGCACTGACTAAATCTCAGCGCTTTCTGTGGCCCCTTCACAGCAGCTCTAACTCTCAGAGCGCTCTGTTGCCCCTTCAGTGCAGCTCTGACTAAATCTCAGCGCGCTGTGTCGCCCCTTCCCAGCATCTCTAAATCTCAGCGCTGTGTGTTGCCCCTTCACAACAGCTGGAACTCTCACCACTCTCTGTTTCCCCTTCACAGCAGCTCTAACTCTCACCAATGTCTGTTTCCGCTTCACAGCAGCCCTGACTCTCTACGCTCTCTGTTGCCCCTTCACAGCGGCTTTAACTCTAAGCGCTCTCAGTTGCCCCTTCACAGCAGCTCTAACTCTCAGAGCGCTCTGTTGCCCCTCCAGAGGAGCTCTGACTAAATCTCAGCGCTCTCTGTTGCCCATTCATAGCAGCTCTAACTCTCAGCGCTCTGTTGCCCCTTCATAGCAGCTCTGACTGAATCTCAGCGCTCTCTGTGTCCTCTTCACACCAGCTCTATCTCTCAGCGCGCTGTGTTGCCCCTTCACAGAAACTCTCTCAGCACGCTCTGTTGCCCCTTCACCGCAGCTCTAAATCTCAGCGCGCTCGGTTGCCCTTCAGAGTAGCACTGACTAAATCTCAGCGCTTTCTGTGGCCCCTTCACAGCAGCTCTAACTCTCAGAGCGCTCTGTTGCCCCTTCAGTGCAGCTCTGACTAAATCTCAGCGCGCTGTGTCGCCCCTTCCCAGCATCTCTAAATCTCAGCGCTGTGTGTTGCCCCTTCACAACAGCTGGAACTCTCACCACTCTCTGTTTCCCCTTCACAGCAGCTCTAACTCTCACCAATGTCTGTTTCCGCTTCACAGCAGCCCTGACTCTCTACGCTCTCTGTTGCCCCTTCACAGCGGCTTTAACTCTAAGCGCTCTCAGTTGCCCCTTCACAGCAGCTCTAACTCTCAGAGCGCTCTGTTGCCCCTTCAGAGGAGCTCTGACTACATTTCAGCGCTCTCTGTTGACCATTCATAGCAGCTATAACTCTCAGCGCTCTGTTGCCCCTTCAGAGCAGCTCTGACTAGATCTCAGCGCTTCTGTTTGCTCTCCAAAGCAGCTTGAACTCTCAGTGCTCTCTATTGCCCCTTCACAGGAGCTCTGACTAACTCTCACCGCTCTGTTTGCTACTGGAGAGCAGCTCTAAATCTAAGCGCTCTCATTTACCCCTTCAATGCAGCTCTAACTCACAGCACTCTTTGTTGCCCCGTTAACGCAGCTCTAACTATCAGCGCTCTCTGTTTCCCCTCCACAGCAGCTCTATCTCTCAGCACTCTGTTTGCTCCTTCAGAGCAGCTCTAATTCTAAGCGCTCTCAGTTGCCCCTTCACAGCAGCTCTGAACCTCAGCGAGCGCTGCTGCCCCTTCACAGCAGCTCTAACTCTCAGCGCTGTGTGTTGCCCCTTCACAACAGCTCTAACTCTCTCCACTCTCTGTTTCCCCTTCACAGCAGCTCTATCTCTCACCACTCTGTTTCCGCTTCACAGCAGCCCTGACTCTCAACGCTCTGTGTTGCCCCTTCAACGCAGCTCTAACTCTCAGCGCTCGCTGTTGCCCCTTCAGTGCAGCTCTCACTAAATCTCAGCGCACTGTGTTGCCCCTTCACAGAAGCACTCTCAGCGCTCTCTGTTGCCCTTCAGAGCAGCTCTGACTAAATCTCAGCGCTCTCTGTTTCCCCTCCACAGCAGCTCAATCTCTCAGCGCTCTGTTTGCTTCTTCAGAGCAGCTCTAATTCTAAGCCCTCTCAGTTGCCCCTTCACAGCAGCTCTAAACCTCACCGAGGTTCACAGCAGCTCTAACTCTCAGCGCGCTCTGTTGCCCTTCAGAGCAGCTCTGACTAACTCTCCGTGCTTTCTGTTGACCCTTCAGATCAGTCTGACTAACTCTCAGCGCTCCCGGTTGCCCCTTCACAGCAGCTCTAACTCTCAGCGCCCTGTGTTGCCCCTTCAACGCAGCTCTAATGCTCACCACTCTTTACTGCCCCTTCACAACAGCAATAAATCAGCGCTCTCCGTTGCCCCTTCACAGCAGCTCTGACTCTCAGCAACCTGTGTTGCCACTTCAATGCAGTTCTAATTCTCAGCACTCTTTATTGCCCCTTCAGAGCAACTCTAACACTCAGAGCACTCTGTTGCCCTTCAGAGCAGCTCTGACTAAATCTCAGCGCACTGTTTCCCCAAGGCAGCTTTAACTCTCAGCGCTCTCTATTGCCCCTTCACAGGAGCTCTAACTCTCACCGCTCTGTTTGCTCCTTCAGAGCAGCTCTAATTCTAAGCGCTCTCACTTGCCCCTTCAATGCAGCTCTATAACTCACAGCACTCTCTGTTCCCACTTTAACGCAGCTCTAACTCTCACCGCTCTCTGTTGCCCCTTCAGTGCAGCTCTGACTAAATCTCAGCGCGCTGTGTTGCCCCTTCACAGAAGCCCTCTCAGCACTCTCTGTTGCCCCTTCACAGCAGCTCTAACTCTCAGCGCGCTCTGTTGCCCTTCAGAGTAGCACTGACTAAATCTCAGCGCTTTCTGTTGCCCCTTCACAGCAGCTCTAACTCTCAGAGCGCTCTGTTGCCCCTCCAGAGGAGCTCTGACTAAATCTCAGCGCTCTCTGTTGCCCATTCATAGCAGCTCTAACTCTCAGCGCTCTGTTGCCCCTTCATAGCAGCTCTGACTGAATCTCAGCGCTCTCTGTGTCCTCTTCACACCAGCTCTATCTCTCAGCGCGCTGTGTTGCCCCTTCACAGAAACTCTCTCAGCACGCTCTGTTGCCCCTTCACAGCAGCTCTAAATCTCAGCGCGCTCGGTTGCCCTTCAGAGTAGCACTGACTAAATCTCAGCGCTTTCTGTGGCCCCTTCACAGCAGCTCTAACTCTCAGAGCGCTCTGTTGCCCCTTCAGTGCAGCTCTGACTAAATCTCAGCGCGCTGTGTCGCCCCTTCCCAGCATCTCTAAATCTCAGCGCTGTGTGTTGCCCCTTCACAACAGCTGGAACTCTCACCACTCTCTGTTTCCCCTTCACAGCAGCTCTAACTCTCACCAATGTCTGTTTCCGCTTCACAGCAGCCCTGACTCTCTACGCTCTCTGTTGCCCCTTCACAGCGGCTTTAACTCTAAGCGCTCTCAGTTGCCCCTTCACAGCAGCTCTAACTCTCAGAGCGCTCTGTTGCCCCTCCAGAGGAGCTCTGACTAAATCTCAGCGCTCTCTGTTGCCCATTCATAGCAGCTCTAACTCTCAGCGCTCTGTTGCCCCTTCATAGCAGCTCTGACTGAATCTCAGCGCTCTCTGTGTCCTCTTCACACCAGCTCTATCTCTCAGCGCGCTGTGTTGCCCCTTCACAGAAACTCTCTCAGCACGCTCTGTTGCCCCTTCACAGCAGCTCTAAATCTCAGCGCGCTCGGTTGCCCTTCAGAGTAGCACTGACTAAATCTCAGCGCTTTCTGTGGCCCCTTCACAGCAGCTCTAACTCTCAGAGCGCTCTGTTGCCCCTTCAGTGCAGCTCTGACTAAATCTCAGCGCGCTGTGTCGCCCCTTCCCAGCATCTCTAAATCTCAGCGCTGTGTGTTGCCCCTTCACAACAGCTGGAACTCTCACCACTCTCTGTTTCCCCTTCACAGCAGCTCTAACTCTCACCAATGTCTGTTTCCGCTTCACAGCAGCCCTGACTCTCTACGCTCTCTGTTGCCCCTTCACAGCGGCTTTAACTCTAAGCGCTCTCAGTTGCCCCTTCACAGCAGCTCTAACTCTCAGAGCGCTCTGTTGCCCCTTCAGAGGAGCTCTGACTACATTTCAGCGCTCTCTGTTGACCATTCATAGCAGCTATAACTCTCAGCGCTCTGTTGCCCCTTCAGAGCAGCTCTGACTAGATCTCAGCGCTTCTGTTTGCTCTCCAAAGCAGCTTGAACTCTCAGTGCTCTCTATTGCCCCTTCACAGGAGCTCTGACTAACTCTCACCGCTCTGTTTGCTACTGGAGAGCAGCTCTAAATCTAAGCGCTCTCATTTACCCCTTCAATGCAGCTCTAACTCACAGCACTCTTTGTTG
The DNA here is from genome assembly GCF_964270905.1 of Leucopleurus acutus. Taxonomy (NCBI): domain Eukaryota; kingdom Metazoa; phylum Chordata; class Mammalia; order Artiodactyla; family Delphinidae; genus Leucopleurus; species Leucopleurus acutus. The sequence goes on from NC_139156.1 coordinate 78,323,426, forward strand.
CCCCGTTAACGCAGCTCTAACTATCAGCGCTCTCTGTTTCCCCTCCACAGCAGCTCTATCTCTCAGCACTCTGTTTGCTCCTTCAGAGCAGCTCTAATTCTAAGCGCTCTCAGTTGCCCGTTCACAGCAGCTGTAAACCTCATCGCTCTCTCTTGCCCCTTCAACGCAGCTCTAACGCTCAGCGCTCGCTGTTGCCTCTTCAGAGCAGCTCTGACTAAATCTCAGCGCTGTGTTGCCCCTTCAACGCAGCTCTAACTCTCAGCGCTCGCTGTTGCCCCTTCACAGCAGCTCTAAATCTCAGCGCGCTCGGTTGCCCTTCAGAGTAGCACTGACTAAATCTCAGCGCTTTCTGTGGCCCCTTCACAGCAGCTCTAACTCTCAGAGCGCTCTGTTGCCCCTTCAGTGCAGCTCTGACTAAATCTCAGCGCGCTGTGTCGCCCCTTCCCAGCATCTCTAAATCTCAGCGCTGTGTGTTGCCCCTTCACAACAGCTGGAACTCTCACCACTCTCTGTTTCCCCTTCACAGCAGCTCTAACTCTCACCAATGTCTGTTTCCGCTTCACAGCAGCCCTGACTCTCTACGCTCTCTGTTGCCCCTTCACAGCGGCTTTAACTCTAAGCGCTCTCAGTTGCCCCTTCACAGCAGCTCTAACTCTCAGAGCGCTCTGTTGCCCCTCCAGAGGAGCTCTGACTAAATCTCAGCGCTCTCTGTTGCCCATTCATAGCAGCTCTAACTCTCAGCGCTCTGTTGCCCCTTCATAGCAGCTCTGACTGAATCTCAGCGCTCTCTGTGTCCTCTTCACACCAGCTCTATCTCTCAGCGCGCTGTGTTGCCCCTTCACAGAAACTCTCTCAGCACGCTCTGTTGCCCCTTCACCGCAGCTCTAAATCTCAGCGCGCTCGGTTGCCCTTCAGAGTAGCACTGACTAAATCTCAGCGCTTTCTGTGGCCCCTTCACAGCAGCTCTAACTCTCAGAGCGCTCTGTTGCCCCTTCAGTGCAGCTCTGACTAAATCTCAGCGCGCTGTGTCGCCCCTTCCCAGCATCTCTAAATCTCAGCGCTGTGTGTTGCCCCTTCACAACAGCTGGAACTCTCACCACTCTCTGTTTCCCCTTCACAGCAGCTCTAACTCTCACCAATGTCTGTTTCCGCTTCACAGCAGCCCTGACTCTCTACGCTCTCTGTTGCCCCTTCACAGCGGCTTTAACTCTAAGCGCTCTCAGTTGCCCCTTCACAGCAGCTCTAACTCTCAGAGCGCTCTGTTGCCCCTTCAGAGGAGCTCTGACTACATTTCAGCGCTCTCTGTTGACCATTCATAGCAGCTATAACTCTCAGCGCTCTGTTGCCCCTTCAGAGCAGCTCTGACTAGATCTCAGCGCTTCTGTTTGCTCTCCAAAGCAGCTTGAACTCTCAGTGCTCTCTATTGCCCCTTCACAGGAGCTCTGACTAACTCTCACCGCTCTGTTTGCTACTGGAGAGCAGCTCTAAATCTAAGCGCTCTCATTTACCCCTTCAATGCAGCTCTAACTCACAGCACTCTTTGTTGCCCCGTTAACGCAGCTCTAACTATCAGCGCTCTCTGTTTCCCCTCCACAGCAGCTCTATCTCTCAGCACTCTGTTTGCTTCTTCAGAGCAGCTCTAATTCTAAGCGCTCTCAGTTGCCCCTTCACAGCAGCTCTGAACCTCAGCGAGCGCTGCTGCCCCTTCACAGCAGCTCTAACTCTCAGCGCTGTGTGTTGCCCCTTCACAACAGCTCTAACTCTCTCCACTCTCTGTTTCCCCTTCACAGCAGCTCTATCTCTCACCACTCTGTTTCCGCTTCACAGCAGCCCTGACTCTCAACGCTCTGTGTTGCCCCTTCAACGCAGCTCTAACTCTCAGCGCTCGCTGTTGCCCCTTCAGTGCAGCTCTCACTAAATCTCAGCGCACTGTGTTGCCCCTTCACAGAAGCACTCTCAGCGCTCTCTGTTGCCCTTCAGAGCAGCTCTGACTAAATCTCAGCGCTCTCTGTTTCCCCTCCACAGCAGCTCAATCTCTCAGCGCTCTGTTTGCTTCTTCAGAGCAGCTCTAATTCTAAGCCCTCTCAGTTGCCCCTTCACAGCAGCTCTAAACCTCACCGAGGTTCACAGCAGCTCTAACTCTCAGCGCGCTCTGTTGCCCTTCAGAGCAGCTCTGACTAACTCTCCGTGCTTTCTGTTGACCCTTCAGATCAGTCTGACTAACTCTCAGCGCTCCCGGTTGCCCCTTCACAGCAGCTCTAACTCTCAGCGCCCTGTGTTGCCCCTTCAACGCAGCTCTAATGCTCACCACTCTTTACTGCCCCTTCACAACAGCAATAAATCAGCGCTCTCCGTTGCCCCTTCACAGCAGCTCTGACTCTCAGCAACCTGTGTTGCCACTTCAATGCAGTTCTAATTCTCAGCACTCTTTATTGCCCCTTCAGAGCAACTCTAACACTCAGAGCACTCTGTTGCCCTTCAGAGCAGCTCTGACTAAATCTCAGCGCACTGTTTCCCCAAGGCAGCTTTAACTCTCAGCGCTCTCTATTGCCCCTTCACAGGAGCTCTAACTCTCACCGCTCTGTTTGCTACTTGAGAGCAGCTCTAATTCTAAGCGCTCTCACTTGCCCCTTCACAGCAGCTGTAAACCTCAGCGAGCTCTGTTGCCCCTTCAACGCAGCTCTAACTCTCAGCGCTCGCTGTTGCCCCTTCAGTGCAGCTCTGACTAAATCTCAGCGCGCTGTGTTGCCCCTTCACAGAAGCTCTCTCAGCGCTCTCTGTTGCCCCTTCACAGCAGCTCTAACTCTCAGCGCGCTCTGTTGCCCTTCAGAGTAGCACTGACTAAATCTCAGCGCTTTCTGTTGCCCCTTCACAGCAGCTCTAACTCTCAGAGCGCTCTGTTGCCCCTCCAGAGGAGCTCTGACTAAATCTCAGCGCTCTCTGTTTCCCCTTCACAGCAGCTCTAACTCTCACCACTCTGTTTCCGCTTCACAGCAGCCCTGACTCTCAACGCTCTGTGTTGCCCCTTCAACGCAGCTCTAACGCTCAGCGCTCGCTGTTGCCCCTTCAGTGCAGCTCTCACTAAATCTCAGCGCACTGTGTTGCCCTTTCACAGGAGCATTGACTGACTCTCAAGCGCTCTGTGTTGCCCCTTCACAGCAGCTGTAACTCTAAGTGCTCTCAGTTGCCCCTTCTCAGCAGCTCTAACTTCCAGTGCTCTGTGTTGCCCCTTCACAGCAGCTCTAACTCTCGGCGCTCTCTATTGTCCCTTCACAGGAGCTCTGACTAACTCTCACCGCTCTGTTTGCTCCTTCAGAGCAGCTCTAATTCTAAGCGCTCTCAGTTGCCCGTTCACAGCAGCTGTAAACCTCATCGCTCTCTCTTGCCCCTTCAACGCAGCTCTAACGCTCAGCGCTCGCTGTTGCCTCTTCAGAGCAGCTCTGACTAAATCTCAGCGCTGTGTTGCCCCTTCAACGCAGCTCTAACTCTCAGCGCTCGCTGTTGCCCCTTCACAGCAGCTCTATCTCTCGGCGCTCTGTGCTGCCCCTTCAACGCAGTTCTAACACTCACCTCTCTCTCTTGCACAGTCACAGCAGCTCTAACTACCTCTCACCGCTATCTGATGCCCCTTCGCAGGAGCTCTAACTCTCAGCGCTATGTGTTGCCCCTTCTCAGCAACGCTAAATCTCACCACTCCGTGTTGCCTCTTCAACGCAGCTCTAATTCGCAGCGATCCCTGGTGCCCCTTCACAGGAGCGCTGACTGACTCTCAAGCGTTGTCTGCTGCCCCTACACAGCAGCTGTAACTCTAAGTGCACTCAGTTGCCCCTTCTCAGCAGCTCTAACTTCCAGTGCTCTGTGTTGCCCCTTCACAGCAGCTCTAACTTCCAGTGCTCTGTGTTGCCCCTTCACAGCAGCTCTAACGCTGAGCTCTCTCAGTTGCCCCTTCAATGCAGCTCTATAACTCACAGCACTCTCTGTTCCCACTTTAACGCAGCTCTATCTCTCACCGCTCTCTGTTGCCCTTCAGAGCAGCTCTGACTAAATCTCAGCGCGCTGTGTTGCCCCTTCACAGAAGCTCTCTCAGCACTCTCTGTTGCCCCTTCACAGCAGCTCTAACTCTCAGCGCGCTCTGTTGCCCTTCAGAGTAGCACTGACTAAATCTCAGCGCTTTCTGTTGCCCCTTCACAGCAGCTCTAACTCTCAGAGCGCTCTGTTGCCCCTCCAGAGGAGCTCTGACTAAATCTCAGCGCTCTCTGTTGCCCATTCATAGCAGCTCTAACTCTCAGCGCTCTGTTGCCCCTTCATAGCAGCTCTGACTGAATCTCAGCGCTCTCTGTGTCCTCTTCACACCAGCTCTATCTCTCAGCGCGCTGTGTTGCCCCTTCACAGAAACTCTCTCAGCACGCTCTGTTGCCCCTTCACAGCAGCTCTAAATCTCAGCGCGCTCGGTTGCCCTTCAGAGTAGCACTGACTAAATCTCAGCGCTTTCTGTGGCCCCTTCACAGCAGCTCTAACTCTCAGAGCGCTCTGTTGCCCCTTCAGTGCAGCTCTGACTAAATCTCAGCGCGCTGTGTCGCCCCTTCCCAGCATCTCTAAATCTCAGCGCTGTGTGTTGCCCCTTCACAACAGCTGGAACTCTCACCACTCTCTGTTTCCCCTTCACAGCAGCTCTAACTCTCACCAATGTCTGTTTCCGCTTCACAGCAGCCCTGACTCTCTACGCTCTCTGTTGCCCCTTCACAGCGGCTTTAACTCTAAGCGCTCTCAGTTGCCCCTTCACAGCAGCTCTAACTTCCAGTGCTCTGTGTTGCCCCTTCACAGCAGCTCTAACTTCCAGTGCTCTGTGTTGCCCCTTCACAGCAGCTCTAACTTCCAGTGCTCTGTGTTGCCCCTTCACAGCAGCTCTAACGCTGAGCTCTCTCAGTTGCCCCTTCAATGCAGCTCTAACTCACAGCGCTCTGTGTTGCCCCTTCAACGCAGCTGTAACTCTCACGGATCTCTGTTGCCCTTTCACAGCAGCTCTAACTCTAAGAGCTCTCATTTGCCCCTTCAATGCAGCTCTAACGCACAGCACTCTGGGTTGCCCCTTCAGTGCAGCTCTGACTAAATCTCAGCGCTCTGTGTTTCCCCTTCACAGAAGCTTTCTCAGCGCTCTGTGTAGCCCCTACAAGCAGCTCTAAATCTCAGCGCCGTGTGTTGCCCCTTCACAACAGCTGGAACTCTCACCACTCTCTGTTTCCCTTTCACAGCAGCTCTAACTCTCACCACTCTGTTTCTGCTTCACAGCAGCCCTCACTCTCAACGCTCTGGGTTGCCCATCAACACAGTTGTAAGTCGGCGCTCACTGTTGCCCATTCATAGCAGCTATAACTCTCAGCGCTCTGTTGCCCCTGCATAGCAGCTCTGACTAAATCTCAACGCTCTCTGTTGCCCCTTCACACCAGCTCTATCTCTCAGCACACCGCGTTGCCCCTTCAACGCAGCTCTAACTCTCAGAGCTCTCTCTGTTTCCCCTTCACAGCAGCTCTAACTCTAAGCGCTCTCAGTTGCCCCTTCAACGCAGCTCTATAACTCACAGCACTCTCTGTTCCCACTTTAACGCAGCTCTAACTCTCACCGCTCTCTGTTGCCCTTCAGAGCAGCTCTGACTATCTCTCAGTGCTCTGTTTCCCTAAGGCAGCTTTAACTCTCAGCGCTCTCTATTGCCCCTTCACAGGAGCTCTAACTCTCAACGCTCTGTTTGCTAATTGAGAGCAGCTCTAATTCTATGCGCTCTCAGTTGCCCCTTCACAGCAGCTGTAAACCTCAGCGAGCTCTGTTGCCCCTTCAACGCAACTCTAACTCTCAGCGCTCGCTGTTGCCCCTTCAGTGCAGCTCTGACTAAATCTCAGAGCGCTGTGTTGCTCCTTCACAGCAGCTCTGACTAACTCTCACCGCTATCTGTTGCCCCATCACAGCCGCTCTAACTCTCACCGCTATCTGTTGCCCCTTCGCAGGAGCTCTAACTCTCAGCGCTATGTGTTGCCCCTTCTCAGCAATGCTAAATCTCAGCTCTCTGTGTTGCCCCTTCACAGCAGCTCTAATTCTCAGCGCTGTTTCCCCATCACAGCAGCTCGAACTCTCAGCGCTCTCTGTTTCCCCTCCACAGCAGCTCTATCTCTCAGCACTCTGTTTGCTTCTTCAGAGCAGCTCTCATTCTAAGCGCTCTCAGTTGCCCCTTCACAGCAGCTCTGAACCTCAGCGAGCGCTGCTGCCCCTTCACAGCAGCTCTAACTCTCAGCGCTGTTTCCCCATCACAGCAGCTCGAACTCTCAGGGCACTGTGTTGCCCCTTCAACGCAGCTCTAATTCTCAACGATCCCTGGTGCCACTTCACAGGAGCGCTGACTAACTCTAAAGCGCTCTGTATGGCCCCATCAACGCAGCTCTAACTCTCAAGCCCTCTCTGTTGCCCCTTCACAGGAGCTCTAACACTCAGCCCCCTCTGTTGTCCCTTCCGAGCAGCTCTGACTACATCTCAGCGATCTGTGTTGCCCCTTCACAGCAGCTCTAAACTCTAAGCGCTCTCAGTTGCCCCTTCACAGCAGCTGTAAACCTCAGCGAGCTCTGTTGCCCCTTCAACGCAGCTCTAACTCTCAGCGCTCGCTGTTGCCCCTTCAGTGCAGCTCTGACTAAATCTCAGAGCGCTGTGTTGCCCCTTCACAGAAGCTCTCTCAGCACTCTCTGTTGCCCCTTCACAGCAGCTCTAACTCTCAGCGCGCTCTGTTGCCCTTCAGAGTAGCACTGACTAAATCTCAGCGCTTTCTGTTGCCCCTTCACAGCAGCTCTAACTCTCAGAGCGCTCTGTTGCCCCTCCAGAGGAGCTCTGACTAAATCTCAGCGCTCTCTGTTTCCCCTTCACAACAGCTCTAACTCTCACCACTCTGTTTCCGCTTCACAGCAGCCCTGACTCTCAACGCTCTGTGTTGCCCCTTCAACGCAGCTCTAACTCTCAAAGCGCTCTGTTGCCCCTTCAGAGGAGCTCTGACTAAATCTCAGCGCTCTCTGTTGCCCATTCATAGCAGATATAACTCTCAGCCCTGACTGTTGCCCCTTTAGAGCAGCTCTGAATAAATCTCAGCGCTCTCCGTTGCCCCTTCACACCAGCTCTATCTCTCAGCGCTCTGTGCTGCCCCTTCAACGCAGTTCTAACTCTCACCTCTCTCTCTTGCACAGTCACAGCAGCTCTAACTACCTCTCACCGCTATCAGTTGCCCCTTCACAGGAGCTCTAACTCTCAGCGCTATGTGTTGCCCCTTCTCAGCAACGCTAAATCTCAGCACACCGTGTTGCCTCTTCAACGCAGCTCTAATTCTCAGCCATCCCTGGTGCCCCTTCACAGGAGCGCTGACTGACTTTCAAGCGTTGTCTGCTGCCCCTACACAGCAGCTGTAATTCTAAGTGCACTCAGTTGCCCCTTCTCAGCAGCTCTAACTTCCAGAGCTCTGTGTTGCCCCTTCACAGCAGCTCTAACGCTGAGCTCTCTCAGTTGCCCCTTCACAGCAGCTCTAAGTCTCAGCCCTGTCTGTTGCCCCATCACAGCCGCTCTAACTCTCACCGCTATCTGTTGCCCCATCACAGCCGATCTAACTCTCACCGCTATCTGTTGCCCCATCACAGCCGATCTAACTCTCACCGCTATCTGTTGCCCCTTCGCAGGAGCTCTAACTCTCAGCGCTGTGTTGCCCCTTCTCAGCAATGCTAAATCTCAGCTCTCTGTTGCCCCTTCACAGCAGCTCTAATTCTCAGCGCTGTTTCCCCATCACAGCAGCTCGAACTCTCAGCGCTCTCTGTTTCCCCTTCACAGCAGCTCTATCTCTCAGCACTCTGTTTGCTTCTTCAGAGCAGCTCTAATTCTAAGCGCTCTCAGTTGCCCCTTCAAAGCAGCTCTGAACCTCAGCGAGCGCTGTTGCCCCTTCACAGCAGCTCTGAACCTCAGCGAGCGCTGTTGCCCCTTCACAGCAGCTCTAACTCTCAGCGCTGTGTGTTGCCCCTTCACAACAGCTCTAACTCTCTCCACTCTCTGTTTCCCCTTCACAGCAGCTCTATCTCACACCACTCTGTTTCCGCTTCACAGCAGCCCTGACTCTCAACGCTCTGTGTTGCCCCTTCAACGCAGCTCTAACTCTCAGCGCTCGCTGTTGCCCCTTCAGTGCAGCTCTCACTAAATCTCAGCGCACTGTGTTGCCCCTTCACAGAAGCACTCTCAGCGCTCTCTGTTGCCCTTCAGAGCAGCTCTGACTAAATCTCAGCGCTCTCTGTTTCCCCCCCATAGCAGCTCAATCTCTCAGCGCTCTGTTTGCTTCTTCAGAGCAGCTCTAATTCTAAGCCCTCTCAGTTGCCCCTTCACAGCAGCTCTAAACCTCACCGAGGTTCACAGCAGCTCTAACTCTCAGCGCGCTCTGTTGCCCTTCAGAGCAGCTCTGACTAACTCTCCGTGCTTTCTGTTGACCCTTCAGATCAGTCTGACTAACTCTCAGCGCTCCCGGTTGCCCCTTCACAGCAGCTCTAACTCTCAGCGCCCTGTGTTGCCCCTTCAACGCAGCTCTAATGCTCACCACTCTTTACTGCCCCTTCACAACAGCAATAAATCAGCGCTCTCCGTTGCCCCTTCACAGCAGCTCTGACTCTCAGCAACCTGTGTTGCCACTTCAATGCAGTTCTAATTCTCAGCACTCTTTATTGCCCCTTCAGAGCAACTCTAACACTCAGAGCACTCTGTTGCCCTTCAGAGCAGCTCTGACTAAATCTCAGCGCACTGTTTCCCCAAGGCAGCTTTAACTCTCAGCGCTCTCTATTGCCCCTTCACAGGAGCTCTAACTCTCACCGCTCTGTTTGCTCCTTCAGAGCAGCTCTAATTCTAAGCGCTCTCAGTTGCCCCTTCACAGCAGCTGTAAACCTCAGCGAGCTCTGTTGCCCCTTCAACGCAGCTCTAACTCTCAGCGCTCGCTGTTGCCCCTTCACAGCAGCTCTATCTCTCGGCGCTCTGTGCTGCCCCTTCAACGCAGTTCTAACTCTCACCTCTCTCTCTTGCACTGTCACAGCAGCTCTAACTACCTCTCACCGCTATCTGATGCCCCTTCGCAGGAGCTCTAACTCTCAGCGCTATGTGTTGCCCCTTCTCAGCAACGCTAAATCTCACCACTCCGTGTTGCCTCTTCAACGCAGCTCTAATTCGCAGCGATCCCTGGTGCCCCTTCACAGGAGCGCTGACTGACTCTCAAGCGTTGTCTGCTGCCCCTACACAGCAGCTGTAACTCTAAGTGCACTCAGTTGCCCCTTCTCAGCAGCTCTAACTTCCAGTGCTCTGTGTTGCCCCTTCACAGCAGCTCTAACTTCCAGCGCTCTGTGTTGCCCCTTCACAGAAGCTTTCTCAGCGCTCTGTGTAGCCCCTACACAGCAGCTCTAAATCTCACCGCTGTGTGTTGCCCCTTCACAACAGCTCTAACTCTCCCCACTCTGTTTCTGCTTCACAGCAGCCCTCACTCTCAACGCTCTGGGTTGCCCATCAACACAGCTGTAACTCGGCGCTCACTGTTGCCCATTCATAGTAGCTATAACTCTCAGCGCTCTGTTGACCCTTCATTGTAGCTCTGACTAAATCTCAGCGCTCTCTGTTGCCCCTTCACACGAGCTCTATCTCTCAGCACACCGCGTTGCCCCTTCAACGCAGCTCTAACTCTCAGAGCTCTCTCTGTTTCCCCTTCACAGCAGCTCTAACTCTAAGAGCTCTCAGTTGCCCCTTCAATGCAGCTCTATAACTCACAGCACTCTCTGTTCCCACTTTAACGCAGCTCTAACTCTCACCGCTCTCTGTTGCCCTTCAGAGCAGCTCTGACTAAATCTCAGCGCGCTGTGTTGCCCCTTCACAGAAGCTCTCTCAGCACTCTCTGTTGCCCCTTCACAGCAGCTCTAACTCTCAGCGCGCTCTGTTGCCCTTCAGAGTAGCACTGACTAAATCTCAGCGCTTTCTGTTGCCCCTTCACAGCAGCTCTAACTCTCAGAGCGCTCTGTTGCCCCTCCAGAGGAGCTCTGACTAAATCTCAGCGCTCTCTGTTGCCCATTCATAGCAGCTCTAACTCTCAGCGCTCTGTTGCCCCTTCATAGCAGCTCTGACTGAATCTCAGCGCTCTCTGTGTCCTCTTCACACCAGCTCTATCTCTCAGCGCGCTGTGTTGCCCCTTCACAGAAACTCTCTCAGCACGCTCTGTTGCCCCTTCACCGCAGCTCTAAATCTCAGCGCGCTCGGTTGCCCTTCAGAGTAGCACTGACTAAATCTCAGCGCTTTCTGTGGCCCCTTCACAGCAGCTCTAACTCTCAGAGCGCTCTGTTGCCCCTTCAGTGCAGCTCTGACTAAATCTCAGCACGCTGTGTCGCCCCTTCCCAGCATCTCTAAATCTCAGCGCTGTGTGTTGCCCCTTCACAACAGCTGGAACTCTCACCACTCTCTGTTTCCCCTTCACAGCAGCTCTAACTCTCACCAATGTCTGTTTCCGCTTCACAGCAGCCCTGACTCTCTACGCTCTCTGTTGCCCCTTCACAGCGGCTTTAACTCTAAGCGCTCTCAGTTGCCCCTTCACAGCAGCTCTAACTCTCAGAGCGCTCTGTTGCCCCTTCAGAGGAGCTCTGACTACATTTCAGCGCTCTCTGTTGACCATTCATAGCAGCTATAACTCTCAGCGCTCTGTTGCCCCTTCAGAGCAGCTCTGACTAGATCTCAGCGCTTCTGTTTGCTCTCCAAAGCAGCTTGAACTCTCAGTGCTCTCTATTGCCCCTTCACAGGAGCTCTGACTAACTCTCACCGCTCTGTTTGCTACTGGAGAGCAGCTCTAAATCTAAGCGCTCTCATTTACCCCTTCAATGCAGCTCTAACTCACAGCACTCTTTGTTGCCCCGTTAACGCAGCTCTAACTATCAGCGCTCTCTGTTTCCCCTCCACAGCAGCTCTATCTCTCAGCACTCTGTTTGCTTCTTCAGAGCAGCTCTAATTCTAAGCGCTCTCAGTTGCCCCTTCACAGCAGCTCTGAACCTCAGCGAGCGCTGCTGCCCCTTCACAGCAGCTCTAACTCTCAGCGCTGTGTGTTGCCCCTTCACAACAGCTCTAACTCTCTCCACTCTCTGTTTCCCCTTCACAGCAGCTCTATCTCTCACCACTCTGTTTCCGCTTCACAGCAGCCCTGACTCTCAACGCTCTGTGTTGCCCCTTCAACGCAGCTCTAACTCTCAGCGCTCGCTGTTGCCCCTTCAGTGCAGCTCTCACTAAATCTCAGCGCACTGTGTTGCCCCTTCACAGAAGCACTCTCAGCGCTCTCTGTTGCCCTTCAGAGCAGCTCTGACTAAATCTCAGCGCTCTCTGTTTCCCCTCCACAGCAGCTCAATCTCTCAGCGCTCTGTTTGCTTCTTCAGAGCAGCTCTAATTCTAAGCCCTCTCAGTTGCCCCTTCACAGCAGCTCTAAACCTCACCGAGGTTCACAGCAGCTCTAACTCTCAGCGCGCTCTGTTGCCCTTTAGAGCAGCTCTGACTAACTCTCCGTGCTTTCTGTTGACCCTTCAGATCAGTCTGACTAACTCTCAGCGCTCCCGGTTGCCCCTTCACAGCAGCTCTAACTCTCAGCGCCCTGTGTTGCCCCTTCAACGCAGCTCTAATGCTCACCACTCTTTACTGCCCCTTCACAACAGCAATAAATCAGCGCTCTCCGTTGCCCCTTCACAGCAGCTCTGACTCTCAGCAACCTGTGTTGCCACTTCAATGCAGTTCTAATTCTCAGCACTCTTTATTGCCCCTTCAGAGCAACTCTAACACTCAGAGCACTCTGTTGCCCTTCAGAGCAGCTCTGACTAAATCTCAGCGCACTGTTTCCCCAAGGCAGCTTTAACTCTCAGCGCTCTCTATTGCCCCTTCACAGGAGCTCTAACTCTCACCGCTCTGTTTGCTACTTGAGAGCAGCTCTAATTCTAAGCGCTCTCACTTGCCCCTTCACAGCAGCTGTAAACCTCAGCGAGCTCTGTTGCCCCTTCAACGCAGCTCTAACTCTCAGCGCTCGCTGTTGCCCCTTCAGTGCAGCTCTGACTAAATCTCAGCGCGCTGTGTTGCCCCTTCACAGAAGTTCTCTCAGCGCTCTCTGTTGCCCCTTCACAGCAGCTCTAACTCTCAGCGCGCTCTGTTGCCCTTCAGAGTAGCACTGACTAAATCTCAGCGCTTTCTGTTGCCCCTTCACAGCAGCTCTAACTCTCAGAGCGCTCTGTTGCCCCTCCAGAGGAGCTCTGACTAAATCTCAGCGCTCTCTGTTTCCCCTTCACAGCAGCTCTAACTCTCACCACTCTGTTTCCGCTTCACAGCAGCCCTGACTCTCAACGCTCTGTGTTGCCCCTTCAACGCAGCTCTAACGCTCAGCGCTCGCTGTTGCCCCTTCAGTGCAGCTCTCACTAAATCTCAGCGCACTGTGTTGCCCTTTCACAGGAGCATTGACTGACTCTCAAGCGCTCTGTGTTGCCCCTTCACAGCAGCTGTAACTCTAAGTGCTCTCAGTTGCCCCTTCTCAGCAGCTCTAACTTCCAGTGCTCTGTGTTGCCCCTTCACAGCAGCTCTAACTCTCGGCGCTCTCTATTGTCCCTTCACAGGAGCTCTGACTAACTCTCACCGCTCTGTTTGCTCCTTCAGAGCAGCTCTAATTCTAAGCGCTCTCAGTTGCCCGTTCACAGCAGCTGTAAACCTCATCGCTCTCTCTTGCCCCTTCAACGCAGCTCTAACGCTCAGCGCTCGCTGTTGCCTCTTCAGAGCAGCTCTGACTAAATCTCAGCGCTGTGTTGCCCCTTCAACGCAGCTCTAACTCTCAGCGCTCGCTGTTGCCCCTTCACACCAGCTCTATCTCTCGGCGCTCTGTGCTGCCCCTTCAACGCAGTTCTAACTCTCACCTCTCTCTCTTGCACAGTCACAGCAGCTCTAACTACCTCTCACCGCTATCTGATGCCCCTTCGCAGGAGCTCTAACTCTCAGCGCTATGTGTTGCCCCTTCTCAGCAACGCTAAATCTCACCACTCCGTGTTGCCTCTTCAACGCAGCTCTAATTCGCAGCGATCCCTGGTGCCCCTTCACAGGAGCGCTGACTGACTCTCAAGCGTTGTCTGCTGCCCCTACACAGCAGCTGTAACTCTAAGTGCACTCAGTTGCCCCTTCTCAGCAGCTCTAACTTCCAGTGCTCTGTGTTGCCCCTTCACAGCAGCTCTAACTTCCAGTGCTCTGTGTTGCCCCTTCACAGCAGCTCTAACGCTGAGCTCTCTCAGTTGCCCCTTCAATGCAGCTCTAACTCACAGCGCTCTGTGTTGCCCCTTCAACGCAGCTGTAACTCTCACGGATCTCTGTTGCCCTTTCACAGCAGCTCTAACTCTAAGAGCTCTCATTTGCCCCTTCAATGCAGCTCTAACGCACAGCACTCTGGGTTGCCCCTTCAGTGCAGCTCTGACTAAATCTCAGCGCTCTGTGTTGCCCCTTCACAGAAGCTTTCTCAGTGCTCTGTGTAGCCCCTACACAGCAGCTCTAAATCTCACCGCTGTGTGTTGCCCCTTCACAACAGCTCTAACTCTCCCCACTCTGTTTCTGCTTCACAGCAGCCCTCACTCTCAACGCTCTGGGTTGCCCATCAACACAGCTGTAACTCGGCGCTCACTGTTGCCCATTCATAGTAGCTATAACTCTCAGCGCTCTGTTGACCCTTCATTGTAGCTCTGACTAAATCTCAGCGCTCTCTGTTGCCCCTTCACACGAGCTCTATCTCTCAGCACACCGCGTTGCCCCTTCAACGCAGCTCTAACTCAGAGCTCTCTCTGTTTCCCCTTCACAGCAGCTCTAACTCTAAGCGCTCTCAGTTGCCCCTTCAATGCAGCTCTATAACTCACAGCACTCTCTGTTCCCACTTTAACGCAGCTCTAACTCTCACCGCTCTCTGTTGCCCCTTCAGTGCAGCTCTGACTAAATCTCAGCGCGCTGTGTTGCCCCTTCACAGAAGCCCTCTCAGCACTCTCTGTTGCCCCTTCACAGCAGCTCTAACTCTCAGCGCGCTCTGTTGCCCTTCAGAGTAGCACTGACTAAATCTCAGCGCTTTCTGTTGCCCCTTCACAGCAGCTCTAACTCTCAGAGCGCTCTGTTGCCCCTCCAGAGGAGCTCTGACTAAATCTCAGCGCTCTCTGTTGCCCATTCATAGCAGCTCTAACTCTCAGCGCTCTGTTGCCCCTTCATAGCAGCTCTGACTGAATCTCAGCGCTCTCTGTGTCCTCTTCACACCAGCTCTATCTCTCAGCGCGCTGTGTTGCCCCTTCACAGAAACTCTCTCAGCACGCCTTGTTGCCCCTTCACAGCAGCTCTAAATCTCAGCGCGCTCGGTTGCCCTTCAGAGTAGCACTGACTAAATCTCAGCGCTTTCTGTGGTCCCTTCACAGCAGCTCTAACTCTCAGAGCGCTCTGTTGCCCCTTCAGTGCAGCTCTGACTAAATCTCAGCGCGCTGTGTCGCCCCTTCCCAGCATCTCTAAATCTCAGCGCTGTGTGTTGCCCCTTCACAACAGCTGGAACTCTCACCACTCTCTGTTTCCCCTTCACAGCAGCTCTAACTCTCACCAATGTCTGTTTCCGCTTCACAGCAGCCCTGACTCTCTACGCTCTCTGTTGCCCCTTCACAGCGGCTTTAACTCTAAGCGCTCTCAGTTGCCCCTTCACAGCAGCTCTAACTCTCAGAGCGCTCTGTTGCCCCTTCAGAGGAGCTCTGACTACATTTCAGCGCTCTCTGTTGACCATTCATAGCAGCTATAACTCTCAGCGCTCTGTTGCCCCTTCAGAGCAGCTCTGACTAGATCTCAGCGCTTCTGTTTGCTCTCCAAAGCAGCTTGAACTCTCAGTGCTCTCTATTGCCCCTTCACAGGAGCTCTGACTAACTCTCACCGCTCTGTTTGCTACTGGAGAGCAGCTCTAAATCTAAGCGCTCTCATTTACCCCTTCAATGCAGCTCTAACTCACAGCACTCTTTGTTGCCCCGTTAACGCAGCTCTAACTATCAGCGCTCTCTGTTTCCCCTCCACAGCAGCTCTATCTCTCAGCACTCTGTTTGCTTCTTCAGAGCAGCTCTAATTCTAAGCGCTCTCAGTTGCCCCTTCACAGCAGCTCTGAACCTCAGCGAGCGCTGCTGCCCCTTCACAGCAGCTCTAACTCTCAGCGCTGTGTGTTGCCCCTTCACAACAGCTCGAACTCTCTCCACTCTCTGTTTCCCCTTCACAGCAGCTCTATCTCTCACCACTCTGTTTCCGCTTCACAGCAGCCCTGACTCTCAACGCTCTGTGTTGCCCCTTCAACGCAGCTCTAACTCTCAAAGCGCTCTGTTGCCCCTTCAGAGGAGCTCTGACTAAATCTCAGCGCTCTCTGTTGCCCATTCATAGCAGATATAACTCTCAGCCCTGACTGTTGCCCCTTTAGAGCAGCTCTGAATAAATCTCAGCGCTCTCTGTTGCCCCTTCACACCAGCTCTATCTCCCAGCGCTCTGTGCTGCCCCTTCAACGCAGTTCTAACTCTCACCTCTCTCTCTTGCACAGTCACAGCAGCTCTAACTACCTCTCACCGCTAACAGTTGCCCCTTCTCAGCAGCTCTAACTTCCAGTGCTCTGTGTTGCCCCTTCACAGCAGCTCTAACTTCCAGTGCTCTGTGTTGCCCCTTCACAGCAGCTCTAACGCTGAGCTCTCTCAGTTGCCCCTTCAATGCAGCTCTAACTCACAGCGCTCTGTGTTGCCCCTTCAACGCAGCTGTAACTCTCACGGATCTCTGTTGCCCTTTCACAGCAGCTCTAACTCTAAGAGCTCTCATTTGCCCCTTCAATGCAGCTCTAACGCACAGCACTCTAGGTTGCCCCTTCAGTGCAGCTCTGACTAAATCTCAGCGCTCTGTGTTTCCCCTTCACAGAAGCTTTCTCAGCGCTCTGTGTAGCCCCTACACAGCAGCTCTAAATCTCACCGCTGTGTGTTGCCCCTTCACAACAGCTCTAACTCTCCCCACTCTGTTTCTGCTTCACAGCAGCCCTCACTCTCAACGCTCTGGGTTGCCCATCAACACAGCTGTAACTCGGCGCTCACTGTTGCCCATTCATAGTAGCTATAACTCTCAGCGCTCTGTTGACCCTTCATTGTAGCTCTGACTAAATCTCAGCGCTCTCTGTTGCCCCTTCACACGAGCTCTATCTCTCAGCACACCGCGTTGCCCCTTCAACGCAGCTCTAACTCTCAGAGCTCTCTCTGTTTCCCCTTCACAGCAGCTCTAACTCTAAGCGCTCTCAGTTGCCCCTTCAATGCAGCTCTATAACTCACAGCACTCTCTGTTCCCACTTTAACGCAGCTCTAACTCTCACCGCTCTCTGTTGCCCCTTCAGTGCAGCTCTGACTAAATCTCAGCGCCCTGTGTTGCCCCTTCACAGAAGCCCTCTCAGCACTCTCTGTTGCCCCTTCACAGCAGCTCTAACTCTCAGCGCGCTCTGTTGCCCTTCAGAGTAGCACTGACTAAATCTCAGCGCTTTCTGTTGCCCCTTCACAGCAGCTCTAACTCTCAGAGCGCTCTGTTGCCCCTCCAGAGGAGCTCTGACTAAATCTCAGCGCTCTCTGTTGCCCATTCATAGCAGCTCTAACTCTCAGCGCTCTGTTGCCCCTTCATAGCAGCTCTGACTGAATCTCAGCGCTCTCTGTGTCCTCTTCACACCAGCTCTATCTCTCAGCGCGCTGTGTTGCCCCTTCACAGAAACTCTCTCAGCACGCTCTGTTGCCCCTTCACAGCAGCTCTAAATCTCAGCGCGCTCGGTTGCCCTTCAGAGTAGCACTGACTAAATCTCAGCGCTTTCTGTGGCCCCTTCACAGCAGCTCTAACTCTCAGAGCGCTCTGTTGCCCCTTCAGTGCAGCTCTGACTAAATCTCAGCGCGCTGTGTCGCCCCTTCCCAGCATCTCTAAATCTCAGCGCTGTGTGTTGCCCCTTCACAACAGCTGGAACTCTCACCACTCTCTGTTTCCCCTTCACAGCAGCTCTAACTCTCACCAATGTCTGTTTCCGCTTCACAGCAGCCCTGACTCTCTACGCTCTCTGTTGCCCCTTCACAGCGGCTTTAACTCTAAGCGCTCTCAGTTGCCCCTTCACAGCAGCTCTAACTCTCAGAGCGCTCTGTTGCCCCTTCAGAGGAGCTCTGACTACATTTCAGCGCTCTCTGTTGACCATTCATAGCAGCTATAACTCTCAGCGCTCTGTTGCCCCTTCAGAGCAGCTCTGACTAGATCTCAGCGCTTCTGTTTGCTCTCCAAAGCAGCTTGAACTCTCAGTGCTCTCTATTGCCCCTTCACAGGAGCTCTGACTAACTCTCACCGCTCTGTTTGCTACTGGAGAGCAGCTCTAAATCTAAGCGCTCTCATTTACCCCTTCAATGCAGCTCTAACTCACAGCACTCTTTGTTGCCCCGTTAACGCAGCTCTAACTATCAGCGCTCTCTGTTTCCCCTCCACAGCAGCTCTATCTCTCAGCACTCTGTTTGCTTCTTCAGAGCAGCTCTAATTCTAAGCGCTCTCAGTTGCCCCTTCACAGCAGCTCTGAACCTCAGCGAGCGCTGCTGCCCCTTCACAGCAGCTCTAACTCTCAGCGCTGTGTGTTGCCCCTTCACAACAGCTCGAACTCTCTCCACTCTCTGTTTCCCCTTCACAGCAGCTCTATCTCTCACCACTCTGTTTCCGCTTCACAGCAGCCCTGACTCTCAACGCTCTGTGTTGCCCCTTCAACGCAGCTCTAACTCTCAAAGCGCTCTGTTGCCCCTTCAGAGGAGCTCTGACTAAATCTCAGCGCTCTCTGTTGCCCATTCATAGCAGATATAACTCTCAGCCCTGACTGTTGCCCCTTTAGAGCAGCTCTGAATAAATCTCAGCGCTCTCTGTTGCCCCTTCACACCAGCTCTATCTCCCAGCGCTCTGTGCTGCCCCTTCAACGCAGTTCTAACTCTCACCTCTCTCTCTTGCACAGTCACAGCAGCTCTAACTACCTCTCACCGCTAACAGTTGCCCCTTCTCAGCAGCTCTAACTTCCAGTGCTCTGTGTTGCCCCTTCACAGCAGCTCTAACTTCCAGTGCTCTGTGTTGCCCCTTCACAGCAGCTCTAACGCTGAGCTCTCTCAGTTGCCCCTTCAATGCAGCTCTAACTCACAGCGCTCTGTGTTGCCCCTTCAACGCAGCTGTAACTCTCACGGATCTCTGTTGCCCTTTCACAGCAGCTCTAACTCTAAGAGCTCTCATTTGCCCCTTCAATGCAGCTCTAACGCACAGCACTCTAGGTTGCCCCTTCAGTGCAGCTCTGACTAAATCTCAGCGCTCTGTGTTTCCCCTTCACAGAAGCTTTCTCAGCGCTCTGTGTAGCCCCTACACAGCAGCTCTAAATCTCACCGCTGTGTGTTGCCCCTTCACAACAGCTCTAACTCTCCCCACTCTGTTTCTGCTTCACAGCAGCCCTCACTCTCAACGCTCTGGGTTGCCCATCAACACAGCTGTAACTCGGCGCTCACTGTTGCCCATTCATAGTAGCTATAACTCTCAGCGCTCTGTTGACCCTTCATTGTAGCTCTGACTAAATCTCAGCGCTCTCTGTTGCCCCTTCACACGAGCTCTATCTCTCAGCACACCGCGTTGCCCCTTCAACGCAGCTCTAACTCTCAGAGCTCTCTCTGTTTCCCCTTCACAGCAGCTCTAACTCTAAGCGCTCTCAGTTGCCCCTTCAATGCAGCTCTATAACTCACAGCACTCTCTGTTCCCACTTTAACGCAGCTCTAACTCTCACCGCTCTCTGTTGCCCCTTCAGTGCAGCTCTGACTAAATCTCAGCGCCCTGTGTTGCCCCTTCACAGAAGCCCTCTCAGCACTCTCTGTTGCCCCTTCACAGCAGCTCTAACTCTCAGCGCGCTCTGTTGCCCTTCAGAGTAGCACTGACTAAATCTCAGCGCTTTCTGTTGCCCCTTCACAGCAGCTCTAACTCTCAGAGCGCTCTGTTGCCCCTCCAGAGGAGCTCTGACTAAATCTCAGCGCTCTCTGTTGCCCATTCATAGCAGCTCTAACTCTCAGCGCTCTGTTGCCCCTTCATAGCAGCTCTGACTGAATCTCAGCGCTCTCTGTGTCCTCTTCACACCAGCTCTATCTCTCAGCGCGCTGTGTTGCCCCTTCACAGAAACTCTCTCAGCACGCTCTGTTGCCCCTTCACAGCAGCTCTAAATCTCAGCGCGCTCGGTTGCCCTTCAGAGTAGCACTGACTAAATCTCAGCGCTTTCTGTGGCCCCTTCACAGCAGCTCTAACTCTCAGAGCGCTCTGTTGCCCCTTCAGTGCAGCTCTGACTAAATCTCAGCGCGCTGTGTCGCCCCTTCCCAGCATCTCTAAATCTCAGCGCTGTGTGTTGCCCCTTCACAACAGCTGGAACTCTCACCACTCTCTGTTTCCCCTTCACAGCAGCTCTAACTCTCACCAATGTCTGTTTCCGCTTCACAGCAGCCCTGACTCTCTACGCTCTCTGTTGCCCCTTCACAGCGGCTTTAACTCTAAGCGCTCTCAGTTGCCCCTTCACAGCAGCTCTAACTCTCAGAGCGCTCTGTTGCCCCTTCAGAGGAGCTCTGACTACATTTCAGCGCTCTCTGTTGACCATTCATAGCAGCTATAACTCTCAGCGCTCTGTTGCCCCTTCAGAGCAGCTCTGACTAGATCTCAGCGCTTCTGTTTGCTCTCCAAAGCAGCTTGAACTCTCAGTGCTCTCTATTGCCCCTTCACAGGAGCTCTGACTAACTCTCACCGCTCTGTTTGCTACTGGAGAGCAGCTCTAAATCTAAGCGCTCTCATTTACCCCTTCAATGCAGCTCTAACTCACAGCACTCTTTGTTGCCCCGTTAACGCAGCTCTAACTATCAGCGCTCTCTGTTTCCCCTCCACAGCAGCTCTATCTCTCAGCACTCTGTTTGCTTCTTCAGAGCAGCTCTAATTCTAAGCGCTCTCAGTTGCCCCTTCACAGCAGCTCTGAACCTCAGCGAGCGCTGCTGCCCCTTCACAGCAGCTCTAACTCTCAGCGCTGTGTGTTGCCCCTTCACAACAGCTCGAACTCTCTCCACTCTCTGTTTCCCCTTCACAGCAGCTCTATCTCTCACCACTCTGTTTCCGCTTCACAGCAGCCCTGACTCTCAACGCTCTGTGTTGCCCCTTCAACGCAGCTCTAACTCTCAAAGCGCTCTGTTGCCCCTTCAGAGGAGCTCTGACTAAATCTCAGCGCTCTCTGTTGCCCATTCATAGCAGATATAACTCTCAGCCCTGACTGTTGCCCCTTTAGAGCAGCTCTGAATAAATCTCAGCGCTCTCTGTTGCCCCTTCACACCAGCTCTATCTCCCAGCGCTCTGTGCTGCCCCTTCAACGCAGTTCTAACTCTCACCTCTCTCTCTTGCACAGTCACAGCAGCTCTAACTACCTCTCACCGCTAACAGTTGCCCCTTCTCAGCAGCTCTAACTTCCAGTGCTCTGTGTTGCCCCTTCACAGCAGCTCTAACTTCCAGTGCTCTGTGTTGCCCCTTCACAGCAGCTCTAACGCTGAGCTCTCTCAGTTGCCCCTTCAATGCAGCTCTAACTCACAGCGCTCTGTGTTGCCCCTTCAACGCAGCTGTAACTCTCACGGATCTCTGTTGCCCTTTCACAGCAGCTCTAACTCTAAGAGCTCTCATTTGCCCCTTCAATGCAGCTCTAACGCACAGCACTCTAGGTTGCCCCTTCAGTGCAGCTCTGACTAAATCTCAGCGCTCTGTGTTTCCCCTTCACAGAAGCTTTCTCAGCGCTCTGTGTAGCCCCTACACAGCAGCTCTAAATCTCACCGCTGTGTGTTGCCCCTTCACAACAGCTCTAACTCTCCCCACTCTGTTTCTGCTTCACAGCAGCCCTCACTCTCAACGCTCTGGGTTGCCCATCAACACAGCTGTAACTCGGCGCTCACTGTTGCCCATTCATAGTAGCTATAACTCTCAGCGCTCTGTTGACCCTTCATTGTAGCTCTGACTAAATCTCAGCGCTCTCTGTTGCCCCTTCACACGAGCTCTATCTCTCAGCACACCGCGTTGCCCCTTCAACGCAGCTCTAACTCTCAGAGCTCTCTCTGTTTCCCCTTCACAGCAGCTCTAACTCTAAGCGCTCTCAGTTGCCCCTTCAATGCAGCTCTATAACTCACAGCACTCTCTGTTCCCACTTTAACGCAGCTCTAACTCTCACCGCTCTCTGTTGCCCCTTCAGTGCAGCTCTGACTAAATCTCAGCGCCCTGTGTTGCCCCTTCACAGAAGCCCTCTCAGCACTCTCTGTTGCCCCTTCACAGCAGCTCTAACTCTCAGCGCGCTCTGTTGCCCTTCAGAGTAGCACTGACTAAATCTCAGCGCTTTCTGTTGCCCCTTCACAGCAGCTCTAACTCTCAGAGCGCTCTGTTGCCCCTCCAGAGGAGCTCTGACTAAATCTCAGCGCTCTCTGTTGCCCATTCATAGCAGCTCTAACTCTCAGCGCTCTGTTGCCCCTTCATAGCAGCTCTGACTGAATCTCAGCGCTCTCTGTGTCCTCTTCACACCAGCTCTATCTCTCAGCGCGCTGTGTTGCCCCTTCACAGAAACTCTCTCAGCACGCTCTGTTGCCCCTTCACAGCAGCTCTAAATCTCAGCGCGCTCGGTTGCCCTTCAGAGTAGCACTGACTAAATCTCAGCGCTTTCTGTGGCCCCTTCACAGCAGCTCTAACTCTCAGAGCGCTCTGTTGCCCCTTCAGTGCAGCTCTGACTAAATCTCAGCGCGCTGTGTCGCCCCTTCCCAGCATCTCTAAATCTCAGCGCTGTGTGTTGCCCCTTCACAACAGCTGGAACTCTCACCACTCTCTGTTTCCCCTTCACAGCAGCTCTAACTCTCACCAATGTCTGTTTCCGCTTCACAGCAGCCCTGACTCTCTACGCTCTCTGTTGCCCCTTCACAGCGGCTTTAACTCTAAGCGCTCTCAGTTGCCCCTTCACAGCAGCTCTAACTCTCAGAGCGCTCTGTTGCCCCTTCAGAGGAGCTCTGACTACATTTCAGCGCTCTCTGTTGACCATTCATAGCAGCTATAACTCTCAGCGCTCTGTTGCCCCTTCAGAGCAGCTCTGACTAGATCTCAGCGCTTCTGTTTGCTCTCCAAAGCAGCTTGAACTCTCAGTGCTCTCTATTGCCCCTTCACAGGAGCTCTGACTAACTCTCACCGCTCTGTTTGCTACTGGAGAGCAGCTCTAAATCTAAGCGCTCTCATTTACCCCTTCAATGCAGCTCTAACTCACAGCACTCTTTGTTGCCCCGTTAACGCAGCTCTAACTATCAGCGCTCTCTGTTTCCCCTCCACAGCAGCTCTATCTCTCAGCACTCTGTTTGCTTCTTCAGAGCAGCTCTAATTCTAAGCGCTCTCAGTTGCCCCTTCACAGCAGCTCTGAACCTCAGCGAGCGCTGCTGCCCCTTCACAGCAGCTCTAACTCTCAGCGCTGTGTGTTGCCCCTTCACAACAGCTCTAACTCTCTCCACTCTCTGTTTCCCCTTCACAGCAGCTCTATCTCTCACCACTCTGTTTCCGCTTCACAGCAGCCCTGACTCTCAACGCTCTGTGTTGCCCCTTCAACGCAGCTCTAACTCTCAGCGCTCGCTGTTGCCCCTTCAGTGCAGCTCTCACTAAATCTCAGCGCACTGTGTTGCCCCTTCACAGAAGCACTCTCAGCGCTCTCTGTTGCCCTTCAGAGCAGCTCTGACTAAATCTCAGCGCTCTCTGTTTCCCCTCCACAGCAGCTCAATCTCTCAGCGCTCTGTTTGCTTCTTCAGAGCAGCTCTAATTCTAAGCCCTCTCAGTTGCCCCTTCACAGCAGCTCTAAACCTCACCGAGGTTCACAGCAGCTCTAACTCTCAGCGCGCTCTGTTGCCCTTCAGAGCAGCTCTGACTAACTCTCCGTGCTTTCTGTTGACCCTTCAGATCAGTCTGAGTAACTCTCAGCGCTCCCGGTTGCCCCTTCACAGCAGCTCTAACTCTCAGCGCCCTGTGTTGCCCCTTCAACGCAGCTCTAATGCTCACCACTCTTTACTGCCCCTTCACAACAGCAATAAATCAGCGCTCTCCGTTGCCCCTTCACAGCAGCTCTGACTCTCAGCAACCTGTGTTGCCACTTCAATGCAGTTCTAATTCTCAGCACTCTTTATTGCCCCTTCAGAGCACTCTGTTGCCCTTCAGAGCAGCTCTGACTAAATCTCAGCGCACTGTTTCCCCAAGGCAGCTTTAACTCTCAGCGCTCTCTATTGCCCCTTCACAGGAGCTCTAACTCTCACCGCTCTGTTTGCTACTTGAGAGCAGCTCTAATTCTAAGCGCTCTCACTTGCCCCTTCACAGCAGCTGTAAACCTCAGCGAGCTCTGTTGCCCCTTCAACGCAGCTCTAACTCTCAGCGCTCGCTGTTGCCCCTTCAGTGCAGCTCTGACTAAATCTCAGCGCGCTGTGTTGCCCCTTCACAGAAGTTCTCTCAGCGCTCTCTGTTGCCCCTTCACAGCAGCTCTAACTCTCAGCGCGCTCTGTTGCCCTTCAGAGTAGCACTGACTAAATCTCAGCGCTTTCTGTTGCCCCTTCACAGCAGCTCTAACTCTCAGAGCGCTCTGTTGCCCCTCCAGAGGAGCTCTGACTAAATCTCAGCGCTCTCTGTTTCCCCTTCACAGCAGCTCTAACTCTCACCACTCTGTTTCCGCTTCACAGCAGCCCTGACTCTCAACGCTCTGTGTTGCCCCTTCAACGCAGCTCTAACGCTCAGCGCTCGCTGTTGCCCCTTCAGTGCAGCTCTCACTAAATCTCAGCGCACTGTGTTGCCCTTTCACAGGAGCATTGACTGACTCTCAAGCGCTCTGTGTTGCCCCTTCACAGCAGCTGTAACTCTAAGTGCTCTCAGTTGCCCCTTCTCAGCAGCTCTAACTTCCAGTGCTCTGTGTTGCCCCTTCACAGCAGCTCTAACTCTCGGCGCTCTCTATTGTCCCTTCACAGGAGCTCTGACTAACTCTCACCGCTCTGTTTGCTCCTTCAGAGCAGCTCTAATTCTAAGCGCTCTCAGTTGCCCGTTCACAGCAGCTGTAAACCTCATCGCTCTCTCTTGCCCCTTCAACGCAGCTCTAACGCTCAGCGCTCGCTGTTGCCTCTTCAGAGCAGCTCTGACTAAATCTCAGCGCTGTGTTGCCCCTTCAACGCAGCTCTAACTCTCAGCGCTCGCTGTTGCCCCTTCACAGCAGCTCTATCTCTCGGCGCTCTGTGCTGCCCCTTCAACGCAGTTCTAACTCTCACCTCTCTCTCTTGCACAGTCACAGCAGCTCTAACTACCTCTCACCGCTATCTGATGCCCCTTCGCAGGAGCTCTAACTCTCAGCGCTATGTGTTGCCCCTTCTCAGCAACGCTAAATCTCACCACTCAGTGTTGCCTCTTCAACGCAGCTCTAATTCGCAGCGATCCCTGGTGCCCCTTCACAGGAGCGCTGACTGACTCTCAAGCCTTGTCTGCTGCCCCTACACAGCAGCTGTAACTCTAAGTGCACTCAGTTGCCCCTTCTCAGCAGCTCTAACTTCCAGTGCTCTGTGTTGCCCCTTCACAGCAGCTCTAACTTCCAGTGCTCTGTGTTGCCCCTTCACAGCAGCTCTAACGCTGAGCTCTCTCAGTTGCCCCTTCAATGCAGCTCTAACTCACAGCGTTCTGTGTTGCCCCTTCAACGCAGCTGTAACTCTCACGGATCTCTGTTGCCCTTTCACAGCAGCTCTAACTCTAAGAGCTCTCATTTGCCCCTTCAATGCAGCTCTAACGCACAGCACTCTGGGTTGCCCCTTCAGTGCAGCTCTGACTAAATCTCAGCGCTCTGTGTTGCCCCTTCACAGAAGCTTTCTCAGCGCTCTGTGTAGCCCCTACACAGCAGCTCTAAATCTCACCGCTGTGTGTTGCCCCTTCACAACAGCTCTAACTCTCCCCACTCTGTTTCTGCTTCACAGCAGCCCTCACTCTCAACGCTCTGGGTTGCCCATCAACACAGCTGTAACTCGGCGCTCACTGTTGCCCATTCATAGTAGCTATAACTCTCAGCGCTCTGTTGACCCTTCATTGTAGCTCTGACTAAATCTCAGCGCTCTCTGTTGCCCCTTCACACGAGCTCTATCTCTCAGCACACCGCGTTGCCCCTTCAACGCAGCTCTAACTCTCAGAGCTCTCTCTGTTTCCCCTTCACAGCAGCTCTAACTCTAAGCGCTCTCAGTTGTCCCTTCAATGCAGCTCTATAACTCACAGCACTCTCTGTTCCCACTTTAACGCAGCTCTATCTCTCACCGCTCTCTGTTGCCCTTCAGAGCAGCTCTGACTAAATCTCAGCGCGCTGTGTTGCCCCTTCACAGAAGCTCTCTCAGCACTCTCTGTTGCCCCTTCACAGCAGCTCTAACTCTCAGCGCGCTCTGTTGCCCTTCAGAGTAGCACTGACTAAATCTCAGCGCTTTCTGTTGCCCCTTCACAGCAGCTCTAACTCTCAGAGCGCTCTGTTGCCCCTCCAGAGGAGCTCTGACTAAATCTCAGCGCTCTCTGTTGCCCATTCATAGCAGCTCTAACTCTCAGCGCTCTGTTGCCCCTTCATAGCAGCTCTGACTGAATCTCAGCGCTCTCTGTGTCCTCTTCACACCAGCTCTATCTCTCAGCGCGCTGTGTTGCCCCTTCACAGAAACTCTCTCAGCACGCTCTGTTGCCCCTTCACAGCAGCTCTAAATCTCAGCGCGCTCGGTTGCCCTTCAGAGTAGCACTGACTAAATCTCAGCGCTTTCTGTGGCCCCTTCACAGCAGCTCTAACTCTCAGAGCGCTCTGTTGCCCCTTCAGTGCAGCTCTGACTAAATCTCAGCGCGCTGTGTCGCCCCTTCCCAGCATCTCTAAATCTCAGCGCTGTGTGTTGCCCCTTCACAACAGCTGGAACTCTCACCACTCTCTGTTTCCCCTTCACAGCAGCTCTAACTCTCACCAATGTCTGTTTCCGCTTCACAGCAGCCCTGACTCTCTACGCTCTCTGTTGCCCCTTCACAGCGGCTTTAACTCTAAGCGCTCTCAGTTGCCCCTTCACAGCAGCTCTAACTCTCAGAGCGCTCTGTTGCCCCTTCAGAGGAGCTCTGACTACATTTCAGCACTCTCTGTTGCCCCTTCACAGCAGCTCTAACTCTCAGAGCGCTCTGTTGCCCCTTCAGAGGAGCTCTGACTACATTTCAGCACTCTCTGTTGCCCCTTCACAGCAGCTCTAACTCTCAGAGCGCTCTGTTGCCCCTTCAGAGGAGCTCTGACTAGATCTCAGCGCTTCTGTTTGCTCTCCAAAGCAGCTTGAACTCTCAGTGCTCTCTATTGCCCCTTCACAGGAGCTCTGACTAACTCTCACCGCTCTGTTTGCTACTGGAGAGCAGCTCTAAATCTAAGCGCTCTCATTTACCCCTTCAATGCAGCTCTAACTCACAGCACTCTTTGTTGCCCCGTTAACGCAGCTCTAACTATCAGCGCTCTCTGTTTCCCCTCCACAGCAGCTCTATCTCTCAGCACTCTGTTTGCTTCTTCAGAGCAGCTCTAATTCTAAGCGCTCTCAGTTGCCCCTTCACAGCAGCTCTGAACCTCAGCGAGCGCTGCTGCCCCTTCACAGCAGCTCTAACTCTCAGCGCTGTGTGTTGCCCCTTCACAACAGCTCGAACTCTCTCCACTCTCTGTTTCCCCTTCACAGCAGCTCTATCTCTCACCACTCTGTTTCCGCTTCACAGCAGCCCTGACTCTCAACGCTCTGTGTTGCCCCTTCAACGCAGCTCTAACTCTCAGCGCTCGCTGTTGCCCCTTCAGTGCAGCTCTCACTAAATCTCAGCGCACTGTGTTGCCCCTTCACAGAAGCACTCTCAGCGCTCTCTGTTGCCCTTCAGAGCAGCTCTGACTAAATCTCAGCGCTCTCTGTTTCCCCTCCACAGCAGCTCAATCTCTCAGCGCTCTGTTTGCTTCTTCAGAGCAGCTCTAATTCTAAGCCCTCTCAGTTGCCCCTTCACAGCAGCTCTAAACCTCACCGAGGTTCACAGCAGCTCTAACTCTCAGCGCGCTCTGTTGCCCTTCAGAGCAGCTCTGACTAACTCTCCGTGCTTTCTGTTGACCCTTCAGATCAGTCTGAGTAACTCTCAGCGCTCCCGGTTGCCCCTTCACAGCAGCTCTAACTCTCAGCGCCCTGTGTTGCCCCTTCAACGCAGCTCTAATGCTCACCACTCTTTACTGCCCCTTCACAACAGCAATAAATCAGCGCTCTCCGTTGCCCCTTCACAGCAGCTCTGACTCTCAGCAACCTGTGTTGCCACTTCAATGCAGTTCTAATTCTCAGCACTCTTTATTGCCCCTTCAGAGCAACTCTAACACTCAGAGCACTCTGTTGCCCTTCAGAGCAGCTCTGACTAAATCTCAGCGCACTGTTTCCCCAAGGCAGCTTTAACTCTCAGCGCTCTCTATTGCCCCTTCACAGGAGCTCTAACTCTCACCGCTCTGTTTGCTACTTGAGAGCAGCTCTAATTCTAAGCGCTCTCACTTGCCCCTTCACAGCAGCTGTAAACCTCAGCGAGCTCTGTTGCCCCTTCAACGCAGCTCTAACTCTCAGCGCTCGCTGTTGCCCCTTCAGTGCAGCTCTGACTAAATCTCAGCGCGCTGTGTTGCCCCTTCACAGAAGCTCTCTCAGCGCTCTCTGTTGCCCCTTCACAGCAGCTCTAACTCTCAGCGCGCTCTGTTGCCCTTCAGAGTAGCACTGACTAAATCTCAGCGCTTTCTGTTGCCCCTTCACAGCAGCTCTAACTCTCAGAGCGCTCTGTTGCCCCTCCAGAGGAGCTCTGACTAAATCTCAGCGCTCTCTGTTTCCCCTTCACAGCAGCTCTAACTCTCACCACTCTGTTTCCGCTTCACAGCAGCCCTGACTCTCAACGCTCTGTGTTGCCCCTTCAACGCAGCTCTAACGCTCAGCGCTCGCTGTTGCCCCTTCAGTGCAGCTCTCACTAAATCTCAGCGCACTGTGTTGCCCTTTCACAGGAGCATTGACTGACTCTCAAGCGCTCTGTGTTGCCCCTTCACAGCAGCTGTAACTCTAAGTGCTCTCAGTTGCCCCTTCTCAGCAGCTCTAACTTCCAGTGCTCTGTGTTGCCCCTTCACAGCAGCTCTAACTCTCGGCGCTCTCTATTGTCCCTTCACAGGAGCTCTGACTAACTCTCACCGCTCTGTTTGCTCCTTCAGAGCAGCTCTAATTCTAAGCGCTCTCAGTTGCCCGTTCACAGCAGCTGTAAACCTCATCGCTCTCTCTTGCCCCTTCAACGCAGCTCTAACGCTCAGCGCTCGCTGTTGCCTCTTCAGAGCAGCTCTGACTAAATCTCAGCGCTGTGTTGCCCCTTCAACGCAGCTCTAACTCTCAGCGCTCGCTGTTGCCCCTTCACAGCAGCTCTATCTCTCGGCGCTCTGTGCTGCCCCTTCAACGCAGTTCTAACTCTCACCTCTCTCTCTTGCACAGTCACAGCAGCTCTAACTACCTCTCACCGCTATCTGATGCCCCTTCGCAGGAGCTCTAACTCTCAGCGCTATGTGTTGCCCCTTCTCAGCAACGCTAAATCTCACCACTCCGTGTTGCCTCTTCAACGCAGCTCTAATTCGCAGCGATCCCTGGTGCCCCTTCACAGGAGCGCTGACTGACTCTCAAGCGTTGTCTGCTGCCCCTACACAGCAGCTGTAACTCTAAGTGCACTCAGCTGCCCCTTCTCAGTAGCTCTAACTTCCAGTGCTCTGTGTTGCCCCTTCACAGCAGCTCTAACTTCCAGTGCTCTGTGTTGCCCCTTCACAGCAGCTCTAACTTCCAGTGCTCTGTGTTGCCCCTTCACAGCAGCTCTAACGCTGAGCTCTCTCAGTTGCCCCTTCAATGCAGCTCTAACTCACAGCGCTCTGTGTTGCCCCTTCAACGCAGCTGTAACTCTCACGGATCTCTGTTGCCCTTTCACAGCAGCTCTAACTCTAAGAGCTCTCATTTGCCCCTTCAATGCAGCTCTAACGCACAGCACTCTGGGTTGCCCCTTCAGTGCAGCTCTGACTAAATCTCAGCGCTCTGTGTTGCCCCTTCACAGAAGCTTTCTCAGCGCTCTGTGTAGCCCCTACACAGCAGCTCTAAATCTCACCGCTGTGTGTTGCCCCTTCACAACAGCTCTAACTCTCCCCACTCTGTTTCTGCTTCACAGCAGCCCTCACTCTCAACGCTCTGGGTTGCCCATCAACACAGCTGTAACTCGGCGCTCACTGTTGCCCATTCATAGTAGCTATAACTCTCAGCGCTCTGTTGACCCTTCATTGTAGCTCTGACTAAATCTCAGCGCTCTCTGTTGCCCCTTCACACGAGCTCTATCTCTCAGCACACCGCGTTGCCCCTTCAACGCAGCTCTAACTCAGAGCGCTCTCTGTTTCCCCTTCACAGCAGCTCTAACTCTAAGCGCTCTCAGTTGCCCCTTCAATGCAGCTCTATAACTCACAGCACTCTCTGTTCCCACTTTAACGCAGCTCTATCTCTCACCGCTCTCTGTTGCCCTTCAGAGCAGCTCTGACTAAATCTCAGCGCGCTGTGTTGCCCCTTCACAGAAGCTCTCTCAGCACTCTCTGTTGCCCCTTCACAGCAGCTCTAACTCTCAGCGCGCTCTGTTGCCCTTCAGAGTAGCACTGACTAAATCTCAGCGCTTTCTGTTGCCCCTTCACAGCAGCTCTAACTCTCAGAGCGCTCTGTTGCCCCTCCAGAGGAGCTCTGACTAAATCTCAGCGCTCTCTGTTGCCCATTCATAGCAGCTCTAACTGTCAGCGCTCTGTTGCCCCTTCATAGCAGCTCTGACTGAATCTCAGCGCTCTCTGTGTCCTCTTCACACCAGCTCTATCTCTCAGCGCGCTGTGTTGCCCCTTCACAGAAACTCTCTCAGCACGCTCTGTTGCCCCTTCACAGCAGCTCTAAATCTCAGCGCGCTCGGTTGCCCTTCAGAGTAGCACTGACTAAATCTCAGCGCTTTCTGTGGCCCCTTCACAGCAGCTCTAACTCTCAGAGCGCTCTGTTGCCCCTTCAGTGCAGCTCTGACTAAATCTCAGCGCGCTGTGTCGCCCCTTCCCAGCATCTCTAAATCTCAGCGCTGTGTGTTGCCCCTTCACAACAGCTGGAACTCTCACCACTCTCTGTTTCCCCTTCACAGCAGCTCTAACTCTCACCAATGTCTGTTTCCGCTTCACAGCAGCCCTGACTCTCTACGCTCTCTGTTGCCCCTTCACAGCGGCTTTAACTCTAAGCGCTCTCAGTTGCCCCTTCACAGCAGCTCTAACTCTCAGAGCGCTCTGTTGCCCCTTCAGAGGAGCTCTGACTACATTTCAGCGCTCTCTGTTGACCATTCATAGCAGCTATAACTCTCAGCGCTCTGTTGCCCCTTCAGAGCAGCTCTGACTAGATCTCAGCGCTTCTGTTTGCTCTCCAAAGCAGCTTGAACTCTCAGTGCTCTCTATTGCCCCTTCACAGGAGCTCTGACTAACTCTCACCGCTCTGTTTGCTACTGGAGAGCAGCTCTAAATCTAAGCGCTCTCATTTACCCCTTCAATGCAGCTCTAACTCACAGCACTCTTTGTTGCCCCGTTAACGCAGCTCTAACTATCAGCGCTCTCTGTTTCCCCTCCACAGCAGCTCTATCTCTCAGCACTCTGTTTGCTTCTTCAGAGCAGCTCTAATTCTAAGCGCTCTCAGTTGCCCCTTCACAGCAGCTCTGAACCTCAGCGAGCGCTGCTGCCCCTTCACAGCAGCTCTAACTCTCAGCGCTGTGTGTTGCCCCTTCACAACAGCTCTAACTCTCTCCACTCTCTGTTTCCCCTTCACAGCAGCTCTATCTCTCACCACTCTGTTTCCGCTTCACAGCAGCCCTGACTCTCAACGCTCTGTGTTGCCCCTTCAACGCAGCTCTAACTCTCAGCGCTCGCTGTTGCCCCTTCAGTGCAGCTCTCACTAAATCTCAGCGCACTGTGTTGCCCCTTCACAGAAGCACTCTCAGCGCTCTCTGTTGCCCTTCAGAGCAGCTCTGACTAAATCTCAGCGCTCTCTGTTTCCCCTCCACAGCAGCTCAATCTCTCAGCGCTCTGTTTGCTTCTTCAGAGCAGCTCTAATTCTAAGCCCTCTCAGTTGCCCCTTCACAGCAGCTCTAAACCTCACCGAGGTTCACAGCAGCTCTAACTCTCAGCGCGCTCTGTTGCCCTTCAGAGCAGCTCTGACTAACTCTCCGTGCTTTCTGTTGACCCTTCAGATCAGTCTGACTAACTCTCAGCGCTCCCGGTTGCCCCTTCACAGCAGCTCTAACTCTCAGCGCCCTGTGTTGCCCCTTCAACGCAGCTCTAATGCTCACCACTCTTTACTGCCCCTTCACAACAGCAATAAATCAGCGCTCTCCGTTGCCCCTTCACAGCAGCTCTGACTCTCAGCAACCTGTGTTGCCACTTCAATGCAGTTCTAATTCTCAGCACTCTTTATTGCCCCTTCAGAGCAACTCTAACACTCAGAGCACTCTGTTGCCCTTCAGAGCAGCTCTGACTAAATCTCAGCGCACTGTTTCCCCAAGGCAGCTTTAACTCTCAGCGCTCTCTATTGCCCCTTCACAGGAGCTCTAACTCTCACCGCTCTGTTTGCTACTTGAGAGCAGCTCTAATTCTAAGCGCTCTCACTTGCCCCTTCACAGCAGCTGTAAACCTCAGCGAGCTCTGTTGCCCCTTCAACGCAGCTCTAACTCTCAGCGCTCGCTGTTGCCCCTTCAGTGCAGCTCTGACTAAATCTCAGCGCGCTGTGTTGCCCCTTCACAGAAGCTCTCTCAGCGCTCTCTGTTGCCCCTTCACAGCAGCTCTAACTCTCAGCGCGCTCTGTTGCCCTTCAGAGTAGCACTGACTAAATCTCAGCGCTTTCTGTTGCCCCTTCACAGCAGCTCTAACTCTCAGAGCGCTCTGTTGCCCCTCCAGAGGAGCTCTGACTAAATCTCAGCGCTCTCTGTTTCCCCTTCACAGCAGCTCTAACTCTCACCACTCTGTTTCCGCTTCACAGCAGCCCTGACTCTCAACGCTCTGTGTTGCCCCTTCAACGCAGCTCTAACGCTCAGCGCTCGCTGTTGCCCCTTCAGTGCAGCTCTCACTAAATCTCAGCGCACTGTGTTGCCCTTTCACAGGAGCATTGACTGACTCTCAAGCGCTCTGTGTTGCCCCTTCACAGCAGCTGTAACTCTAAGTGCTCTCAGTTGCCCCTTCTCAGCAGCTCTAACTTCCAGTGCTCTGTGTTGCCCCTTCACAGCAGCTCTAACTCTCGGCGCTCTCTATTGTCCCTTCACAGGAGCTCTGACTAACTCTCACCGCTCTGTTTGCTCCTTCAGAGCAGCTCTAATTCTAAGCGCTCTCAGTTGCCCGTTCACAGCAGCTGTAAACCTCATCGCTCTCTCTTGCCCCTTCAACGCAGCTCTAACGCTCAGCGCTCGCTGTTGCCTCTTCAGAGCAGCTCTGACTAAATCTCAGCGCTGTGTTGCCCCTTCAACGCAGCTCTAACTCTCAGCGCTCGCTGTTGCCCCTTCACAGCAGCTCTATCTCTCGGCGCTCTGTGCTGCCCCTTCAACGCAGTTCTAACTCTCACCTCTCTCTCTTGCACAGTCACAGCAGCTCTAACTACCTCTCACCGCTATCTGATGCCCCTTCGCAGGAGCTCTAACTCTCAGCGCTATGTGTTGCCCCTTCTCAGCAACGCTAAATCTCACCACTCCGTGTTGCCTCTTCAACGCAGCTCTAATTCGCAGCGATCCCTGGTGCCCCTTCACAGGAGCGCTGACTGACTCTCAAGCGTTGTCTGCTGCCCCTACACAGCAGCTGTAACTCTAAGTGCACTCAGTTGCCCCTTCTCAGCAGCTCTAACTTCCAGTGCTCTGTGTTGCCCCTTCACAGCAGCTCTAACTTCCAGTGCTCTGTGTTGCCCCTTCACAGCAGCTCTAACTTCCAGTGCTCTGTGTTGCCCCTTCACAGCAGCTCTAACGCTGAGCTCTCTCAGTTGCCCCTTCAATGCAGCTCTAACTCACAGCGCTCTGTGTTGCCCCTTCAACGCAGCTGTAACTCTCACGGATCTCTGTTGCCCTTTCACAGCAGCTCTAACTCTAAGAGCTCTCATTTGCCCCTTCAATGCAGCTCTAACGCACAGCACTCTGGGTTGCCCCTTCAGTGCAGCTCTCACTAAATCTCAGCGCACTGTGTTGCCCTTTCACAGGAGCATTGACTGACTCTCAAGCGCTCTGTGTTGCCCCTTCACAGCAGCTGTAACTCTAAGTGCTCTCAGTTGCCCCTTCACAGCAGCTCTACGGCTCAGCCCTGTCTGTTGCCCCATCACAGCCGCTCTAACTCTCACCGCTATCTGTTGCCCCTTCGCAGGAGCTCTAACTCTCACTGCTATCTGTTGCCCCTTCGCAGGAGCTCTAACTCTCAGCGCTCTGTGTTGCCTCTTCTCAGCATTGCTAAATCTCAGCTCTCTGTGTTGCCCCTTCACAGCAGCTCTAATTCTCAGCGCTGTTTCCCCATCACAGCAGCTCGAACTCTCAGCGTTCTGTGTTGCCCCTTCAACGCAGCTCTAATTCTCAGCGCTCGCTGTTGCCCCTTCAGTGCAGCTCTGACTAAATCTCAGCGCGCTGTGTTGCCCCTTCACAGAAGCTCTCTCAGCGCTCTCTGTTGCCCTTCAGAGCAGCTCTGACTAAATCTCAGCGCTCTCTGTTTCCCCTCCACAGCAGCTCAATCTCTCAGCGCTCTGTTTGCTTCTTCAGAGCAGCTCTAATTCTAAGCCCTCTCAGTTGCCCCTTCACAGCAGCTCTAAACCTCACCGAGGTTCACAGCAGCTCTACTCTCACCGCGCTCTGTTGCCCTTCAGAGCAGCTCTGACTAACTCTCCGTGCTTTCTGTTGACCCTTCAGAGCAGCTCTGACTAACTTTCAGCGCTCCCGGTTGCCCCTTCAAAACAGCTCTAACTCAGCGCTCTGTGTTGCCCCTTCACAACATCTTCGAATAACTCTCACCGCTCCCTATTGCCACTTATCTGCAGCTCTAACTCTCAGCGCTCTCTTTTGCCCCTTCAGAACAGCTCTGAATTAATCTCACCTCTCCCTGTTGCCCATTCATAGCAGCTCTAACGCTAAGCGCTCTAAGTTTCCCCTTCACATCAGCTCTAACTCTCAGCACTTTCTCTTGCCCCTTCACAGCAGCTCTGCCTAAATCGCGGCGCTCTCTGTTGCCCCTTCACAGCACCTATAACTGTAAGCGCTCTCAGTTGCCACTTCAGAGCATTCTGATGAAATCTCAGTACTCTCTGTGGCCCCTCCACAGCAGCTGTATCTCTCAGAGCTCTCTACTGCCCCTTCACAGGAGCTCTAACTCTCACCGCTCTGTTTGCTCCTTCAGAGCAGCTCTAATTCTAAGCGCCCTTTGTTGCCCCTTCGACGCAGCTCTAAACCTCAGCGCTCGCTGTTGCGCCTTCAGTGCAGCTCTGACTAAATCTCAGCGCTCTGTGTAGCCCCTTCACAACAGCTCTAACTCTCAGCGCTGTGTGTTGCCCCTTCACAACAGCTGCAACTCTCACCACTCGTTTCCCCTTCACAGCAGCTCTAACTCTCACCACTCTGTTTCCGCTTCACAGCAGCCCTGACTCTCAACCCTCTGGGTTGCTCCTTCAACGCAGCTGTAACTCAGCGCTCACTGTTGCCAATTCATAGCAGCTATAACTCTCAGCGCTCTGTTGCCCCTGCATAGCAGCTCTGACTAAATCTCAGCGCTCTCTGTTGCCCCTTCACACGAGCTCTATCTCTCAGCACACCGCGTTTCCCCTTCAACGCAGCTCTAACTCTCAGAGCTCTCTCTGTTTCCCCTTCACAGCAGCTCTAACCCTAAGCGCTCTCAGTTGCCCCTTCAATGCAGCTCTATAACTCACAGCACTCTCTGTTCCCACTTTAACGCAGCTCTAACTCTCACCACTCTCTGTTGCCCTTCAGAGCAGCTCTGACTAAATCTCAGTGCTCTCTCTTTCCCCAAGGCAGCTTTAACTCTCAGCGCTCTCTATTGCCCCTTCACAGGAGCTCTAACTCTCACCGCTCTGTTTGCTAATTGAGAGCAGCTCTAATTCTAAGCGCTCTCACTTGCCCCTTCACAGCAGCTGTAAACCTCAGCGAGCTCTGTTGCCCCTTCACAGCAGCTCTAACTCTCAGCGCTCGCTGTTGCCCCTTCAGTGCAGCTCTGACTAAATCTCAGCGCGCTGTGTTGCCCCTTCACAGAAACTCTCTCAGCACGTTCTGTTGCCCCTTCACAGCAGCTCTAACTCTCAGAGCGCTCTGTTGCCACTTCAGAGGAGCTCTGACTAAATCTCAGCGATCTGTGTTGCCCCTTCACAGCAGCTCTAAATCTCAGCGCTGTGTGTTGCCCCTTCACAACAGCTGGAACTCTCACCACTCTCTATTTCCCCTTCACGGCAGCTCTAACTCTCACCAATCTCTGTTTCCGCTTCACAGCAGCCCTGACTCTCTACGCTCTCTGTTGCCCCTTCACAGCTGCTTTAACTCTAAGTGCTCTCAGTTGCCCCTTCACAGCAGCTCTAACTCTCAGCGCGCTCTGTTGCCCCTTCAGAGAAGCTCTGACTAAATCTCAGCGCACTGTTTCCCCAAGGCAGCTTTAACTCTCAGCGCTCTCTATTGCCCCTTCACAGGAGCTCTAACTCTCACCGCTCTGTTTGCTAATTGAGAGCAGCTCTAATTCTAAGCGCTCTCACTTGCCCCTTCACAGCAGCTGTAAACCTCAGCGAGCTCTGTTGCCCCTTCAACGCAGCTCTAACTCTCAGCGCTCGCTGTTGCCCCTTCAGTGCAGCTCTGACTAAATCTCAGAGCGCTGTGTTGCCCCTTCACAGAAGCTCTCTCAGCACTCTCTGTTGCCCCTTCACAGCAGCTCTAACTCTCAGCGCGCTCTGTTGCCCTTCAGAGTAGCACTGACTAAATCTCAGCGCTTTCTGTTGCCCCTTCACAGCAGCTCTAACTCTCAGAGCGCTCTGTTGCCCCTCCAGAGGAGCTCTGACTAAATCTCAGCGCTCTCTGTTTCCCCTTCACAACAGCTCTAACTCTCACCACTCTGTTTCCCCTTCACAGCAGCCCTGACTCTCAATGCTCTGTGTTGCCCCTTCAACGCAGCTCTAACTCTCAAAGCGCTCTGTTGCCCCTTCAGAGGAGCTCTGACTAAATCTCAGCGCTCTCTGTTGCCCATTCATAGCAGATATAACTCTCAGCCCTGACTGTTGCCCCTTTAGAGCAGCTCTGAATAAATCTCAGCGCTCTCTGTTGCCCCTTCACACCAGCTCTATCTCTCAGCGCTCTGTGCTGCCCCTTCAACGCAGTTCTAACTCTCACCTCTCTCTCTTGCACAGTCACAGCAGCTCTAACTACCTCTCACCGCTATCAGTTGCCCCTTCACAGGAGCTCTAACTCTCAGCGCTATGTGTTGCCCCTTCTCAGCAACGCTAAATCTCAGCACACCGTGTTGCCTCTTCAACGCAGCTCTAATTCTCAGCCATCCCTGGTGCCCCTTCACAGGAGCGCTGACTGACTTTCAAGCGTTGTCTGCTGCCCCTACACAGCAGCTGTAATTCTAAGTGCACTCAGTTGCCCCTTCTCAGCAGCTCTAAGTTCCAGTGCTCTGTGTTGCCCCTTCACAGCAGCTCTAACGCTGAGCTCTCTCAGTTGCCCCTTCAATGCAGCTCTAACTCACAGCGCTCTGTGTTGCCCCTTCAACGCAGCTGTAACTCTCACGGATCTCTGTTGCCCTTTCACAGCAGCTCTAACTCTAAGAGCTCTCATTTGCCCCTTCAATGCAGCTCTAACGCACAGCACTCTGGGTTGCCCCTTCAGTGCAGCTCTGACTAAATCTCAGCGCTCTGTGTTTCCCCTTCACAGAAGCTTTCTCAGCGCTCTGTGTAGCCCCTACACAGCAGCTCTAAATCTCAGCGCCGTGTGTTGCCCCTTCACAACAGCTGGAACTCTCACCACTCTCTGTTTCCCTTTCACAGCAGCTCTAACTCTCACCACTCTGTTTCCGCTTCACAGCAGCCCTCACTCTCAACGCTCTGGGTTGCCCATCAACACAGTTGTAACTCAGCGCTCACAGTTGCCCATTCATTGCAGCTATAACTCTCAGCGCTCTGTTGACCCTTCATTGTAGCTCTGACTAAATCTCAGCGCTCTCTGTTGCCCCTTCACACCAGCTCTATCTCTCAGCACACCGTGTTGCCCCTTCAACGCAGCTCTAACTCTCAGAGCTCTCTCTGTTTCCCCTTCACAGCAGCTCTACCTCTAAGCGCTCTCCGTTGCCCCTTCAGTGCAGCTCTATAACTCACAGCACTCTCTGTTCCCACTTTAACGCAGCTCTAACTCTCACCGCTCTCTGTTGCCCTTCAGAGCAGCTCTGACTAAATCTCAGTGCTCTCTGATTCCCCAAGGCAGCTTTAACTCTCAGCGCTCTCTATTGCCCCTTCACTGGAGCTCTAACTCTCACCGCTCTGTTTGCTAATTGAGAGCAGCTCTAATTCTAAGCGCTCTCAGTTGCCCCTTCACAGCAGCTGTAAACCTCAGCGAGCTCTGTTGCCCCATCAACGCAGCTCTAACTCTCAGCGCTCGCTGTTGCCCCTTCAGTGCAGCTCTGACTAAATCTCAGCGCTCTCTGTTGCCCCTTCACAACAGCTCTAACTCTCAGCCCTCTCTGTTGCCGCTTCATAGCAGCTCTGACTAAATCTCAGCGCTCTGTGTTGCTCCTTCAGATCAGCTCTAACTCTCAGCGCTTTCTGTTGACCCTTCAGATCAGCTCTAACTCTCAGCGCTCTCTGTTGCCCCTTCACAGCAGCTCCGACTAAATCTCAGCGCTCTCTGTTGCCCCTTCATAGCAGCTCTAACTCTCAGCGCTCTCTGTTTTGCCTTCACAGGAGGTCTGAAACAACGCGAGGCCCACACTTACCACCACCACGCTCTTAGATGCGTCCAGGACGTGGATCACAGGCGCGCTGTATCTTGGGGCTATTTTAACTGCTGTGTGGGTTCTGAAAAGAGGCGTCAGGGAGAAAAACACATCCGTCAGGGCTGACAGTTCCTACACAAGTCTTGTTCAGAACCATTAGAGATAGTGTGATTCTACAGTGCCTTCCAGAGAAATATTTCAAGGTACTTATAAATATTGAACTCCAAATTTCCCTTGGAAAATGAGAATGACTTTCTCCCCACCCTAAGATGGGGAAGCCAAGGGGAAAAAGGCATGGATTTTTGGCCCAGACTACAAAGAAACGTAGGAGAAAATGAGAAGGATGGTGTCCTTAGCTCTCTGTACTAGCAGCCTGTCTGAAGTGAGGGAACGGACCGGCCCAGGCACAGCACTTTGCTGTCATAAAGGTCAAGTGGCGTTTCTTCCTGCAGATGAGCTAGGCCTCCAGCCAGGAGCCCTGGAGAACCAGACACTGGCAGGGGCCACGGGTCACCACTCCCCAGCTGCTGCTCCCTGCCCCCGGGAGACAATAACACCTCTCCACCTCAAGCCCACCTTGTACTTGTACAAAGGAGTCTTGGACCGTAAATAAATTCAACACAAAGTAACACAGAGAGGCCAAAGCAACAATATCTTATCCTAACACTAGCTCAGCCCCAAATCCCTTTTGCCAAACTTGAAAATGTCAGTTCTGAGGAAGAAACACCCTTTAATCCTTAAAATTACCTAATTTTACCACAAAATTGCCCTCTGATTGCTGAATGTTTATAGCAATAGCATAGGCTACACATCTGCTATTTCATTACGAAACATAACATATTAAAGTGAGAACTGAAAATGTATACACCCTCCACTACTGTAGTTAAACCAGGACCCTGAAGCTGGGACAGAAGTGTGAACTTTGCCACAATTCCACATAAAAGGGTGACAACAGGGCTTCCCTGGTGGCACAGTTGTTGAGAGTCCGCCTGCCGATGCAGGGGACGTGGGTTTGTGCCCCGGTCCGGGAAGATCCCACATGCCGCGGAGCGGCTGGGCCCGCGAGCCGTGGCCGCTGAGCCTGCGCGTCCGGAGCCTGTGCTCCGCAACAGGAGAGGCCACAACAGTGAGAGGCCCGCGTACAGCAAAAAAAAAAAAAAAAAAAAAAAGGGTGACAACAGTAGTTTCCACAAGATGGACAGTGTTCCCAGTCTTTTCTTCTCCTTCCTTCCCCCTTAATGTAGCAGCAACTTTCCCCAAGTCAGATACTTTCATATTCTTTCCCCTCAACTAAAATGTATTTTCATTTGGAAAGATGTCCAGAATATGCTACTTTATAAGGAAAAACTAAAGTAGCAAAACAGTATGTTTAATACAATTTTATTTAAAAAAAGAAACAAAACAGGGCTTCCCTGGTGGCACAGTGGTTAAGAATCTGCCTGCCAATGCAGGGGACACGGATTCGAGCCCCAGTCCGGGAAGATCCCACATGCTGCGGAACAACTAAGCCCGTGCACCACAACTACTGAGCCCACCTGCCACAAATACTGAAGCCCGCACGCCAAGAGCCCATGCTCCGCAACAAGAGAAGCCACCGCAGTGAGAAGCCCGTGCACCACAACGAAGAGTAGTCCCCGCTCGCCACAAGTAGAGAAATCCTGCACGCAGCAACGAAGACCCAATGCAGCCAAAAATAAACAAAACACTACCACCCTCAACCTGCCCCAACCAATCAACTTGTATGTAAGTGTCTGTATATTTAGAAAACACAGAGAAACAGACATCAAAGAGTCAGCACTGGTTATACGGAGGTTAGAACTGGGACTGAAAGTGGGAAGGGAGAGACTAAATTTTACTTTCCATTCCTCTGAATTGTCTGACATGTTCTAATAAGTGTGGATTACTGAGGTAATTTTTAAAAACCAAGAGAATATTAAAGGTGCATTATTTGTGTGAGTGTGTTTTTAAGAGGCTTCTAAGGGAAGGCTCTAAAGACTTATTCATAATGAGACAGACAAGGCCTCTAACATTTCACCTGTCCCCTTTCTAAGCATATTTCTGTGCATAAATAGGAAGCAAAGGTCTAAAGCCATAATCCACCAGAACTGGGCTGTGACATGGAAGTTGAGGCCTAGGCCAGTTAGCGCAGGAGATGCCTTCTGGACTGGGAGGCCCACCAGCAGGGGGAGCTGCATCTCGGCCCTGGAGCAGCCTAACAAACACCACTGCCTCCTCAGGACCCGTTTTGTGCCTATTGTGTGTTTGGGGACCGAAGATTCTGAAAATATCTTGGGTAGTCTATGAGGGGGTGAAGATTTTCAAACAGTAGGAAAAGTTATAAAGAAGATGTTGCTTCCAGTTTCAAAACACAAGTTAGACTCTTTATGCGTCCTCTTCCTCAGATGCTTCCTTAGTAACTTGAGACACACAAATATACCTCAGTCTTTCTTCTGCATGAAGTTCCCCCAGGAAACAATGTTTT
Source organism: Leucopleurus acutus (assembly GCF_964270905.1). Taxonomy (NCBI): domain Eukaryota; kingdom Metazoa; phylum Chordata; class Mammalia; order Artiodactyla; family Delphinidae; genus Leucopleurus; species Leucopleurus acutus. Next base: position 78,364,087 of record NC_139156.1, read on the forward strand.
AAGCCTGACGTAACTTCAGTGACATATCTTTTAAGGACAGCCAGTAAAATTTACAATGTTTAAATCAATATAATTGATATTTAGTAAGTATCCAAGGGTTCTCAGTGTAATTCTGGCCATTCTCTCTTTGATGATCTTCTGGGAAAAGGAACTGAGAAGAAATGGATGGATTTCATGATTTAAAAAGACAAAACAAAACAAATCAAAGTGCTCCTTTCCAACGCAAACACTGCCCAAGCTGGATGAGCACAGGTATGAAATTTGAGCTTGCCCAGCTATCAGAGTGCTTCCGGGGACTTCCCTGGCAGTCCAGTGGTTAAGACTCTGCGCTTCCACTGCAGAGGGTGAAGGTTCCATCCCTGGTCGGGGAACTAATATCCCCCATGCCGCGCAGTGCAGCCAAAGTAAACAAACAAACAAAATACCACATCAGGGCTTCCCTGGTGGCGCAGTGGTTGAGAGTCCGCCTGCCGATGCAGGGGACACGGGTTCGTGCCCCGGTCCGGGAAGATCCCACATGCCGCGGAGCGGCTGCGCCCGTGAGCCATGGCCGCTGAGCCTGCGCGTCCGGAGCCTGTTGCTCCGCAACGGGAGAGGCCACAATAGTGAGAGGCCACAATAGTGAGAGGCCCGCGTACCGAAAAAAAAAAAAAAAAAAAAAAACACATCGGGGCTTCCCTGGTAGCGCAGTGGTTGAGAGTTCGCCTGCCGATGCAGGGGACACGGGTTCGTGCCCCGGTCCGGGAAGATCCCACATGCCGCGGAGCGGCTGGGCCCGTGAGCCATGGCCTCTGAGCCTGCGCGTCCGGAGTCTGTACTCCGCAACGCGAGAGGCCACAACAGTGAGAGGCCCGCGTACCGCAAAAAATAAAAACAAAAATACCACATCATTACTTAAAAAACAAAAAAAAAGAATGCTTCCAGTTTGACAATGATTCCACTTTTTTCTAAGCTCCCGTTTACATGAACTTCTCCAGCTGAAAGATTTCTTTCTGAAGTCTGAAAAGATGCAAAACAGTAGAAACTCTCCTCCCCTTCCTACATACCTAGGGCAAAGGGCTAAACGCTGAGGCTGAATCTCAAATCCATCTCTGCTAAGTCACTAGTCAACATTTAGGATTTAATTAGTCACCTCCCACACCAGCCAAATAGGCATGATCATGTTAGCCTTAGAAGATCTTTTTTAACACTCTGAAAAAGAACAAGCACTCCGGGCTTCACTAGTGGCACAGTGGTTGAGAGCCCGCCTGCCGATGCAGGGGACACAGGTTCGTGCCCCAGTCCGGGAGGATCCCACATGCTGCGGAACGGCTGGGCCCGTGAGCCATGGCCACTGAGCCTGCGCGTCCGGAGCCTGTGCTCCGCAACGGGAGAGGCCACAACAGTGGTACCCGTGGTACCGCAATAAAAAAAAAAAAAAGAACAAGCACTTATTTCATGTCATACCCTATCTCAGAACTAGTGTTTTACATAAATGCAGCATAACCAAAACTTAAAATTTGATGAGAAAAAATGAGAGAAAATGGGAAATAAGGATGGGAAAATTAAGATGGTATCAGGAGGGCTTCCCTGGTGGCGCTGTGGTTAAGAATCCGCCTGCCAATGCAGGGGACACGGGTTCGAGCCCTGGTCCAGGAAGATCCCACATGCCACAGAACAACTAAGCCCTTGCGCCACAACTACTGAGCCTGCGCTCTAGAGCCCTCAAGCCACAAGTACTGAAGCCCGGGAGCCACAACTACTAAAGCCCGCACGCCTAGAGCCTGTGCTCTGCAACAAGAGAAGCCACTGCAATGAGAAGCCCACGCACCGCAACGAAGAGTAGGCCCCGCTCGCAGTAAACAAAGTAAAAGCCCGCACGCAGCAACAAAGATCCAACGCAGCCAAAAATAATAAATAAATTGAATAAATAAATTTATTTAAAAAAAAGATGGAATCAGGAGATTAGCATGTAAAATTCATTCCTTGAAATCCTATACAGAGGAAAATATTATCAGTTATGTAATTCAGCACCTTACCTCATAGCAGTTAAAAAAAAAAAACAGAAAACTCAGAAAATTACCTCCAGCTTTGAGCAATGTGACTTCCTGTTGAATTCCCCAAGTTTAAACTACACAAAAGATAATTGAAAAAGACACTTTGCAGTTATTGGCTTTAAACCAGTTAAAAATTGAGAGCTAACTGCCAGACTTGTGCCCTTGAGAAGTTCTGTAGCTAAAAGGGCCATTAAAGTCCATTAAAGTCCATTAAAGTCATTTCTAGTTTGTGATACAAAACCGTCTGTATTACAGACAGGAGAAAATTCAGTTTTCTAGTCTCTTATAGCTACAGGTTAAAAAGGGCCATTCCAAACAGATTTCTACCCACATATGACCCCAAATCTGTATAACTCTTTCAGCCTCTCCAAGGATCCATCCTCAAGCCTCATTTCGTGTCTTGGGGGTACAGTTCTAATTCTCTCACGCTACCTACCTCAGGCCCCTGAGGTTTGGAAAAGCCATGCTGCTATTCCCCTCACAGATCTGCTTTCATGAGAATTTGGAAGTCCTGAGCCTCCATTTGCTCAAAAACAGCAAAGGAAAGAACTGGGCCTCTGCTGAGCCCTCCACAGGTCTGTAGGAGGTGACGATAAGCATTCTCAGATGACTTCTGAGACATTCAAACTCCCGAATGCTTTCTAGCAAAGCTGACTCTCCTAGGGTAGAAGCCTTCTTACACAGATGCGAAAAGCACTAACCATAAAGAGATCGATAAATCAGACTTCATGAAAATGAAGAACTTTTGTTACCCAAAATACCACTAAGACAGCAAAAGGTAAGCCATATTGGAAAACTCTATTTGCAATACATATTTCTGATAAAGAGTCTTGTTTCCAATATAAAGAATGCATACAAATCAGTAAAAGAAAAAAAAGGGCAGAATACCTAATTAAAAAAAAAGATTTAAAAAGCATATCCAAGTGGTCAATATACACATGAAAAGGTACTCAACATCATTAGTCAGTAGAGAAATACAAATGAAGACCTTAGCAAGATATTGTTACACACACACTAAAATGGATAAAACTGAAAAGGATGTGGAATAATTGGAAATCTCATAATTGCCGGTGGGAGTATAAATTAATACAATCACTTTAGAAAAAATATCTAATGCCGATGACCATATGCATATTCTGTGACCCAGCAAGTCTGTTTCAGGGCAGAAACACATACATAGCAGCATTCTGTGTAATAGCCCCAAACTGGAAAAACCCAAATGTCCACCAACACTAGCATGGATAAATAAGCCAGAGGGCATAATACAATGCAATATTATACCACAATGGGAAAAAAAACAAAAACAAAAACACTACTGTAATAATGAGTTTAGGCCTTAAAGACATAATGTTGAGCGAGACACAGAAGAATGAATACGTACAGTAGGATTCCACTTACAGAAAGTTGAAATGCAGACAAAACCAAACTGTGGTGATAGAAGATAGAATGACTAGGTCGGGGGATCCAGTGAAGTTCCCAGAGTGTCATTAATGTTCTATTTCTTGATCTGGGGGTTATTACATGGGTGGTTTCATTTTTTAAGAAATTCATCAAGCTGTTTACCTGTGACTTGTGTACTTTTCTACATGAGTGCTACTATACTTAGCAAAAGTGCTTACTTAAATAAGAGGGCTTGACGAAGCAAGCCTCCAGGTCTGAGACCTCACCCACTGTCACCACTTTAAAATGAAGGCAGAAGGGGGAATTTTACACTGACATTCCTGGAGGCTGCACGAGAATCTGTTTTTCAAAGGCTGCCCTTGCACCACAATGGAGAAGGGGATGGTTACCTGGAAGCACCACTACTGGCTTTTATTTTCTAAATAATTTTTCAGAAACTGCAACAGGCATGGAAGAGAATAGAACCAGAAAAGCTCATCAAGAAACAAAACGTCAGAGAGTTAAAGAGACCTTGGGAGGTCATGGGATCCAGATTTCTCTCTCCTTGGAGGAACACATTTAGTTTCCCAGATGATGAGAATAGATATTCTACAATAGCACTAAAACTGTGGGTGATTTCTGATCTGATTAATTTTAACTTGATATACCAGGTTATAACTGGTATAGAGTCATAGCCATAAGAGTCCTTTATGGCTAAGTTTGCCAATGATGTATTCTGAGAGGTTAGTCATGTTACTTCCGGTTATTTTTTAAGAAACCTCTTTAATCTGGTGGCTCTTACTTGGTAAGAGATACAGTAGAATTAACTATTGGTAACATTCCAACTTGCACAAGTAGCAATATGTGGTTTCCTGGTATTGAATTCCCGAGTGCAGTGTCCACATAAAGTGGTTCTCATTTGGAAACCAGCATCACATTTACATAACTCATAATGCATTTCATTACATCTGCTCATTTAAGTATTTATTTATCCTCTTTTACAACCATGATTTTAAAAGGTCTTTCATTTTGACAATAATCTGTAGATTCCCTTACCATTCTCTTTGCTAAACTAATGAATATTCACATTATAATCATCAATTACCCACAACCATGCTCACTGAAACCTCAGTTATCGATGGTTGGTTATATCCCTGGAGATCGATCTGCCAGTACCCTAGTGGGTAAGTCCTTCGTGGAAAAACAAACCTGGTTTTCTAATGTGAGCAACGACAGCCACACTACTGAGTCCTTCAAGTATGAAAAGTAATTAGTGGATACATGGCATAGAACCCTGACTATTCACGAACATGGTCCATTCAGGTTATAAATGGAAGGATGGTCAATTTTATGTGCCAATTTGGGTAGGCCATGGTACCCAGTTTTTGGTCAAACAACAATCTAGATGTTTCTGTGAAGGTATTTTTTAGATATGATTAACATTTAAATCAGTAGGCTCTGAGTAAAGCAGATTGTCCTCCGTGTGGGTGGGCCTCATCCAATCAATTAAAGACCTGAAGAGAAAAGGCTGCAGTCGCCAGAGGAAGAAGGCCTTCTGCCTCCAGACTGCCTATGGACTCAAGATACAACAGCAACTCTTGCCTGGCCTCCAGTCTGCCCACGTTCCCTGTAGATTTCAGACATACCTGCCCCCATATCGCATAAGCCAGTTCCTTAAAATCAATCACTCTCCCTCCCTTCCCCCACACCCCCTGTATAGATACACACACACACACACACACACGCACGCACGCACACACACACGCACGCACACACACACACACACACACACACACACACGCACACACCCCTTACTGATCCTGTTTCTGTGGAGATCCCTAATACAAATGGCTTAACATACAGTTGTTTCCAGACTGAAAGGAACTCTGGAATAGCTTTGTCCCACATCTACTGTATATTGTATCAGAAAAGTAAACTGCATGCTTGTGTGACCATCAAGGTCAATGCTCCTCCTGGACACTGCTCCCTGCCAAAGTGAACTACGTGGGGCATAAGGAATGTGTCATGAGAAATCTAATATCCATGGAACTCTGCTCAACATTACCTAACAACCTAAATGGGAAAAGAATTTGAAAAAGAATGGATCTACGTGTATGTACAACTAAATCACTCTGCTGTACACCTGAAACTAACACAACATTGTTAATCCACTACACTCCAATATAAAATAAAAATTTTTTTAAAGTCTAATACCCATAATTAACATACCTCTCACCAAATATCATTATGATCGTGACCCCAGGAGAAATCCGACAAACTGAATAATAATCATGTGACCGAATTTGAACTTTCTCTTTAAATTATTTGACCCAAAGGTTCCCCAAAGGTCTCTCTTTCAGAAACAACTTCCCAAAGTGATCCTCTGATTCATTCTCTCTAGGTCAGCTTTCTATCTCAACTATTAC